>NC_091549.1:7802914-7805414 GCF_042767895.1 Penaeus vannamei
CGGCGGGGGGGGGGGCGATCTCCATTAAAAGAGAAGAGATAAATAAAGTAAAGAAAGAAAGAGATAAAATAGGAAAGGAGAAAAAAAAGCAAAGAAAACGAGAGAAAGAGAGAAAAATAGCCGAAAGGAAAGAGAAAGAGAAAGAAAGAAGGAAATAAACGAGAAAAAGAAAGAAAGAATAAAAACGAGAGGGGGTAACTTTAAAAAAACGCTAACCTTTTAACTTATGACCATTTTTTTGCGTTCGTTTATGTAGCTAAATTGGCAATATCTTTCGCAACGATTATCACTGCAATTATGAAGTGAATCATAACCTGATACGAAATTAGCGATTCTCGAAAAAAAAATGTCATCATCCAGATTTTAAAATTCAAAATTGTTATTTATATTCACGTTTCGAGATCATTAGTAGTCGATATTTCTGATTTAATTGAAAATTCTTGTTAATCGAAGCTGCAATGGAGTTTTATATAATCCATTTTGTTCGAAGGAATTTCATTAGTGTCGGAGCTGTGTTGTGCTGTGTATGAGGAGGATTTTCGCCTTTATTGACTAATAATTCAGGACTTGGTTGTGGTTTTAGGCGCTGTGGGGGTTGTGGGTGTGTGGGCGGAAAGTTGTTGTTTGGGTTATTTTTGTCTCAGGTTTTGTTGGAAGTGTTATTATTAATTTTGGTATCTGTCAACACCTTCATCTTCATCACCGTCATCATCACCATCATCATCACTACCACCATCAATCATCACCATCATCATTATCATCACCATCATCAATCATCATTATCATCATTATTATCATCACCATCATTATCATCAGCACCATCATCATTATTATCATCATTATCATCATCATAATCATTATCACCATCATTATCATCATCACCATCATCATTATCATCACCATCACCATCGGCATCACCACCACCAATGCCACTATTATCGTCATCATTAGGAGGAAGGAGAGGGGAGGAGGGAGGGAGGGAGGGAGAAAGGGTGTGGAAGTGAAGATGAAAATGAGAAATACATAGAGAGAATGAAAATGAAGTTGAAAGGGAACATGAGAGAGATTATTATAGAGGGAAGTATAGGAAAGAGAGAGAGACAGACAGAGAGTCAGAGACACAGACAGAGAGAGAGACAGACAGACAGACAGATAGAGAAAGATAGAGACAAGGAGAATAAGAGAGAGATAGAGAGAGAGACAGCCACATAGAGAAAGATAGAGACAGGGAGAATAAGAGAAAGAGAGAGAGAGAGAGAGAGAGAATAGGCGAATGAAAAACAGCGAGTGTGTGAGCGTGCGAGTCTCCAGGCAAAAGCCCGCACTCCTCGGCCTTGCGAAGAACCGTCCAGAACCAGGGAGCCGGTTCCTCTCGGGGGAAATGCGCGGGAAAAATATTACAGTCGAAATGGAGAATGAACAAGGAACATTTCTGCTGAATTTATGTCGCCTCGCAGACTCCTTCTCGACTCGGTGGGCGTGAATGCTGGTGTTTTTGTTGATGTTGAGGTTTTTCTTATTTTTTATTTTTATTTTCATTCTCTCTCTCATTTCCTCTTCCTCTTCTTTCTTATCCTCTGTTCTTCGTATTCGCTCGATGTCCTTTTGTTTATTTTTTTTTCGTTTTTCAGCATCCTCTTCTCTTCTATATTCTTCCTTTATCGTCCTCTTGTTCCTCTTCATCTTCGTCCTTTTCCTTTCCTCTCCTCCCTCTTCTTTTCTCTTCTCTTTTTAATTCCCCTTTAAGCTTTCTCTTCATCCTGTTCTATTCTTCTTCATCATTATTATGTTATTATTGTTTATGGTTTTATTATCCTAATCCCTCCTGCTCCTCCTCCGCCACTCTTCCCCACTTACTCAGTCACTCACCTACCTACTCACTCCCTTCCTCACTCACTCACTTCCTCACTAGCCCACCCACTCACTCAATCACTCACCTACCTACTCACTCAGTCACTTCCTCACTCGCCCACCCACTCACTCAGTCACTTCCTCACTTCCTCACTCGCCCACCCACTCACTCACTCGCCCACCCACTCACTCACTCACCTACCTACTCACTCCCTCACTCGCCCACTCCCTCCCTCCCTCACTCACTCACTCACTCATTCACTCGCTCCCTCACTCACTCACTCACTCACACACACTCACTCACTCACTCACTCACTCACTCACTCACTCACTCACACACACTCACTCACTCACTCACTCACTCACTCACTCACTCACACACACTCACTCACTCACTCACTCACTCACACTCACTCACTCACTCACACACACTCACTCACGCTGGAAGTCCGCTCATGCAAGCGCGGTGCGTCTTAACAAATGAGATGGTCGGGATATATGAAGGCGAGCTTCGGAATATCAAGTTGTTCCCTGCAGAGATAATGGAATTGCTTTTTTGTGGCCGAATTAAGAAAAAGAAGACGCGCGTTTTCTTGTTTTTGTTGTTGTTGTTTTTCTTTTGTTGTCATTGGTGTTGTTGTTTTTGGTT
>NC_091549.1:7825414-7832914 GCF_042767895.1 Penaeus vannamei
AAAACCATAAGTCCCATCTGTATGAGACGAACTCATAAATCACAGACCGCAATACGGCAACATCGGCCGTTGTAAGCATCAGTTGTCAGATTACGATAATTATCGTCCTTTTCTCGAAAAATTAGGCTGGACCCCCAAAAGCCTGTCATTTAAGTCCCGAGTGAAATGTATGGGAATTGAGCGAACCTTTTGTTACCGTGATCCATTATATTTGTGTAATTGCCTATTTGGTCATTATATTGCCGGTGTATTATGATGGACGATTTGAATGCCTGGTCTTGTTTTGGAAGCTTTTATTGGACTGGAATAGTTTGGTATGTTTGTCCTTTTTTGTGGTGTCTTTGTTTTTTTCCATCTTTCTTCATTTCTTACTTTCTTTTCTATCTTTCTTTTTTCTTCATTTTCCATCTCTCTCTCTCTCTCTCTCTCTCTCTCTCTCTCTCTCTCTCTCTCTCTCTCTCTCTCTGCCTCTCTCTCTCTCTCTCTCTCTCTCTCTCTCTCTCTCTCTCTCTCTCTCTCACTCATCCTTTCACATTCTTCCCATAAGCAATAGCGATAATAAACACCCACGAAAAAATTACAAAAAGACAAAAAGTAGACAAAGATTATAAAAATACACGACAATGATACTAACGCAGACAGACAGAAGCCAATAGTAATAATAAATAAATAAAATAATTCTGCGCCAGCCTGTCCCATGCTTGACGTGCGAAGATTTTCCCACACTCTGTCGCGAGAATTTCCGTTTTATTTTTTCTTGAGTCCGTATCCCTGTCTGTGGCTTGGGTTTTGAGGTGGTCGGTGGAATTCGGTGACGTTGATAATTTGCGATGCTGTTTCGTTGGTTGTTCTTCTCATTTTTTTTGTTATTGTTGTTGTTGTATGTTGTTATCGTCGTCATTGTTATTGTGAGGGTTGTTGTATTTGGTACTGGTTATGATGAGGAAGATGATATTAATACCAGTAATAATATTAATGATTATAATGATAATAGTAATGATTATAATAACTATAAGGGTGATGATGATGATGATGATAATGATAATAGTAATGATAATAATGATAATGATAATGATAATAAGGATAATAATAATGGTAAGGATGATAAAAATGATAATAGTAATAATGGTAATGATGATGATGATAATTACAATGATCGTAGTGTTAATGATAACGACAATGATGCTAGAAAAATAATAGTAATGGTAATGATAATGATAGTTATTATTATTAAGAACATAGTCTACAACCATGATAGTTATTATTATTAAGAACATAGTCTACAACCAAATGTTCATGTTTAAGGGTTTCATAGGTATCTAGTTTTATGATTTTTTCGGCTAGTATTATTTAGTTATTAGCAAAAGAACTGAAAGGATTAGAACAATTCTCTCTCTCTCTCTCTCTCTCTCTCTCTCTCTCTCTCTCTCTCTCTCTCTCTCTCTCTCTCTCTCTCTCTCTCTCTCTCTCTCTCTCTCCTTCTCTCTCCTCCCACACTCTTGTTCTCTTCTTGTTCATCGTTCAGTTCCTCATATCCCTTTTCCCTTCACGCCCTCCCCCTCTGCCTCTCCCCCTCTTCCTCCCACCCTCCCTCTCTCTCTCTCTCTCTCTCTCTCTCTCTCTCTCTCTTTCTCTCTCTCTCTCTCTCTCTCTCTCTCTCTCTCTCTCTCTCTCTCTCTCTCCCTCTCCCTTCCCCTCTCCTTCTCTCCTCCCCTTCCCTTGACGGTCAGAGGCGAATGGTAGGGGAGGGGAGGAGGGGAGAGCAGAGAGGGAAGGGGAGGAGAGAGAAAACAGTAGAGAGGAAAGGAGGGAGTGGAGGAAGGGAGAGTCGAGTAGGAAGGAGGAGGAGGGAGTGGAGGGTAGAGAAGGAAGGAGGGAGGAGATAAGAGGACAAAAGAGTGAAGGGAGGGAAGAGAGTAGAGAGGGAGGGAGGGGAGACGGGGAGAGTAGGGAGGAAAGGAGGAAAGAGAGAGAAGGGAAAGAGGAAGGAGGGAAGGAGGAGAGTAGATGAAAGGAAGAGAGAGGAGAAGAGTGGAAGGGAGAAATAAAGACCAGGAGGGAGGAGGGGAGATAGACGAGGAGGGAGGAGGGGAAGTAGAGGGAGGTCCAACGAGTGGGCGGGGCTTCCCTACGTAATAACAGGTCTCCGAGCCGCACGGTGACTGTTATCGAAGTGATCGTAGTGTTTAAAAGTCTCTTTCGCCGATCGTTAAAGCCGGGAAGGGAGGGGGGGGGAAGGGGAGGGAGGATGGTAGGGGGAGAGAGGGAGTGAGCTTCGAAAAGGGGGTAAATGGGAGAAGAGGGGAGGGGATGGGGGGGGAGATGTCGTTATTTAGCTTAATCGGGACAAATTGGCTATTTATCAGGAGACAGTGTTAATGTGTGTGTTGTTATCTTGTTTTTCTTCCAGGTAAGAGCGGCGGCGTCTTCTGAAGGGGGAGGAGGAGGTGGTGGTGCTCGGGGTGAGTAGATGAGAGTTGAATGTGTAGATGGAGTTGGAGAATGTATAGAGGGGAGTTGAAAGTGTGGGTAGAGTTGATGGATTTGTTGATGGGTGATTGGGTTAATGTATAGATTAGTTAAATGTTTAATTGAGTGAATGTGTTGAGGAGAGTTAATGTGTAATTGAGTGAATGGGTGAATGTGCAGATGAGTTAAATGTATAATTAAGTGAATGGGTGAATGTGTAGATGAGGTTAAATGTGTAATTAAGTGAATGGATGAATGTGTAGCTGAGAGTTAAATGTGCAATTGAATGAATAGGTGAATGTGTAGAAAAATAAGTTGGTGAATGTGTAGGTGGAGGAGGCGATGCGCAGGTAGATGGAAGAATCGACGAATCTTCGAAATGAAAAAAAGGTAAGTGAAAAGACAGAAATTGGAAAATTCGAAATGAAAATATCAAGGATTGAATTACAAACAGAAAGTTACTTTTAGATTTAAGAAAAAAATAATGTAGTCTATAAAAAAAACAATAAACACAAAAATACAGAAAAACTAAAAAATACAAAAAAAAGTTAAAAATAAGTAAGTAAACAATAGAAAGAAAAGAAAAGAAAAGAAGAGAAGGAAAAAAGACGGAACTGAAAACAAATGAATTAAACTTTTTTTTTAGAGGAAGAGATGTAATAAGGAGATATGTCGCTCATGTTACCTTTTGTACTCTGTTAGTCGCGTGTGGGTTAGAAAAAAGGAAGGGAGGTAGATGATGATAAAGGAGAGGGAGACGGGAAGGGGGATAGGGGGCAGGGGAAGAGGAGGGGGTGTAGGAGGTGGGGATAGATTAAGAGGAGAGAGCTGGGTTAAGGAAGAAGGGAGATGGAGGTAACTAGAAGGTGAGAGGAAGAGAGAGTTGGGTTAAGGAAGAAGGGAGATGGAGATAACTGGAAGATGGGAGGAAGAGAGAGCTGGGATAAAGAAGGAGGAGTGAGTTGGGTTAAGGAAGAAAGGAGGAAGAGATAGTTGGGATAAAGAAGGAGGAGGAGAGAGTTGGGAAGAAGGGAAGACGAGAGAACTGGGATAAGGAAGAAGGGAGGAAGAGAGAGTTGGGTTAAGAGGGAAGAGGAAGAGGAGAGAGCTTTGTTAAGGAAGAAGGGAGACAGAGATAACGAATAAGGGAGGAGAGAGAACTAAGACAAAGAATAAAGGAGGAGAGAGAACTAGGATAAAATATAAAGGAGAAAGAGAGAGCTAGAATTAAAAAACAAACGAAGAGAAGAGAGCTGGAGGATAAGGAACAAGGAAGGGGAAGAACGGTCGAAGGGAATAGACATAGGATGGCGGGAAGGAGGAGGAGGGGGGGGGGAGTCCTTAATTATAAGACCCCCAAGTGCGCGCGTCTCCGCCATAGGTGAGTCCCACGCGAGAGTCCACGGGGTCGGCGGAGTGGCGGGGCGATGGCGATCAGGGACTGGTCTCTGTGTCGTGTTTTTGTTTTGTTTTTGTTGTTGTTGTTTCTTTTTTTTTCTAGTTTTTTTCTGATTTTATTTCTTATTTTTCTGTTTTCTTTTTTTCTTCTATTTTCTCTTCTTCTTCTTTTATTTCTTATTATTTTCTGTTTTCTTCTTTTTCTTTTTGTTCTATTGTTTTCTTTATATCTTTTTTCCTTATATATATATATATATATTTGTCTGTTTTTTTTTTTCTTTTTTCATTTTTTTTCTATTTTCTTTCTATATTACTAAGATTACTCCTGTTATATTATTTTTTTTTCTACAGTTATTTTTTTTTTCTTTTTTATTTGTATTCTTCTCCCAGTCTTTCTTCTTTCTTGGTTTGTACTGATATTTCTTCCCCTCTTCCAAATTTTCTTATTGTTTTTTTTTCTTTTCAATTCTATTTTCCTTCTTCAAATGTCACCTATTTCTATTCCGCAACATTATTTGCCTTGTGCTCTAGTTCTTGCTTTCTCTATTTCTATTCGCTTCTCCTTTTTCTTTTATTTTTCCACTTCCTTGTTGTGATCTTTCTCCTCCTCCTCCTCCTCTCCGCTCTTCGTCATCCTCCTCCTCTCCTCTTCTTCTTCCTCCTCGTCCCTCCTCTCTCATCTTCTTCTTCCTCCTCGTCCACCACCCTCATCTTCTTCTTCCCTCCTCCCTCTTCTTCATCTTCCTCCTCCTCCTCCTCCTCCTCCTCCTCCTCCTCCTCCTCCTCCTCTTCCTCCTCCTCCTCCTCCCTCCTCCTCCTCCCCTCTTTCTCCTCCCTCCTCCCCTTCCTCCTCCTCCTCCCCCCCTTCTTTCTCCTCACACTTCCTTTCTCCTTATCCACTTCCCCATCCTCGCTTTATATAGAGTAGTGAGTCTGTCTCTATGTGGACCTCGACACCGGAGGCAGCGGGAGGCCCTTGAACCGGAGGCGCCCTTCGTGTGGATCGAAGGAGTGGAAGGTGTCGAGAAGAGAGGTGGCGAGGAGGAGGAAGAGGGGGAGAAAGAGGAGAGGGAGAAGGGTGGTGAGGGTTAGGAAAAGGGGGAGAAAGAGGAGAGGGGGAGAAAGTGGCGAGATAGTTACCGTATTAGTCAATAGTTTGGACTTCAAAATGAATAAATAAAAGTAAATCAAAATAATGATAATGATAGTTACCGGTGCCAATAAATCTTCGACCTGCCACAGAAAACGAAAACGATCAGCCTAGTTCGATTCGCGGCCGCTACACTCCTCGTGGCGCCACCTCCGTCACGAGACGAGGGAAGGGGTAGCGCATACGAGAGTGAAATTTGCACCGAATGTAATTGATGGTAAACAGCGCCACGCCGACACTGATGCTTTTATTGGCGATAATGAACGAGGGAGATTTGTCACGGGATAATGAACCTTAGGGAGAGGGTGAAGGAGCGAGAGGGTGGTGGTGGTAGGAAGGGAGGGAGGGAGGAGAAGAAAAAGAAAGGGAAGTGGGAGGGTGAGGGGAGGAGGGAGAAGAAGAGGAGGAGGAGAAGAAGGAGGAGGAGGAGGAGGAGGAGGAGGAGAATGAGGAGGAGGAGGAGGAGGAGGAGGAGGAGGAGGAGGAGGGAGAGGCTAATGGATTATTAGGAAGGAAAGGAGAGAATGAGAGGTAAGAATGGTAATGAGGTGTAGAAAAAAATCGGGACGTAAAAAAAAAAATAAATGGAGAGGAAAGAACATCAACAAAGAACACATAGAAAATGACCGGATATGAAGTAACCGAAAAGAGAAGCATAAAGACGATAAGGAGGGAAAAAAAGAAAAACGGAAAATTTTGGGTTTTATCCGGAAAATGTCGTGTTTATATATTCCTTTGGAATACGCCAGTCTTTCTCGTAATTTCTATGAAGATCTCCCCTCTCTCTCTCTCTCTCTCTCTCTCTCTCTCTCTCTCTCTCTCTCTCTCTCTCTCTCTCTCTCTCTCTCTCTCTCTCTCTCTCTCTCTCTCTTTTCTCCCTATTCTTCCACATTTCACTCCGTCTCATTCCCCTCTCTTTTTGAAATGCCACTTTGATATATTTCCCCTTTTCCTCCTCCTTTCTCCCTTATAAATAAAGAGAAAATATGTAAAAAAAAAAAAAAAGAAAGACGGTAGATAAATAGGAAAAAAAACGAGAAGCGGCAACCTTTTTGATTAACTTCTTACCCCGCCGCGAGAGGGCAGTGGTGCGGCTCCGGGCGAAATTGGTTCTTCATTTCCATGTAAGATGAACACTTCGGCTCATATTTTCTTGCCTTTTTTGTTTTTGCTTGTTTTCTAGGGATGGGAATGTACCTCATTTTATTTAATTATTTATTTTTATTTTTATTTTTTTGAATTTATACTGATTGGTTTATTAATATTTTTATGTGAGTATTTGGTTGTTACTGTTTTTTCTGTGTTTTTTGTTTTTAATTAAACGTTTTTTTTAATATACTGATTGGTTTATTGTTATTTTTATGTGTTTGATCGTTTTTTAATCTAACGTTCTCTAGGGAAATTAAGTTGCGCGTTATATAAATTCTTGTAGTTTCCCCACTTGGGATGATTTTAGCAGAAGGGAAAAAAATTATAAAGAGAGAGAAATTGGGGAAAACTTTCCGAATAAGGTCCATGAATAAAATATGAGATGCCACGGAAGGGAAAGAAAATAATAAAAAAAAGATAAATGGCGGGGGTGAAATTGCAAAAGGCGCTCACGCAATTAAACGGACTTTCGTTCAATAACACGCGCTCTGATTGCTACCCTTTGCCTGTGTCCCCCCCGCCCCCCCTCCCCCTCCTCCGATATGCCTCCCTCTCTCCTTTCTGTCCTCATGGTCTCTCTCCCCTTCGTTTTTCCTCTCTCCTTCCCTCCTGCCTTTCTGTCCTCCTTGTCTCGCCTCCCTTCGTTCTTCCTCTCTCTTTCCCCCCTTCCTTTCTGTCGTCCTTGTTTCTCCTCCCTTCGTTCTTCCTCTCTCCTTCCCTCTCTCCTTTCTGTCGTCCTTGTCTCTCTTCCCTTCGTTCTTCCTCTCTCTTTCCCCCCTTCCTTTCTGTCGTCCTTGTTTCTCTTCCCTTCGTTCTTCCTCTCTCCTTCCCTCCTTCCTTTCTGTCGTCCTTGTCTCGCCTCCCTTCGTCCTTCCTTTCTCTTGCCCTTTCATTTTCTCTCTTCGTCATCCCTCTCTTTATGCCTCCCTTCTTTCTCTCGTCCTTCTCTTTCCTCCCTTCCTCCTACCCTCCTCCCTTCCCTTCCCTTCCCTCCTACCCTCCCTTCCTTCCTCCCTTCCCTCCCCTCTTACCACTCCCCCCCCCCCCCCCCGCCTCTCGCGCCATCCCGCTTTGGAGGGAAACTCTTAAAACTTCTGTTATAATTATTTGTAATTATTCAGGTGCCGAGAGGAGGCGGCGGCCGAGAATTGTTGCCGGGTCTGTAAAGGACGAGGGATTGAAAGGGCGGGGAGATTAATTTGTTTTTTATTATTTATTTATTTATTTTGTTTATTTTTTTGGGGTGTGTGTGGTGGGGGTGGGGGCGTTGTCTGTTGTTTATTTATTTTGTTTATTTTTTTTTGGGGGTGGGGGTTGTGGGGGCGTTGTCTGTT
>NC_091549.1:7835414-7845414 GCF_042767895.1 Penaeus vannamei
CCTCTCTGACCCTGGCCCTCCTACTCCTATGGCTCTGTAGCTCTGTTTCTCCTCCTCCTCTCTTCTGTTTCATCTTCTTTTTGTTGTTGTTGTTGTTTTGCTTGTTCTTTTTTCTCTTTCTTGTTTGTATTCTTCTTATTTTCTTCGTCTTCCTATATGTTTTCTTTTGTTGTTGTTCATTTTTCTTTTCTTTTCTTTTCTTACTCTTAGTGCTTTCTATCGCCTGCTCTCTTCCTTTTGTTGTTGTTCTTGTATTTCTTGTTTTCCTTCTTTTCTTTTTTTGTTGTTCTTCTTGGCCCTATTCTTATTCTTTCTTTTCTTCTTCGTCTTCTTCCTCTTATACTTCTTGTTTTTCTGTTTTTTCTTTTTTTGTTGTTCTTATATTTTTCTTTTTGCTGTTCTTATTCTTTTCTCTTTCTCTTTTCTTTCTTTTCTTCTTGTTCTCCTTCTTTTTCTTCTTCCTTTCCAGCTCTTCTAGATTTTGTCTTTCTGTTTCTCCTGCTTCTGTTTCTGTTCTTCATCTTTATCGTTCTGTCCTTTAATCCGCTTCGTTTACTATTGTGTTCGTTTTCCTTCTTTCTTTATTTTTTTCTTTTCATTGTTATTGTTGTTTGTTCATTAATTTTCTGTTACATATATCAGTCTAATTCCTTTTTATCTGTTTCGTCTGTTATTTTCTTCTGTATCTCTTTCTCTCGTATTTTTTCTCGTACTTTTCAATTTTATACGAGTTTTGTCCATTTCAAAATAAAGTTGTTTTCTTTCTGTATTTTCGTCAAAAGGAAATATGAAAAGAGAATTGATAACAAGGAAAATAAAGTAAAAAAAATATTGTTTTACTTTCGATTTTGTTTTATTTATACTAATTTCCATCGTTCCTTATTTCGCTAAAAAGAAAAATGAAAAGAAAAAAATATATTCATAAACTCATAAACCTCAAGTTCTTTATTCATTCCCAGAAACAAATAAACGTGTCCTTGTATTTTTTTTCTCTTTTTTTATTACACTCCCTTCATCTTCATTTCCGTTCTCACTTCATTTGTTCTCAGTTTATCATAAACCCGTATCGCTCATAATTAAAGTGAAGGAAAAAGACAAACATAGAAACAAAAACAGAAGAGCAAGTGAAGGAAAAAGACAAAGAAACAAAAGCAAAAGAGCAAGTGTGGTTTTGTGTCTCATAATTTATTCCTTCGCGATCGGCCCGATATACAAATTAGATCAAGTGCGAGGAATTATCACGTCATCGGTGGGTTTATATGAGCTGTAGTTGGATCCGAAGCTTATATGGAGTGGCTGGGGCTTTTTTTTCGTTTTTTTATACGTGTGTTGTTTCGTTTTCTTTTTTCTTTCTTTCTTTCTCTTTTTCTTTCTCTTTCTTTCTCTGTCTGTCTGTCTCTCTCTCTCTCTCTCTTTTCGATTTTTTTTTTTACATTTGTTGTTTCGTTCTCTCTCTCTCTCTCTCTCTCTCTCTCTCTCTCTCTCTCTCTCTCTCTCTCTCTCTCTCTCTCTCTCTCTCTCTCTCTCTCTCTCTCTCTCTCTCTCTCTCTCTCTCTCTCTCTCTCTCTCTCTCTCTCTCTCTCTCTCTCTCTCTCTCTCTCTCTCTCTCTCTCTCTCTCTCTCTCTCTCTCTCTCAACCGTTATATGTAGTTTGGTTCGTCTTCTTGTGCTTCCTATCATCTTGTGCATTTTTTTTCTCTCTTCTGTAATTTTTCTTTTTCTTCTCCTTCTTTTACAGTTTCTTCTGCATTTCTTTTCTTTTTTCTTCCACTCCGTCTGGCTATTACCTACACAGACAACAGGTAACACAACGGGTGTCCATACAAGGCAAATCAACTGCTTTAACCGGGCAAGAAATATGCAAATCCGAGGACTGGTGATTACCTGAAAATATAAGAAATATTTCCAACCAAAAGACATTTAAAAGTGAAAGAACATTACTGAGATATCATTGACATAAGGTGCTTAAACATCAAGCCGAGCACGATATGTCATTCACTTATGATGTTAGTGTTCTGTGTTGTTTTGCTTCACAAGCATTGTGCAATATATATGTTCATAGCATCCTATTACGTAATTTAAACATCTTATATGAAAATAGAATACCCTTTGTAATTAATGGAATAAGGTGTGTGAATTTGATGCCTCTTTTTTTCTACTTCTTCTTCTTCTTCCTCTCCTCCTTCTTCTTATCCTCTTTCACCTCCACCTGCACCTCCTTCATTTCCTTCTCCTCTTCCTCATCATCATTAGTCTTCATCCTCCCCCGAATATCTTTTTCTACCACAACTTTACTATTTCTTCTATTCGTATTTCCCTCATGTTCCTCATTCTCATTCCTTCCTCTTTTTATAACACCAAGAGATAGTCTGTGCAAGTTATTTAACGGAATGGCAACAGGTCGGTTTGCAAGGACGTGTTATCTTAGTAGAGGTCGTCGCCTTGTCTAGGTCTTCGCTCTGTCGAGGTCATCGCTTTATCAAGGTCTTCGCCTTGTCGAGGTCTTCGCTTTTGTTATTTTATCAAGTCGTCGTCCTCCTCCTCCTTTTCTTTTTTCCTCCTCCTTATTCTCCATCTTCCTCCTCCTCCTTTTCTTCTTTTCCTCCTCCTTATTGTCCATCTTCCTCCTCCTCCTTTTCTTCTTTTCCTCCTCCTTATTCTCCATCTTCCTCCTCCTCCTTTTCTTTTTTCCTCCTCCTTATTCTCCATCTTCCTCCTCCTCCAACTCCTCCACAGACATTTCTCCCTCACTCCCACATCCCGCGCAGCTGCGGTGTATAAACACATCGAACGAACTGAGTCGGAACAGCAGAACAAATAACTAAATAAAACGAAATATCATTCTTTTCCGTCGCGTCGCATGCGGGAAACGCGATCTACGCCATCCTCTCTCCTTCTGCATCTGCAAGTCAAACCGAGTAGGGAATTTCCCCCTTCTGCGCGAGGGCGGTGTGTTAAGACTTTTGTCTGTTTCTTTGAAAAAGATGAGAGCGATCGTGGGTTTGTCGAGAAAATGGGTTATGGCTCGTGTTCTTGTTTAGGAGGGGGGGGGGGTGCAGGGAGCGGGTAGAGGTGGGGATAGTGCTTACTGCTTCTCCGTGGTTAGTCTGTCAGTAGGTAGGTGTTTACTTATCTGTCTGTTTATCTAGCTTTATCTGTCTGCCTGTATTTTTTATCTATCTGTCTATCTACCCCCGTCTGTTTCTATCTCCGTTTATGTTTATTTATCTGTTTATCTCTTTCTGTCTTTCTTTTCTTCTCTCCCTCAATTCCATAAGAAGCAAAAAGGGGCGAAGGGAGACTAAGAAGACAGAGGAGGCAAAATGAGAATAAATGAGGAGAGACGGTAGATTAGTAGAGACGGAGGTAGGTGAATCAGCTGAGAAATATCGCTGTTTCGAAGATTAGCCAATCCATCTCCCCACAGTCCTTCTTTCCTTCCTTTCCCTTCCTTTCGCTTTCCTCTTCCTTTTTCTATCCCTTTCGATTCCATTCCCTTCATTTCCCTTTCCTTTATCCTTTCCTTCTCCCTCTCTCATCCTTTCCTCCCTCCCGCTCCATTCCTCCTTCGTCCTCCTCTTCCCCTTCCTCTCTCTCTTCCTCCCTCCCGTCTCTTTGTCCCTTTCCCTTTCCCTTCTTGTCCCTCTCCCTTCCTCTCCTCCCTTCCCATCTATTCCTCCTTTATCCTCCCCTTCCCCTTCCCATCTCTTTCTTCCATCCCCTCCCTTCTTCCTCCCTTCCCCTCTCCCTTCCTCTCCATCCCCTCTCCTTTCCTTTCCCTCCCTACCCCCTTCTCTTCCATCCTTTCTCCTAGCCTTTCCATCCCTACCCCTTTCCCTTCCTTTCCCTCTCCCCTCTTCCCTCTCCCCTCTCCCCTCTCCCCCTTTCCCTCTCCCTCTTCCGACTCTTAATGTCTTCCGTGAAATATTACCCTTGTTTGGGGGTCCAATGCATTACGGTCCCTAATTAATGTGAGAAAAGAAGCACACGGCACTTGGGTATCAATCAGTTGCTAGCATTAAGAGGGTAGAAAAAAACAACAAAAACAACAGTAAAAACAGCAACAGTAATATCAAAATCAACAACTACAACAACAAACACATCAATAACAGCAACAACAATAACAAAAACAACGGCAACAATAACAATAACAACAACAGCAACAATAACAATAACAACAACAGTAACAATAACAACAGCAACAACAATAACAAAAACAACGGCAACAATAACATTAACAACAACAGCAACAATAATAATAACAACAGCAAAAACAACAACAGCAACAAACACAACAACAATAACAAAAACAATGACAACAAAAACAACAACAGCAACCAAAAGTGTCTTTAGTACTTATCTCTTAATCCCTTTGGCCATCTGGTCGTGTGTCCTTTCTTAAGGGTTCCTTAGGGTTCTTCTTCCTTCTGGTGTCCTTGCTTTCTTTGGAGACTTTCTTTGTTTGCTTTTGTTTTGTTGTTTTATCATTTTTTCTTCTCTTCTCTTGTTTCTTCTATTTATTTCTTTTTGTTCGGTTTTGTCATCGTCTTTTTTTTTCTCTTGTAGCATTTCTTTTCATATTCCTCCTAATCCTTCTATCTTCTACTCTTTCTCCTCCTCCTGCTGATTCTCCTCTCTTACTTCTCTTCCCTAATCTTCCTCCTCCTTATTCCTCTTTTTCTACTTCCTCACTCTCCTACCCCTATCCTTCGCTCTGCTCTCCTTCCTCCCTCCCTTTTCCCTTCCTCCTCCACCCCCTCTCTCTCTTCCTCCTTCTCCCCCTTCCTCCTCCTCCTCCTCCTCCTCCCCCTCTCCCCTACCTCCCTACCCCCTCCTCCCCTTTCCTCTCTTCCCCTTCCCCTCTCCTCTTCCTCCTCCTCTCCAATACCTCCCTACCCCTTTCCTCCCCCTCCTCCTCCCTCCTCTCCTCCCCCTCTCCCCTACCTCCCTACCCCTCCTCCCTTTCCTCTCTTCCCCTTCCCTCTCCCTCCTCCTCCTCTCCAGCACCTCCCTACCCTTTCCTCCCCTCCTCCCCTCTCCTCCCCTCCCCTCCTCCTCCTACCTCCCACCCTCCCCCCTCAGACTTCACCCCTCCCCTCGGCTCGGTTTACACTTGGCACTTGTAGTTCGTTTAGTCAAGTTACCCCTCAGTCCGGTTCGGTTGCTGCCCCGCCGTTGGTTCCAATTGGTTCCAAGATGGAAAGAATTGTTTAATTGCTGTGGCTCTGTTGCTGTTATTTAGTTGGATTACTTTTTTTTTTTTTTTTTTTTTGGGGGGGGGGGTGGAATTGTTATGAATTGTTGTTTTGATGAGTGCTGTGATTTTTTAAAATTAGGATTGAGTGTGTTATCGGGGTCGTTATCATGTGTATTTTTTTTTCTTTTTTTTTTAGGTTTTGTTATCTTGTGCCGATAAGATTAGCTCGTTCTATTGAGCCGATTATTACTTTCATTTCAAAATCTTTAAAAATGCTACTGGATCTTGCAATCTATAACGAAGGCATTAGTTTACGGTTTTTTTTTTTTTTATTATCTGTTTGAAATCGTTCGCAGGAAAATAACGGTAAAATTCTCTCTCTCTCTCTCTCTCTCTCTCTCTCTCTCTCTTTCTTTCTTTCTTTCTTTCTTTCTTTTTTTCTTTCTCTCTCTCTCTCTCTCTCTCTCTCTCTCTCTCTCTCTCTCTCTCTCTCTCTCTTTCTTTCTTTCTTTCTTTCTTTCTTCCTTTCTCTCTTTCTCTCTCTCTCTCTCTCTCTCTCTCTCTTTCTTTCTTTCTTTCTTTCTTTCTTTCTTTCTCTCTCTCTCTCTCTCTCTCTCTCTCTCTCTCTCTCTCTCTCTCTCTCTCTCTTTCTTTCTCTCTCTCTCTTTCTCTCTCTCTCTCTCTGTCTCTCTCTCTCTCTCTGCCTCTCACTTTCTCTCTCTCTCTCTCTCTCTCTCTCTCTCACCTAACCCCCTCCTTCCTTCCCTTCCCCCTTCTCCCTCCCCCTTCCCCTCCCTCTCCCTCTCCCTCTCCCTCAGAGTGCGCAACGTATAAAACCGATATCAGATCAAGATAAAAGAAGAAAAAAATAACACAAGGTAAAGAATAGAGAAAAAAGGTAAAAAGGTTGGAAATAACATCCGCCCGCAACAGTACTCATTAATTAAGCCTATTTACACACGCTCAGACGTCTACGAGTAGTTAATTAAACGGAGCTTTCGTTCAAAAAATATATATTCTTTTCGAAGGGATTCTCCGGTATTCTCGTTATGGAAATGAGATAATAGAAAAAAAAGGAAAAACAAAAATGGAAAATCAGATCTGTCTGTTTCTCGCTAGTTTTTTTTTTTTTTTTTCTTCTTCTTCTTTTTAAGTTAATTCCATATGTGTTGAGATCAGCTTACATATCTCGTAGTTTTTTTGTATCTTTTTCTCTCTCTTTCTCTTTTTTATCTTCTCGTTACAGTAGTGTAGGCCTTGGGAAAATCTTTCGAAGCGGTAGGAAGGTAGGCCTATTTTCCCGCGTTTTTTTCAAATTTCGCGGGTCTGTTGGAAGAAATTCGCGCGCTTTTATTGACCTTCATTTGTTTACTTATTCGTCGGTTAGTTATTATGCTCATTCCTTTTTTTTATTTTCTCTTTTATTTCTTCTGTGTTCGTTGTATTGCGTGGTTTTGCATTAACCGCCACACGATTAGGATAAATATACACACCTTTTCGATAAGAAAAAAATATCATGGATTATTAATAACAATAGATAAAAAAACAACAATTGACAACCTGACGCGCCGTGATTCAAACCCCTCCCCAGGCCACGCCAAAATCGACCTTAAATCACAGTCCCGTAAAATCGAATCGCGCGAATTTTAGGCGACAAACCTAACCTTTGAAGTAATTAGAGGAAATAGAGGGACGTCTTGACACTCTTCAGGGTCCTGCGGCGGGCGGCGGTCAGGGGCGGAGGATAAGGGGCGCCCTGTGAGTTCCCATGACGAGAGTGAGTCATAAGGGCAGTCGGGGCGGGCTGTGACGTCACGTCCGGCCGTCCGGGGAAGAAGGGCGGGAAGAGGAGGAGGAGGTGGGTGGGTGGGGTGGGGAGGGAGAGAAGGGAGGAGGTAGGGGGAGGGGGGAGGTTGGGGTGGGGGAGAGGGTGTGGGTGGAAAGGGGAGGGGAGGAGAGAGTGAAGATGGGAGGGGGGAGGGTGTGGTTGGGGGAGCGAGCCGAATTGCGTCAAAGGTGGTGATTATGCAATTTTTTTATTTCTATTTTTTTGTCGTTGATCTCCGTGTTTTTTCTTGTGTTTTGTTTGTTCCTGAGTTACGTGGGTGGTTTGCGCAGGGTCAGGCGGCACGGGAATGTATGGGAATGTATTTGTTATTTAATCTCTTGCCATCTCTTTTCTTTCTTTCTCTCTATTGTAATTCATTTCCTTATTCCATTTTCCTTCACAGTGATAAAACCATCATCATCACCATTATCTCCCGTGTTTTAATTCCCAAATTCCATCCACCATTCACCCACGCTAAAACCCGCCATCCTTCCCTTAAAGACTGACTATTTATAATTATATTTATAATTATATTTATTATATTTATTATTATTATTATATTATTATTATTATATTATTATTATTATATTATTATTATATTATATTATATTATTATAGTTATTATAGACTCTTCACGCCTCCCTAATGTTCGAAGACTGAACGACGAGCATCGAATCACGGGCTAAAATGGCGTGTCAACAAGCATGTCGAGGGCGGAGCGAAGGCCGCAGCCAGCTGGTCGGTTAGGTTAGATGTCCTGCAAAAAGGACGCTGTCTTGAGAGGCAAAACATTGTCTTAGCGCCTGTCTGTGATGCGTCTTCTTTCGTGGCTGCTTCCGGTATTTTTTTGTGTGTCCATATACACATACTTACATATAGGCTTACATGTATGTATATGTACATATGTACACACATACATACATACATACATGCGTACATACATACATACATGCGTACATACATACATACATGCATATACACATATACGTACATTCGTAGATATACATTCATACATAAGTACATACATATACATACATACATGCATGCAAAAATGCACGCGCACATATGCATGTATACAAACAAGCGCACACATGCATATACATATATACACACGTACAAACAAACACACACATTCACACCCATACATTCTCTTATGTGTGCATATCTCTGCATGTGTATAACTTTCTCGTCACCTGTCACCACCCACCACTGCCCAAGACACCCCCCCCTCTCTTTCCCACGGGCACCTGTCGCTCCCCCCCCTCCTGCCCCCCTTCCTCCCTCCACCCCCACTTTTATGTCCTCTCCAAGCAACCTCACACTTGATATTAGTCGACACTTTTATGGGCTTTTAGGGCGAACCATATGGGGGGGCGGGGGGCACGGCGGTCAGTAAAGAGGCCGAGATGGGTGGGGGAGGGAGGGGGGGATGTGGCACTCTGGAATTCAGGGGGGGAGGGGGTGCCACAGAAGTACAGGAGGTGAGAGAAAATTAGGAACTAGGCTAGGGGAGTGTAATGGTAGATGGGGGGGAGGGTGGAAGGGGAGGTAGTAGGGGAGGGATGTTACATGTGTGTGTATGGGAGAGAGTGTTATAAGGAGAAGGAAGGTACAGATGTCTATCGATAGATTTGTTTTAAAATTATGGTTATTTAGACGTGTCGTCGGCTTTGGTTGATGTGCATTTACACTAAAGTACCTAAAAAAAATCATATTAAAGAAAATTTTATAGATCGATGGTGTATTATGTTACCAGTAAACCAAAAAATAAATAGATAAATAAATAAATAAATAGATAAATAAAACGGAAGAGCGGAGGAAAAAAAGACTAAGAATACTTTTTTTTTGTTTACACCATTCCAAGGCGCATTCAGAGACGTGAGCCGACAGAAGAAGCGAGTCCCTAGAAGGCGCTGCCCCTCCTCCGTCGGCACAAATGAAAAGGACGCCGAGAGAAAACTTTTCCCGAGTGGAGTGCGAGAGAGTTCGTCTTAACAATTGCCAGGCCTCTCACGTGACGGGGCAGGAGGGGGAGGAGGAGGGGGAGTGAGGGGAAGAGGGGGGAGGAGGTGGGTGGATGCGGGGAAGTGAGGGGAAGGGGCTATGGAGACGTCTTGTAGGCCTACGATTGTGATGTCAGGAGTGGAAGCGGAGGGTGGGGGGGAAGGGGGAAAAAGGGGGGTTTGATCTCCTTCTGTCATGTTACAGGGATTAACACGTAGATAACATGCGTTTGGATTAGAGGCCGTTGTCCCACGCTCGAGGGGTGTAGGGAAGGGGAGGGGAGAGGAGAGGAGGGATGGGAAGGATGGGGAGGGGAGGGGAGGGAAAGCTAAAGTAGGGAAAGGTTCATATGTTTGAGGGGCATATGGTATAGAGGGGAGAAGAAGAAGCAGGGGGTAAGGGGGAAGCAAATGAGGATTGAGGGAGAGAGATAGAAAAAAAAATAGAGGAACAGTATCCCTGATTTGTTGTTAGTATATGCACTTTGTTGTCGATATCCTTAGTTTGTTGTTAGTATGTGCACTTTGTTGGAGATATCCTTAGTTGTTAGTATGTGCACTTTGTTGGAGATATCCGTAGTTTGTTGTTAGTATGTGCACTTTGTTGGAGATATCCTTAGTTGTTAGTATGTGCACTTTGTTGGCGATATCCTCAGTTTGTCGTTAGTATGTGCACTCTGTTGGCGATATCCTTAGTTTGTTGTTAATATGTGCACTTTGTTGGCGATATCCTTAGTTTGTCGTTAGTATGTGCACTTTGTTGGCGATATCCTTAGTTTGTTAGTATGTGCACTCTGTTGGCGATTCCGTGAGTATTCATTGCCATTTGACCTGTTTTTTGGGGGTGATATATCGTCGACTGGAAAACCCATCACGTGTCGGCGACTTCCCCTGTTTTTGGTGTTGCGTGGACGAGTGTTTCACTTTTTCACTTGATTTTTTTTAAAGGAAGTGCTGGTGTTATTCTTGTGT
>NC_091549.1:7847914-7852914 GCF_042767895.1 Penaeus vannamei
GCATGTTTGTTTGTCCTTTCGCTTCGGGGTCTTGTGTCGGTTTAACCTTGTACTTCCGGTTTGGTTCTTCCTGTTTTTTATTTTATTTTTAATCTCTTATCGCTCATTCCTCTTTCGTTGGCGATCGTTTTTTTTCAAGAGGAGAGATATTCTTGTTATTCTCGTTCTTCCTGTCTCTTTGTTCGCGTTATCTGTTGTGTGTTCCCTCCTTCAGCTTCTTCTCGTCTTTCTCCTTTTATTTTTCTTTCTCATTGTGTTGTTTATTCTTTTTCTCCTCCGCCTTTTTTCTTCTTTTTCTTCTTTCTTCTCCACCTTCTCCTCCTGTTTCTTCCTTCCCCATTCCCGCTCCCCATCCTCCTCTTCTTCCTCTTCCTGTCCCTCCTCATTCATCTCCTCCTCTTCTTCCTCCCTCCTTCTCCTACTCCTCCTCCTCTTCTTTCACCTCCTCCTCCGCTTCCTCCTCCATTTCCTCCTCCATCTCCTCCTCCTCCATTTCCTCCCCCTCCTCCTCCTCCTCCTCCTCCTCTATTACGCCAGTCTTTATCTGATTTTTATCTGATTTTTCCTTTCCCTTCATACTTCTTCCTCCATTCCTTTATTCCCATTTCCACATTTTACCGTCCCTTTTCAGTGCGTATAAAAACTTTTTTTTCTCTTATTCTTCATCTCCATCTTCGCTAAAACTCGTGTGAACTTTTAGCAATAGGATAAAAGGAGAAGAAAAAGTGTAATGAAAGAAAAAAGAAAAAAGGAAAGAAAAAAGTTTGGAATGAACTTGAACGTATCGCGAAAGGGAAGGGGAGAGGGGGTGGGGGAGGGGAGAGAAAGGAGAACATTGTCTACCATATAAAAGAAACCTTTATTCTTTTATTATTTCTTTTATTGTTTCTGCAATGCGTTTTCTTCTGATTTCTTAGGTTTTTTTTTTTTTTTTTTTTTTTTTTTATTTCCATTTTATTTGCTCACTTTTTAAAATCTTAGTCTGACCTCCCCTTTTTTCTTTTGTTTTTTCTTTTCTATTTTATTCTTTTCTTTCTCGTACTCACCTTTTTTTTTTATCAAATTTTCCTTCCAAATCCAGAGAACCGGAAGAGAGAGAGAGAGAGAGAGGGGGGGGAGAAAGAGAAAGAAAGAAAGAGAGAGAAAAAAAAGGCAAGAGAGAAAAAGAAAAAGAAAGAAAGAAAAGTGAAAGACAAAGAGAAAGAAAAAATATATAAAAAAATAAAAAAGAGAAAGAAAAAGAGAAAAAAATAATAAAGAAAAAGAGAAAGAGAGAGAGAGAAAGAGAACACCAGCGTCAAGATGAAGAAACACGCCCTCATGCAACGCCAGCAGGAAGAGAGTCTGCGTGAGTGCCGATGCTGCACGTTCGCTCATTCTCTGCAACGGCATAACAGCCACTCACCGATATTATGTTAATGTGGATAAACGTTCTCATGTTTTATGCTTTTTTCTCTCGTCTTCCTTCCGTTTCTTGACATACTGACACATGCACGCACGGACTGATTGGGGGGTGGGGGGATGGGGGATGGGTGGGGGGGTTGCACGTACACGAGCTCGCATTCACACTCGCACTCACGCTCACATGTACGTGCTTGTGGTGCTACTTGCATTGGCGTTTATGCTTGCGTTTTACATTTACGTTGACTTTTACACTTACGTTTTACTTTTACGTTGACTTTTACACTTACGTTTTACTTTTACGTTGACTTACACTTACGTTTTTCACTTATGTTGACTTTTACACTTACGTTTTACATTTACGTTGTTTATACTTGATCACATGCACATTCACGTTCACATTCACTTTTACATTGAAATTTTCACTTACGTACATGTAAATGCACACATACCCGACAAAGGGAGGGTAGAGAGAGAGAGAGAGGGAGAGGGAGGGAGGGAGGGAGGGAAAGGGAGAGTGGGGGGCGCTGTATGAGTAAGAGACACAGATACAGACAGACTATCAGGCAGACAGACAGAATTAGAAGCCTTCTTATCATGTGTTGAATTTCCCTTTCCGTCACCGCAATCATAATTCCTTCTCTTAAAATAACCGTTAAAAAAAAAGTTACGAGATGATAAGCCTCGACGGTCGTACTTATATCCTGTGTCTCCCTCCCCCTACCCCTCCCTTTCCCCTCGCCCTTTCCTTCCCCTACCCCTCCCCCTCCCTCTTCCCTCTTCCCCTTCCCCTCCCCTCATTCCTTCCCCCTTCTCCCTTCTCCTCCCCTCCCCTCCCCTCTTCCCCTTCCCCTCCCTCAATTCCTTCCTCCCTTCCCCTTTCTCCTTCCCCTCCCCCCTCCCTTTCCCCTTCCCCTTCTCCTTCCATCTCCCCCTCCCTCTTCCCCGTCCCCTTCTCTTTCCCACTTCCCATCCCCCCTTCTCCCTTCTCCCCCTTCCCTTCCCCACTCCCCCCTTTCCCCCCTTCACCAACACGAGGGAACGACACTGCATGAATGTCTCGCAAAGTCGCACGGAACTCCACATTGTGTGTGCGGATGAATCACATGAGCGGATTATTTTTTTTTAGAGATGCGGAAGGGAAGGGAGGAGGGAGGGAGAGGGAGAGTGAAGGGAGGAGGAAGGGAGAGAGAGGGGAGGATGGGGTAGGGGGGAAAGGAAGGGGAGGGGGGAGTGAAGGGAGGGTGGGATGGTGGGAGATGGGGTAGAGGGGAGGATGGGGTGGGTTGGGATGGGGGTTGTTGGGGTAGGGGGAGAAAGGAAGTTAAGGGAGGGGAGGAAGGAGGATGGGGGGATGGGATGGAGATTGATGGGGTGGGGGGGGGGGAAAGAGAAGGGAGGAAGGGGTGGGTTGGGGTGCAACTGAGAGGAGGAGGAGAGGGAGGAGGGGGAAGTAAAGGACTAAATAGACAAAGAAATAAAAGAAAAAAATAAATGAAACTAGAATAAGGGAAACAGAAAGAAAATAGAGAAAAAAACGAACCTAGAATAAGAGAACAGAAAGAAAATAGACAAAGGAGTGAGAGCAAAAAAAAGAACTTAGAACAAGGGAATAGAAAGAAAACAAAACGAGAAAGAGCGAAAGCGGGAAATCCAAAAGGGGATGACGCAACGAAGCAGGAAATGAAAAGAAGCATTAATTTCTGTTTTTCTTTTATTTTTCTTTTCTCTTTTTTCTTCATTTGCGAAAAAAGAAGGGCGGTGGGGGTGATATGCCGGAAGTTAGCTGACCGGGGGGAGGGGGGGAGTCGGAGGGGAATGGGGGATGGGCTGACATAGGGGGGGGGGTAACGTATTGCATTTGGTGGGTTCTTGATCGAGAATATGATGGAATTAGCGAAAGTATGGGTTGGCTTGAGTAGATTGGTTGTTTATATCTCTCTCTGTCTCTTTCGTTCTCTCTTTCTTTTTCTCTCAGTTTTTCTCTCTTTCTCTCAGTCTTTTCTCTCTCTTTCTCGCCCTCTCTCTCTCTCTCTCTCTCTCTCTCTCTCTCTCTCTCTCTCTCTCTCTCTCTCTCTCCTCTCTCTCTCTCTCTCTCTCTCTCTCTCTCTCTCTCTCTCCTCCTCCTCTTCCTCCTCCCCTTCCTCTCCCCCTTCCTCTCTCCCTCCCCCTCTCCCTCCCCCTCTCCCTATCCCTCTCTCTCTCTCCTCTTCCTCTCTCTCCTCTCCTCTTTCTTCATTTCTTCCATTGCCCTCTTCGTTATTGTCATCTGTCCATCCATCCATCCACCCCCTGTATTTGTATCTGCAAATACTGTATTCATCCACTGTGCACATACATAAACATAAGCACAAACATTCACAGACAGACATATAGACTTGAATTGCATATATTACGCTTTCCCTCTCATTTCCTGTCTTTCTTGCTCTTATTCTTTTCTTTTATTTCCCGTGTCCCTGGTCCCGCATTCTGGCGGTTCCGTATACCCCACCCTTTCGTTCCGTGTTCCGTGTTCCCTGTTCCAAATTCTTTGTTCCGTGTTCCTTGTTCCGCATATTTGTTCCGTGTTCTCTGTTCTGCATTCTTTGTTCCCGTGTTCCCTGTTCTTCATTTTTTGTTCGTGTTCCATATTCCCTGTTCCCTGTTCCGCATTCTTTGTTTCGTGTTCCCTGTTCCGCATATTTGTTCCGTGTTCCCTGTTCCGCATTCCTTGTTCCGTGTTCAGGAGAGGCATCGTCTGCACTCAGGCGTCGGTGACCGCTGCCAAGCAAACCGACCCATGTGATACATTTTAAGCAGCGCGCCCGGTGTCTGGCGCTCGGCTGCAAACAAATAAACCTGTCCTTGTTACTCAGGTGCGCAGGTAGATTCCTCTTGCACCCCCTCCCCCTCCCCCCTCTCCTCTTCTCCCCTTTCCTGTCTCATCTCCTTGCGACTCGCCTCCTTCCTACCCCTTCGCTGCTCTTTTTCCTGTCTCGTCCCTGCACGACACTCTCTGCCTCCTCCTTCCTCTTCGTCTTTTTTTCTTCTCCCTCTTTCCTCTTCTCCTTTTCCTCTCCCTCTTTCCCTCTCTCCTTTTCCTCTCCCTCTTTTCCTCTCCCTCTTTCCCTCTCCCCCCTTTTCCTCTTCTTTCCCTCTCCCTCTTTTCCTCTACTTCAGTCTCGCCCACCTTCCGTGACTCCGAAATCCACAGTCGATTTTTTTGTCGGGGATTACCACACGCGAGCCAAATAAAGACCCTGGAAAGATTTGAAATTTAGATTTGGTGTGTCCACCGCCCGCCGCCATTCGAGCTTGGTGTCGGGGAAGGTAGAGGGAGAGGGAGAAGGAAGGAGGGAGAGGAACGAAGGGAAGGAAGACCGAAGGAAAGAAAGGGTAAGACAGCCTGCAATTGAAGATGAAGAACGAGAGGTGCAGAAGAAAATAAATCAGATAGTAAAACACAGGAACAAAACAACAAGAAAGAAAATAACAGCATGACAAGAAGGAATAACGAGGAACAAAGAGAGAGTAAGAGAGAGAGAGAGAGAGAAAGAAATGACAAAATACTAAAATACCCAAACGAACTCAGACGAGAGAAGACTCCAATCCTCGGCATT
>NC_091549.1:7867914-7885414 GCF_042767895.1 Penaeus vannamei
AGGGGGAGGGGGTGAGTCAACGGGAAGGTCGGGAGGGATGGGGGTATGGGGAGGGGGAGGGGGAGGGGGTGAGTCAACAGGGGAAGGTCGGGAGGGATGGGGGGTATGGGGGATGGGGGAGGGGAGGGGAGGGGGTGAGTCAACAGGGAAGGTCGGGAGGGATGGGGGGATGGGGGATGGGGAGGGGGAGGGGGGTGAGTCAACGGGAAGGTCGGGGGGAGGGGGAGGGGGAGGGGGTGAGTCAACAGGGGAAGGTCGGGAGGGATGGGGGGTATGGGGGATGGGGGAGGGAGGGGGAGGGGGTGAGTCAACAGGGAAGGTCGGGAGGGATGGGGGGTATGGGGGATGGGGGAGGGGGAGGAGGGGGTGAGTCAACGGGGAAGGTCGGGAGGGATGGGGGGTATGGGGGATGGGGGAGGGGGAGGGGGAGGGGGTGAGTCAACGGGGAAGGTCGGGGGGGATGGGGGATGGGGGAAGGGGAGGGGGAGGGGTGAGTCAACAGGGGAAGGTCGGGGGAGGGGGAGGGGGAGGGGTGAGTCAACAGGGGAAGGTCGGGAGGGATGGGGGTGTGGGGGAGGGGGAGGGGAGGGGTGAGTCAACGGGGAAGGTCAGGGAGGGATGGGGGTGTGGGGGAGGGGGAGGGGAGGGGGTGAGTCAACGGGAAAGGTCGGGAGGGATGGGGGGATGGGGGAGAGGAGGTGGTGAGTCAACGGGGAAGGTCGGGAGGGTTGGGGGTGTGGGGGCGGGAGTGGGTGTATTGGGTAGGGGGGGGGGGTGGGGTAGGGGGGATGGGGGGCTGTTCATTACGTCCTCCTTGCTGCATTTGTAAATAGATTTGCTTCTCGTTTCGCCTCCGTGATCGGTGGGACTTGATGGCTTCCTGTCCTCGTCTCGATAACAGCGGCGGGAAGAGGAGGAGGAGGAGGAGGAGGAGGAGGAGGAGGAGGAGGAGGAGGAGGAGGATGGAAGGCTATAGGAAACGGCGCATGACAGCATCGTTTGAAATGCGTCTCTGTGGGAAAAGGTGGGCGGTTTGTTTGTTATGGTTTTGGGCGTTGCGATTGGTGGGTTGGTGGGCGGGGAGGGGAGTGGGGGAAGGATGGGCGTGAAGGGAGACGGGGGAGGGGTGGATGGGCGGGGGGCTGGGGGCTGGGGGGAAGGATGGGCGTGAAGGGGAGACGAGGGGAGGGGTAGATGGGCGGGGGTGGGGGAAGGATGGGCGTGAAGGTGGAGACGGGGGAGGGGTGGATGGGCGGGGGGTGGGAGAAGGATGGGCGTGAAGATGGAGACGGGGGGAGGGGTGGGTGTGCGGGCTAGGGGGGATGGGCGAGAAGGGGGGAGGAGGAGGGGGTGTGCAGGTTGTTTGTTCTACCCCCGTGGGATATTCTGCGCCTCCCCCGTTGCATCGCCGGGGAATCGTTCCCAGGGTATGGTGCGGTGGGCGGGGTAACGGGTAATATATATGTTTCTCACGTACTTCTGTGTCTCTCTTTCTCTTTCTTTATCTTTCGTTCTAGTTCTCTCTCGTCTCTCTCTCTCTCTCTCTCTCTCTCTCTTTCTCTCTCTCTCTCTCTCTCTCTCTCTCTCTCTCTCTCTCTCTCTCTCTCTCTCTCTCTCTCTCTCTCTCTCTCTGTGTGTGTGTGTGTGTGTGTGTGTGTATGTGTGTGTCTGTGTGTTTGTGTGTGTGTGTGTGTGTGTGTGTGTATGTGTGTTTACTTACTTATATATACATATATAATCGCTAAATCAAAGTTTCTATTTATGGCCTACGAGGAGGACGAAGACGATGAGGAAGACGAGGAGGAGGAAGAGGAAGAGAATGGTAGAAGGAGGCGGGTAGAAAGAGTATACTGAGGAGGAGGAGGAGAAGAAGAAAAAGAAAAAGAAAAGGAAAAAGGAGAGGGAGGAGGAGAAGAAGAAGAAAGAGGAAGAGGAGAAGAAGGAGAAGGAGGAAGAAGACGAGGAGGGGAACGCGAAGAAAAGAAGTAAAATTCAATCGCGAAAATACGGCCCGTAATTGCGTTGTCTAAGAAATTGTTTAGGGCGAGGGAAGGGGGCGTGGCATTCGGGACGAGTCGATATGGGATTTACGGGTTGCGGGACTTCAAAGGATGAGGCCAACGATTAGAGGGTCTTGCGAGGGAATGGGAAGAGAGGAAGAGGGGAGGAGAGGAGGGAGGTAGAAAGAAGTGGGGGGGGAGAAGGGGGAGGTAGAAAGGAGAGGGAGAGAGAAGAGAGGAAGATAGAAGGGAGGGAGGGGGAGGGAGAAGGGGGAGGTAGAAAGGAGAGGGGGAGAGCCTAAAGAAGTGTGGGGGAGAAGGGGGAAGGGGAGGTAGAAGGGAGGGGTGGAGAGGCTGGAGGAAGATAGAAGGGAGGGGAGAGAGAAAGGAGAGATAGAAAGAGGGGGAGGAGAGGCGAGAGGAAGAAAGAAGTGGGGGTGGGATTAGAGATAGAAGAGGGGGGAGATAAGAGAGGAAGATAGAAGGGAGGGGAGGGGGAGGAAGAAAGAGGAGGAGAGACGAGAGGGCGAAAGATGTAAGAGGAAGCGAGTGGAAGAAAGAGGGGAGGAGGGGTGAGAGGAAGAAAGAGGGAAAGAGGATAAAGGATAAATGGAAGAAGAGATATGATACCATTTACGTAATGATTGAAGAGGTTTAATGTCAAGCGAATAAAAACATGAAAGTCGGCGGTGCAGCAGAGAAGATTAGACGGACATATATAGAAAGAGAGAGAGAGAGAGAGAGAGAGAGAGAGAGAGAGAGAGAGAGAGAGAGAGAGAGAGAGAGAGAGAGAGAGAGAGAGAGGGAAGAGAGAGAGAGAGAGAGAGAGAGAGAGAGAGAGGAAGGAAAAAAGGGAAGAGTACAGACAAGAGCAAAATGAATTGAATTGTCCCGTCACCCTCCACCCCCTTCAGTGCCCATCCTACACTCCAGCAAAAAAAAAAAAAAAAAAAAAAAAAAAAAAAAAAAAAACGAATAATAAAAAATGAATACTCGACCTTGCCCCTTGCTCCACCATTGCCATTTCCTCCCTCTTCCCGCACTCCCTTTCTCTGTTTACTATTCCTCTCGTTATTTCCTCTCTCCTCTCTATTTTCCTCTTTCTCTTCTTCTCCTTCCCTCCTTCTTCCCCCTACTTACTTCCTCTCCCTCCTTTTGCCGTTCCCTCTACCTATCCTTCCCTCCCTTCCTCCTTCTTTCCTCCCTCTCTTGCCATTCCCTCCCTCTCTCCTTCCCTCTTCTTCCCTCCCATCCCCCTTCTTCCCTCCCTCTCTTCGCCATTCCCTCCTTCTTTCCCTCCTTCCCTCTCCCTACCTCCCTTCCCTCTTCTTCCCTCTCCCTACCTCCCTCCTTCCCTTCCCCTTTTCTTCCCTCCCTCTCCCTACTTCTTCCCTCTCCCTCCCTCCCTCCCTCCCTCCCTCTCCCTCCTCCTCCCTCCCTCCCCTCCCCCAATCCCACACAGGTTCTCGCAGGGTCGGAATTTACAGCGACAGATAAAGGACGCAATAGTCAAGTCATCCAGATCCCGGTCGCAATTTACGGTATCCGAACGCAAATAAATAGACCCGTGATGGTTGCTTTGGGATCGAAGGCTAGAATGGATTCAGGTTTCGGTCCCGGGCGCTTGGGTGTTGCTGTTCTACGGGTTTGAGGGAGTGATTGAGAGGAGGGGTGGGGGTGAAGGTGGGAGAGGGGTGGGTGGGTAGATGGAGGGGAGAGGGAAGAGGGATGAGTGGATAGAAGGGGGAGGGGAGAGGGAAGAGGGAGAGAGAGGGGTGGATGGAGGGGAGGGAGAGAGAGAGAGGGATGAGTGGATAGAAGGGGGAGGGGAGAGGGAAGTTGGAGAGAGAAGGGTGGGTGGAGGGAGGAGAAAGGGAAGGGGGAAGAGGGAGAGAGAAGGTGAGGAGGAAGAGGCGAAGGAGAGGGTAGGATGGGTGGATGAAGGAGAGAGAGGAATCGAAACTGAGAAGGAAGGAAGGAAGGAAGAAGGTTGGATGGAAGAGAAGAGAGAGAAGGAGATAAGGAAAAGGAGAAGGTAAAGGAAACAGCTGGAGAACACACACGCGCTCACACACACGCACACACACGCACACATACATACATACATACATACATACATACATACATACATACATACATACATACATACATACATACATACATACATACATACATACATACATACTTACATACATACACACATACACACACACACACGCACGCACGCACGCACGCACGCACGCACACACACAGACACGCACACACACAGACACGCACACACACAGACACGCACACACACAGACTCGCACACACACACACACACACACACACACACACACACACACACACACACACACACACACACACACACACACACACACACACACACACACACACACACACACACACACACGCAGAGAGAGAGAGAGAGAGAGAGAGAGAGAGAGAGAGAGAGAGAGAGAGAGAGAGAGAGAGAGAGAGAGAGAGAGAGAGAGAGAGAGAGAGAGAGAGAAAGAGAAAGAGAGAGAGAGCAAGAGAGACAGAAAGAGAAAGAAAAAGAAAGAGAAACAGACACAAAGACAGATAGAAAAATAGAAAGAAAAAGAAAGAGCAAGAGAGACAGAGACAGATAGAAAAATAGAAATAAATAAAGAAAGAAGGCCACTGAATCACACACGATAGCCTCGACGCGACTGTGACGGACGCAGCTTCTCACGTTTCGAAATATCGGAGGAAAAATATCGTTACTTCGGGATCATTGGCTTCATTCGAGCGATCGGAAGTGAGAAATAGAGGGATCAGTATCTTGGGGTTATGCTGAGATTTTATGATATCGGATATGATATGTCAGCTGTGGGCGTGTGTGTAGGGGAGGGGGATGGATGTGGGTCAGGGTGGGTGGGTTGGTGGGTGGGTGGATGTGTGTGGGTAGGTGGGTGGATGTGTGTGGATGGGTGAGTGTGGGTGTGTAACGTCTGTTTATGTCTGTTTGGATGTGTAACCTGTAACGCCCGTCTCTCTCTCTCTCTCTCTCTCTCTCTCTCTCTCTCTCTCTCTCTCTCTCTCTCTCTCTCTCTCTCTCTCTCTCTCTCTCTCTCTCTCTCTCTCTCTCTCTCTCGTTCTCTCTTCTCGTCTCTCTCTTTCTCTCTTTCTCTCTCTTCTCGTCTCTCTCTCTCTCTCTCTCTCTCTCTCTCTCTCTCTCTCTCTCTCTCTCTCTCTCTATCTCTCTCTCTCTCTCTCTCTTCTCGCCTTTCTCTCTTTCTTTCTGTGAGCGTGCGCGCTCCTAAGTGTGTATTTATATACAATATGTAGACTTATGCGTGCGTGTGCGTGTACCCTAGCGTGCGATCTCGACTCCGGAGGCTGAAGGGAAGGCGCCAGGTCGTGAAAGCGCGCACGCAAGCACTCCCACTTACTCTCGCCTTCACGCTCTCACTCTCGGCCCCGCGTGCGCTCCCATTCACTCTCACTCTCACCCCTAGTCTCCCCCCTTTTCACGAGGGCGCACTCACCCACGCACTCAAACACGCCCGCACACACGCACACAAAGACGCACACACACACGGAGATGCCTGTTGACTCGTTGTTCATCTATGCACGTAAAGACTTTTTTTGAAATCGTTCGGAGGAAGGAACAGCATCACCTCCGGGGTTGCTCTGTGGCGCCTTTCATAGCAGGAGAGGCAGGGCGCCCGCCATAGCTCTCTGTGTGCTTCTTATTATTCTCTTTTTCTCTTTTTCTTTCTTTTTTTTCTTTTTTCTCTGTCTTTTTTTTTTGTCTCTATTTCTGTCTCTTTCTCTCTCTCTCCTCTCCTTCTTTCCTCCCTCCCTCCCTATGTCATCCTTTCATCTCACTTCTCTCTCCTTCCCTCTTTCACCCTATTCCTTCCTTTTTTCTCCTTCCTTCTCAATTCACACTCTATTCTCTCCCGCCTTCCCTCCTCCTTCTCTCTCCCTCCTCTTCCCCTCCCTACCTCTCCTTCCCTCCTTCCCTCCCTCCCTCCCTCTCCCTCCTTATCCCCTCTCTCTCTCTCCTTCTTCTTGCACCTCCCTCTCCCTCCCTCTCCCTTTCCCCTCCTCTTGCACCTCTTCTTCCCCTCCCCCTCCCTCCCTCCCTTCCTCTCCCTCTCCCTCTCCCTCCTCTTGCCTCCTCTCCTTCCCCTCCATCTCCCTTTCCCCTCCCTCCCTCTCCCTCCTCTTGCACCTCCTCCTCCCTCTCCCCTCCCTCCCTCCCTCTCCCTTTCCCTCCTCTTGCACCTCCTCTCCCCCCCCTCCATCTCCCTTTCCCCTCCCTCCTCTTCCCTCCCTCCTCTTGCACCTCCGCTTGTTCATGCCTTCATGTGCACCCACACGGGATCGGGTTTCATGCACGCACACCCTTATGTAAACTTTCTATGCATTCTTTCTTCGATGCCGCTTTGTGTCTGTGTGTGTTTTCTTGTGTGGGCTTATCTCTAGCGTTTGTACGTGTGCGTGTGCGTGTGTATGTGTGTGTGTGTGTGTGTGTGTGTGTGTGTGTGTGTGTGTGTGTGTGTGTGTGTGTGTGTGCGTGTGTGCGTGTGTGTGTGTGCGTGCATGCGTGTGTATTGATGCATGTCTCTGTGTGTTTATTCTGCGTGTATAGATATATGCCTGCACGCAAACGAAGACTCGCTAAAAAAATCTATATCCATTTTTTCTCTTTTTCTCCTCCTTATCACTCTCTTTCTCCTCCTTTCTCTCTCTCTCTCTCTCTCTCTCTCTCTCTTTCTCTTCCTCTCTCTCTATCTCTCTCTCTCTCTCTCTCTCTCTCTCTCTCTCTCTCTCTCTCTCTCTCGTCCTTCTCTTTATCTCTCTTTCTCTTAATCTCTCTCTCATCCTTCTCTTTTCTTTTTTCCCTCCCTCCCCCATGCCCCCCACCCCCTCACCCCCTCACCTCCTCGAAAGAAGAGAAATAATGAGATTTCTTTCGGTCGATCTCGGTCTAAATCTGAGCGCGTGTGTCCCTCGAGCTAAGACTCATATCCTCGTTTGCATGTGAATTTGCACTGCGAGGGAGAGAGAGAGAATCAGTGTGTTTCTGCGGAAGATGTTAGGTCAGTATATCAGCTTAGATAAGATAGCGGGGAGGGTGGGAGGGAGGTTTAGAGAGGGAGGGAGAGGGTAGAGGGAGGGAAGGAGGAAAGGAGAGAGGGAGGGAGAGAGAGGGAGAGAGGGAGGTAAGGAGAGAGGGTAGAGGGAGGGAAGGAGAGAAGGGAGAGGGAGGGAGAGAGGAAGATAGGATGGGAGAGAAGAGAGTCAAGAAGACGAAGGGAGGGAGGGAAAGAGAGAAGGAGAGAGGAAGGGAGGGAGGGAAAGATAGAAGGAGAGAGGAAGGGAGAAAGGGAGAGAGAGAGAGAGAGAGAGAGAGAGGAAGGGAGTAATGAGAGAGAAAAAAAAAAAATGAAAAGAGAAAAGAGATAGGGAACATTTACACAAGACGAGAAAAGAAAAGAAAAAATCAGAGAAAAAAGAAAACACAACTAACATTTTAGAGAAGAAAACAAATTACAGAAAAAAAGATATATGTTAACCTTTCTCCAAATCTCTTCCCTTCTTTCCTTCCTTCCTTCTGACTCACCTCCGGGGTCCTAGCTCTTGCCCTTTCCCCGGCAGGCAAGTGGCAGTCGCGAATCCGAATCTGCGGGCGTGTCTCCGGTCGAGGGAGGGAGGGAGGGAGGGAGGGAAGGAGAGGGGGAGGGGAAGGTGAGAGAGGGAAAGGGTGGTAGGAAGGGAGGGAGGGAGAGGGAGAGGGGGAGGTTGGGAGGGAGAGGGGGAGGGAGGGTGGGAGGGAGAGGGTGCAGAGGAAGGAGAGGGGGAGGGAGGGAGGGAGGGAGGGAGGGAGGGAGGGAGAGGGAGGGGTGAAGGGGGGAAAGGGATGTGGGCGGAAGTAGGATCCTTCAAGTGTGACCTCCGGTTCCTCCTCCTCCCCCTCCTCCTTCCTTCACTTCTCCTCCTCCTCCCCTTCCTCCTCTCCCTCCTCCTCCTCCTCCTCCTCCTCCTCCTTCGCTGGCCGGCCTTGAGAGCGGGGGGGAGGGGGGGGGAGGAAGCGACGTGAGGAACAAGACCGTCGCCAGGATTTGGTTTTGTGACGGATGTCGAGTACTCGAGTGGATGAGTAAGTGGGTAGATGATGAGTAAGTGAGTGGGTGGGTGGTGAGTAAGTGGGTGGATGGGTAGTCGAGTGAATGAGTAAGTGGGTGGGTGGATGAGTAATTTTGTGGGTGGGTAAGTGGGTTGGTATGTATGGATGAGCAAGTGGGTGGATGGATAAGTGGATGGGTAGATGAGTGGATGAGTAAGTGGGTGGATGGGTAGTCGAGTGGATGAATAAGTGGGTGGGTGGATGAGTAATTTTGGGGTGGGTAGGTGGGTTAGTGAATAAGTGGGTTGGTGGATGTATGGATGAGCAAGGGGGTGGGTTGATGGGTGGATGAGTGAGTGGGTGGATGGATGAGTAAATGAGCAGGTGGATGAATGGGTAAGTGGATGAGTGGCTGGGGGAATGAATGAATGGCTGGCTAGATGGGTGAATGGGTGAAATAGCAAGTATTTCGGTGTATGAGTAAATGGTGGGTGAATGAGTAAGTAGACAAGTAGTTTTTTTGGATGAGTGTTTGTGTCTGTGTGTCTGTGAGTGAGACAGACAGACAGAGTAGATATGAAGTTACCAACCAATATCCACGCTTTCGGACGCCCCCTAATGAGCTCCTCGCTTTAAAACGAAAGTATATAAGGACATGACCTCCCCCTCCCCCTCCACTTCCCCTCCCCCCGCTTAACCGAGTAGCAACATGGCAGGGGCGTGGCGGGGCTGCATCGAGTCCTGCCCCAGTCCTGCTTTAGTCCTTCCTAGTCCTCCCTTAGTCCTCCCTTAGTCTTTTCCTTAGTCCTGCCCTAGTCCTTTCCTTGGTCCTTTCCTTAGTCCTGCCCTAGTTCTGCCTTAGTCCTGCCTTATTCTTCCCTTAGTCCTGTTTTTTGTTCGTTATTACATGAGGGACAGAGGAAAATGAGAGGTAGGAAGGGAGAGAGAGAGAGAGAGCGAGAGAGAGAGAGAGCGATAGAGAGAGAGAGCGAGAGAGAGAGAGAGAGCGAGAGAGAGAGAGAGCGAGCGAGAGAGAGAGCGAGAGAGAGAGAGAGCGAGAGAGAGAGAGAGCGAGAGAGAGAGAGCGAGAGAGAGAGAGAGCGAGAGAGAGAGAGAGAGAGAGAGAGAGAGAAGAGAGAGAGAGAGAGAGAGAGAGAGAGAGAAAAGAGAGAGAGAGAGAGAGAGAGAGAGAGAGAGAGAGAGAGAGAGAGAGAGAGAGAGAGAGAGAGAAAGGGAAGAGAGAGAGAGAAGAGAGAGAGAGAAGAGAGAGAGAGAGAGAGAGAGAGAGAGAGAGAGAGAGAGAGAGAGAGAGAGAGAGAGAGAGAGAGAGAGATAGAGAATGACAGGAAACAAGACGAAAAAAAATGGACGGCGACAGAAAGAGAGAGAGAGAGAGAGAGGGAGAGGAAATGGGGACACGTTGGCGTATTCTCATAAGGCACCTTTTTCCGGGGAACCAATGTTTCACGGCACGAAATACCCTCCCCCACCCCTTCCCCCCCTCCTCTCTCTCTCTCTCTCTTTCTCTTTCTTCTCCTTCCTCTTCTCCTTTTTCTTCTCCTTCTTTATCTCACTCTCGCTCTTCGCTCGACAAAGGGACTTCCTGTGCGTCGGGTTCCCTTTACTTCTGAGGCTCACCGCACCTCGACCTCAAACCTCAAGTCGGAGTGTTCATGCTAATGCGGTGTTTTGTGCGCAAATTATAATATTCTTCTCCGCCCGCTGGTCCTGTACGGTGTTTGTCCTCTCGGCGTACCCGGAGAAGGGAGAATTTTACAAGAGAATATCCGTTTTGTGTTCGCATATCCGTTTTGTGTTCGCGGCCTGCCTCTTGCCTGCCTCTCGACGCGGGCGGGTATTGTTTGTAGGTCTATGCGGGAGGAAAGGGGGGAGGGGGGAGATGTGGGGTAAGGAGGAGGGGGAGAGGAGAGGAGGAGGCGGAGTGGGGAGTGAGGAAGTGGGGGAGGAGGAGGAGTAGGGAGAGATGGAGTGGAGGAGGGGGAGGGGGAGGAAGAGGCTGTGTGTAGGGATTGGAGGAGGAGTGGGGAAGGAGGGAGGGATGGGAGGAGGAGGAGGGGGAAGAAAAATTGGGAGAAGGAGGGGAGGGGCGAAGAGGAGAAGGGGGAAGAGGAATCGGAGAAGGAAGGAGGGGTGTGTGGGATAGGAGAAAGAGTGGGAGAGGGGAGGGGAGACGGGAGGGAAACAATAGCGATGCCTCCCCCCCTCCCCTCTGTTCTTCCGAAAGTTTTGGCGTCCGCGGTGCCAAACTGGAGTCATAAATGAACTTCAAGGTCTACGATATAGGGGAAGTTCGTGATTCGAGGTTCCTTCTAAATTGACATTGTTTCGCCATCCTCCCCCCACCCCCACCCCCACTCTATCCCCCGTCTTATCCTATCATTTTCCCTCTCCCTCTCTTCTGTCTTTGGTTCCTACCTTTATATTATTATTTTCGTTGTTGTTTTTTGTTATCATTTCTTTTCGTAATTTTCATTTCCCTCCCATCGTCTTCCTTTCTCTCTCTCATCTCTTCTTCCTGTTTCTTTCCTTCCCTACTTCTCTTCCTTTACTTATTCCCCCTCACTCCATCCCCACCTCCCTTACCTCCCTCTCCCCTTCCCCTCCCTCCGTCTCCCCTCCCTCCGTCTCCCCTCCCCCCTTTCTCAATCTCTCCTTCTCCTCCTTCCGTTTCCTTTCCGTCCCCTTTCCCCTCCCTCCGTCTCCCCTTCACGTAAGCGGTCAGAGGAGCATGTTGTGGTTAGTCGATCACCTCAGAGTACGAGGGGAGGAGGAGGAAGAAGAAGAACGAGAGAAAGAGGGGAGAGATAAGAATAGGGAGTTGAGGGAAAATAGGTTTGGATAAGGAGGAGGAGGGAGGGAGGGAAGGGTGAGGGGCGCAGAGGTTGGAAAGATTTGTGGGAGATGGAAGGGGGTGGGAGAGAGCTTGGAGGAGAAGGTTGTGGGTTTGAGAATGGGCGGGGGAGGGGGGGAGGGGGTGAAGGGGCAGTTCCTCGGTTCCCATAAAGGGTTGGAGCTGGTGGTGAAGTCTGTGCGTCTGTATACACGTTTGTATGTTATGCGTATGTTGCGCACGCACGCACAGACACGCACATACATTCTTACTCACGGTCACTCAAACTCACACACGGCGTCACACTCATTTATACTAACGTTCACACTTTCACTCACTCACTCACTCACTCATTCACTCACACACACACACACACACACATACACACACACACACACACACACACACACACACACACACACACACACACACACACACACACACACACACACACACACACACACACACACACACACACACACACACACACACACACACACACTCGCACGCACATACGCACTGTCACTCCCATCTTCCTAAATATTTCTACCTGTTATCTCTCCGTCTCCCTTGGTCTTTGTATTGTGCTACGGAGCCATTGTCTATCACTCTCTCTCTCTCTCTGTTCTCTCCCATCCACGACCTTCGCTAATAGATTGATTCCCACACGGCCTTAAAAGCCTCCAAAAGTCAATAATTTCCCTCGGCTGACACTATTATAACCTCTCGCATACCTACGCCTCCTCCTCTCCCCCCACCCCTCTCCTCCTCCTCCTCCTCCTTCTTTTTCTTCTCCTCCTCTTCCTTTTTTCTCTTCTTTTCTTTCTTTTCCTTCTCCTCCTCCTGTCTTCTTCCTCTTCTTCCGTTTTCTTCTTCTTCGTCTTCTCCTTTTCTTATTCCTCCTCCTCCCTCCTCCTTCTCTCTCCCTCCTCCTCCTCCCCCCCTCCCCCTCCCCCTATTCCCACCCCAGCCTCCAATCTCCCGTCTCTCCCACCTCTTTCCCCTGTCCCCTCTCCCCTTACCTCCCGTCCCTCCCACCTCTTCTCCCTGTCTCTTTCCTCTCTCCCACCTCTTCTCTCTGTTTCTCATCTCTCTCCCCTTACCTCCCGTCTCTCCCACCTCTTCTCCCTGTCTCTCTCCTCTCCTCCCGTCCCTCCCACCTCTTCTCCCTGTCTCTCTCCTCTCCTCCTCCCTCACTCCTTCAGGTAGACGAAGTGAGAGCCCGCGGTTCGCCTCCTCCTCCTCCTCCTCCTCCTCCTCCTCCTCCTCCTCCTCCTCCTCCTCCTCCTCCTCCTCGCGGGACACCCGGCCCGTTCCGGGCGGGGCGGCATCCCCGTTCATGGAACCGCGATCGAGTCTGCTGGTTCATAAGGCACCTTTGTCGGGGCGTCGGGCTATGAAGAGCCGCCCCCGCCGTCACCTCTTTCCTGCTCTTTCCATTAATGCGGCTAGGCCTCCTCCTCCTCCTCCTCCTCCTCCTCCTCCTCCTCCTCCTCCTCCTCCTTCTCCTTCTCCTCCTCCTCCTCCTCCTCCTCCTTCTCCTCCTCCTCCTCCTCCTCCTCCTCCTCCTCCTCCTCCTCCTCCTCCTCCGCCAAGGAATCCTAAGATAAGTCACTCCCACCTCTTCTCCCTGTTTCTCTCCCTCTTCTCTTCTTTTTTCTCCTCTTCTGCCTTTCTCTCTTCGTTTTATAGCTCCTTTTCCTTATCTTTTTTATTCTCTTCCTCCTCTTCTTCCTCCTATTCGCACCTGAAAAATTTCGTAACTTCTGCCGTGGGTTCCCTGTCACTTCCTGTAATTTTGAGCGGTGATTATTTTAATTGTTTTATTGTATTCATTTATTCATTTGTTTTCTTTGCCTGTGTTTATGTGGGTGTTATGCACGGCGCGCTTAGGTAAAGACTGAGAAAGTGAGAGTTGTTAAACAAACCAAAAATATTGGCAAACAGACGCTACAAGAGGCAGAGACATGTGTATGTGTGTGTGTGTGTGTGTGTGTATGTGTGTGTGTGTGTGTGTGTGTGTGTGTGTGTTTGTGTGTGTGTTTGTGTGTGTGTGTGTGTGTTTGTGTGTGTGTGTGTGTGTGTGTGTGTGTGTGTGTGTGTGTATGTGTGTGTGTGCGCATCCTGACGCCGTTCCAACCGAAGCCAGAGTCCCGCCACGGCGCTGCCACTTGACTCTCACTCCGCGAGGCCTAAAGATCCCTCAGTGCCCCTACCTACCGCCCTCCCCATCCCCCATGCCCCCACCCCCGGCCACCCATTTTCCGCCCATTTCCCCGCGCCATTGTGGGTGTGAGGCTGACCATGGCTGCCCCGCGCCGGAGGAAGTCTCGAGAAAGGATCAGTCACGCCGGCCTCGCCAACCGCCGCGCGAAGACAACGCCATGAGAAATGAGGCGGCAGATCGCGGTGGGGGGGAAGGGGGGGAAGGAGGAGGGAGGAGGGAGGGCGATGGGGAGGGGGTGGGGAAGGAGGAGGGGAGGTGGGGAAGGAGGAGGGAGGAAGGAGAGGAAGAGAGGTGGAGGGAGGGCGAAGGGGAGGAAGAGGGGGAGGGCGAGGTGGAAGGTGGGGGGAAGGGATTAAGAAGGGAGAGGAGGAGGGAGGCCGCGAAGTGGAAGGGAGGAAGAAGGAAGATGAAGAGGGAGGAGGGAGGGCGAAAAGTGGAAGGCAGGAAGAGGGAGGAGAGAGGGCGAGGGAGGATGGAGGATGACGAAGGAGGTGTGGAGGGAGAAGTGAGAGGAAGAGAGAGGAGGGAGGGCGACGGGAGGTGAGGAAAGAGAGGAGGTCGGTAGGAAAAGAGAAGAAAGGTATAATGGAGAGAGGACGTAGGAAGGAGAAGAAGAAGGGAGGAAGATGAGAAGGGGGATGGAGAGCGAGGAAAAGGGAATAAGGATGTGGAGAACGAAAAGCGAGGAGGAGGAGTTTGAAGGAAGGATAAAGATTTAAATAAGGAGAGGGGAAGTAAGCACGAGGAGGTAGGATGGAAAAGTTAGAAGGAAAAATGGAAGGAGGACGAGGTAGGAATGGGAAAAGGATGAGAAATAAAAAGTGAGAGAGCAAAAGGAGAGGAAAAGAAAGGACGGAGGAGGGAGATGCCTAAGAGGGAAGTGGGGGGCAAAGGATGGAAAGAGTGAAGAAAGAAGAAGAAGAAGGAATGTGAGAAAGGAACGTGTGTGTGTGTGTGTGTGTGTTTGCGTATGTTTATATGTGTTGTGTGTGTATTTATATTTGCATTCATATTAATGTTTATATTTATACGTATATATAAACACTATTGCGAATACGTAAACCGTTACAGATTAAATTCGAAAACGACAAAATAAAACCGACAGCGAAACGGAAATGGAGACGAGGAGAAGATAATAGAAGCGCTGATAGATTTACGGAGAAACAAGGGTTTGGGGGGGAGGGGAGGGGGGAAGGGGAGGCTTAGAATTTTAGAAGAAAAAAAGAAAACGTTTCTCGAAGATCCTTGGCCTTCGATCAATGCGCTCCAGGTAAGATTTCGAGCGGGCGTGTGAAAACGTTTTTTTTTCTCTCTTTTTTTTCTAACAGTCGTAATGTCTTTTCTTTTCGTAACGGAGAATATTGAGTCGATGTATATATATATATATATATATATATATATATATATATATATATATATATATATATATATATATATATATATATATATATATATAGATAGATAGATAGATAGATAGATAGATAGATAGATAGATAGATAGATAGATAGATAGATAGATAGATAGATAGATAGACACACACACACACACACACACACACACACACACACACACACACACACACACACACACACACACACACACAGACACACACACACACATATATATACACACACACACACACACACACACACACACACACACACACACACACACACACACACACACACACACACACACACACATATATATACACACACACACACACACACACACACACACACACACACACACACACACACACACACACACACACACACACACACACACACACACACACACACACATGTATACATATACATATACATATACATAAATACATATATATATATATATATATATATATATATATATATATATATATATATTAAACAGTGGTTATTAAAATCGAGGTATTTATAAATTCATTCATCCAGTGTTACGTAAAAGAAAATGAGAAAGAGAAAAAAATAACGAGAAAGAAAAATGTGAAAAGCACATTCCAACGTATATAAGAATAAATTCGAAAGAGAGAGTGAAACGGATTATGAAAGAGTTGAAGAAGAGAAGAGAACAATGAATGGGACGGGAAAGAAAGCAACGTTACACTTGAAAGAAAAGAGTAAGGGGGAGGGAGCCAAAGAAAGGAGGCGGGGGGTAAAGAAAGGGGAAAGAGGCGGGGGGAGTTAGAGAAAGGAGGGAAAAGGGAAAAGGAGGGAGTTAGAGAAAGGAGGGGGAGTTAGAGAAAGGGGGAAAGGGGTATTGGGGGCATGAGGGGGACGGGGGGGCGGGGAGGAAGCGGTTAGGATATAACGTAAAGGAAATATACCGCAAAAATGCCCAAAAGGGGGGGGGGGGGACGCCACACAGACACTTCATCGTTGCGAAAGGAAAAGTTATTACCGCAGCGCATGTCACTCACTCTCTCATTCTCTCGTTTGTTTCTTTTCTCTCTCGGTCTCTTCCTTTATTCTTTTTTCTCTCTCTGTCTGTTTATTCTCTCTCTCTCTCTCTCTCTCTCTCTCTCTCTCGTTTTCTCTCTCTCTCTCTCTCTCTCTCTCTCTCTCTCTCTCTCTCTCTCTCTCTCTCTCTCTCTCTCTCCCTCCTCCCACCCTAGCTTACTTTGTGCTTCTTTTTCTTTCTTATTTTTCCTTCCTTTTCTCTCTGCCTCTTTTTCCCTCTTCCTCTGTCTCCCCCCCCCTCTCACTCTCTCTCCTTCCCTTTCCCCCTCCCTTTTCCTCTCCCTTTCCTCCCCTGTACCCCCCTTCTCCCTCCCTCCCTCTCTCTCTCTCTCTTTCATTCATCTCATCTTTTCCATCTTCCTTCAATTATCCATTCACTGTTTGTTTACCCTTTGCAACGAAGATTGAGGACCACCCACGGACAAGATGGGGGGTGGGTGGGGTGGGGGGTGAGGGGGAATGAAATGAAATCGGGAAAGGTTAATACGAAAACAAATAACTGTTTAATGTGTTTTCGTTCGGGTGGAGGAGGGGGTGGGAGTTGGGAGTAGAGGGGAAGGGGGAGGGGGGATTGGAGGGTGTGGGAGAAGGGGGTATGGCAGAAGAGGGAGGGGGAATGGTTTAGAGGAAGGGGGAAAGGGGTAGGGAAGAGGGTTAGAGGAAGGAGGAAGGGGTTAGAGATAGGGGAGGGTAGGGGCAGGGAGAGGAAGTGGGAAAGGGTAGGGGAGAGAGAAAGGAATGAGAGAGGGGGAGAGGGGAAGGGGCAAGAGATAAGGGGAGAAGAAGGGGGAGGAGGTAGAGTAGGGCAATAGACGCAGGATTCAGCTCGCGGCGCCTGTCAATGGCGCCTCATTTCGGAGTTCGGGCGGCGCTCACAACCGCCCATTGTTTGGGGGCTGACAACGGTCGTCCTGAGACTGCACACAATAACCACAAACAATGCAAACAAAGCCTTAGTTAGTGGGGCAAGACTCCTTCTCACGTCCTGCTCTCCTTTGCCTTCTTTTTCCTTATTCTGTGGTATGTTTCTCGTTATATGTATGTATATATATATATATATATATATATATATATATATATATATATATATATATATATATGTATGTATGTATATTTATATATGTATGTGTGTGTGTGTGTGTTTGTGTGTGTTTCCACGTGATTTTTTTAGGTTTTCATTTTTTTCTCAATACCCTTTTGTTTCTTAATTCTCTTTTTTGCTTTGATATCATCATTTCTACTCCTCTGCCTTTCTCTCTTTCATCTTTCTCCCCCTTACTCTTCTCGCAACTCTTTGTTCCTTCTCTCTCTCTTTTTTTATTCCCTCAATCCTCTTTTTCCTTTGCTTTCTTCCCTCGTCCCTCTTCCTCCTCCCTCAAATCCCATAATCTCCCTTCCTCCCGGTTGCTCCCTTCATTTAACCGATTATTCCTTTTCTTTTCTCTCTTTCCCCTCCTTTCTTCCCCTCTCTCTCCTCCTCTTGTTTCGTCTCTTTATCCCCTCTTCCCTCCCTCTCTTTCTCTCCTCTACTTTCCCTCGCTTTTTCCTCCTTCTTTCCATCTTCCCTTTCTCCCATTCTTGCCCTCTTCCCTTCTTCTCTTCCTTCCTTTTCTCCCCTCACCCATTCCTCTCCTCTTTCCTTTCTCCTTTCTCCCTCACTCATTCCTCCTTTTCCCCCTGTCTTTCCTTCCTCCATTTCATCTCCTCCTTCCCTTTCTCCCTTTCCTCCCTCTTCCTTTCCTTTTCCCTTCCTCTCCTCTCTTTCCTTCTCCCCTCCTTCCCTTTCTCCCTTTCCTCCCTCTCTTCCTTTCCTTCCTTTCCTCTCCTCCTTCCTTTCTCCCCCTCCCCCTCCTTCCCTT
>NC_091549.1:7890414-7900414 GCF_042767895.1 Penaeus vannamei
CCTCCTCCTTCTCCTCCTCCTCCTCCTTCTCCTCCTCCTCCTCCTCCCCCTCCTCCTCCTCCTCCTCCTCCTCTTCCTCTTCCTCCCTTTCCTCTCCTCTTCCTCTCCCTACTTCTCCTCCTCCACCACCATCACCACCACCACATCCTCCTCCTCCTCCACCACCATCCTCCTCCTCCTCCTCCTCCTCCCTCCTCCTCCTCCTCTCTTCCTCTTCCTCCCTTTCCTCTCCTCTTCCTCCTCCCTACTTCTCCTCCTCCACCACCATCACCACCACATCCTCCTCTCCTCCTCCACCACCACATCCTCCTCCTCCTCCTCCACCTCCTCCTCCTCCTCCTCCTCCTCTTCCTCTTCCTCCTTTCCTCTCCTCTTCCTCCCCCTACTTCTCCTCCTCCACCACCATCACCACCACCACATCCTCCTCCTCCTCCACCACCACATCCTCCTCCACCACCACCACGTCCTCCTCCTCCTCCTCCTCCACCACAGCTGGAACGGACCTCATCCCAGCTGATTTGGCTTCCGAGAACGTACAAGATGCCCAATGAACGGCTTGAGATTTCGGCTCCTGCAACGGGCTCATCCACCGGCTCTTAATTTGCTTTCGTTGCTTGAGTGCTTCTTATTGCAAATGGAACTGGAGATAATCGGATGATCTGCAAAACGCGGTGAAGGAGTAACGTTGACGGGGGGAGGGGGAGGGGAGCGAAACTGTATTTTTCTTTTACTTAAGAAATTGATATTCTTACGTGTGTTAGCTTGTGTGTGTGTGGGGGGGGAGTGTGTGTTTGTGCATGTGTGTGTGTGTGCGTGTATGTGTGTGTTTAATTATTTCATTAATGTGAAAATAATCGGTAGAATTGAAAATCTTGATAATAAAGAAAAAAAAATTCTACCCAGCATAAACATCACCAACCCAACTACCCATTCCAAGAAACGAGACATTAAGCAACAGATGGCGCCACCGTGACCTCTCAGGGCGCCAGGCTGACGGGGCGAGAAGTCAGGTGAGGTCAGCCGTTTCTCTCCCAGCCAGGTCACAGGTCAGCAGCCAGCTCTCTTTTTTCACACATGGAGGGGGTCATAATGATGATAATTATGACGGCGCTGATGTGTTTCTGTCCGGGATAATGGTATTGTTAGGATAATGGTGCGTGTGTGAGGTATGAGGTATGAGGGTAAGTGACGTCATCTGTAATTTGTATTCTTGTCGGTTCTGTTATTGTTATTCGTCTTCTGTCTTTATTAGTCTGTATTTATGTTGTTACTGTTGTTTGGATACCTTTGTTAGGTTTGTTTTTGTTATCATCATTATTTTGATTTTATCATTTTTATTATTGTTATTATTACGATTACTGTTATTATTGTTGTTGTTATGATTACTATTATTGTCATCGTCGTTATTATTATTATTATTATTATTATTATTATTATTATTATTATTATTATTATTATTATCATCATCATCATTCTATTATTATTATTACTATTATTGTCATTGCGATTATTATTATTATTATTATTGTTACTATTATTATTGCTGTTTCTAGACAAAGCATATTTTCTAAGTCTCTCTCATTTGCATTAACGTTTCTCTCCCATTAACGAGCAGATAATATATATGCGACTCTACTAACCCTAGTGCCAGCTTGGATCGAGCGGTTCCCAGGCACTGATGACACGGCAAGACCTCACGTGGGCTGTAGTACCCTCTGCCCTCCCCCTACCCCTCCCCCCTCCCACTCCATCTCACCCTGCTCCTCCCCCTACCCCAACTCCCTCCTTCTCCCCACTGCCCCATACCCCCTCCACCTCCCCCCTACCCTAACCCTTCATGCCTTCCGCTCATTAACAGTATTACGTGAAAGGTGGTTGGGGAAGGAGGGGGGGGATTGAGGGGGGAGATTGGGATGGTAGGGGGTGGGTGGGGGTGGGGTGGGGTGCTTGTCAGGGGCTCCTATACGTATTCACGCATTAGCATGAGGCCAAGGCATATTGACCCTTCCGGTAGGTGTGCATAAAACCCCCTCTACCTGCCGTTTGGGAGTCCGAATGCGTCCATAGATCACCCATGGCGAGTCGTGACTTCATATGCCCCCCCCACCCCCTTCCCTCTCCCCCCCCCTCCCTTCGACCCACCACACCAATGAGCTTTCAACAAGGAATGTTAATGGAGTTGTTAATAAAGGCGTTTATTAAGCTGTGGGTATAAGTTGGTCAATAGAAAGTATTATTTTAGCGCACGTCCACGATAAGGGTTGTGAGGGGCTGGCTTTCTAAGAAGGGTTTTAAGGGTGTGAGGGTAATTGTTGTTGTTTCTCTTTCTCTCTCTCTCTCTCTCTCTCTCTCTCTCTCTCTCTCTCTCTCTCTCTCTCTCTCTCTCTCTCTCTCTCTCTCTCTCTCTCTCTCTCTCTCATTATTGTTATTGTCGTTTTATATTTTTCTGAAATGAAAATAATGATACTTATTTTGTATTAAAAGCTAAAAATCGATAAAATATATAGTGTTGGGTATTATTTTTCTCAATGTATGTTTTCTAGAGTTTATACACACACACACACACACACACACACACACATATATATATATATATATATATATATATATATATATATATATATATATATATATATATATATATATATTCATCCCCCTTCCATTAACTTTTAAATTTGGCACATATTCCGACTAATGACTTTCTCCTTTCTCATTCTCTGTGAAAGCGAATATATTGCTGGAAATAATGATGACGTGTTTACAATTTGACATGAATAGCCTCCTTCGCACTTCATTGGAAAGTGTAGAATATATCCTTTTGACACGTGTATGAAGACTTTATGTGCGCCTGTGTGTGTGTGTGTGTGTGTGTGTGTGTGTGTGTGTGTGTGTGTGTGTGTGTGTGTGTGTGTGTGTGTGTGTGTGTGCGTATGGGAAAGACCTTTCATTTCAGAGCATGTGCCTCCTTCCTCCGCCATGGCTGGTTTTCCTCCCTCATTCTCCCTTCTTCCCTCCCTCATCTCATTCTCCCTCCTTCCCTCCCTCATCTCTCATTCTCCGTCATTCCCTCCCTCATCTCTCATTCTCCCTCCTTCCCTCCCTCATCTCTCATTCTCCCTCCTTCCCTCCCTCATCTCTCGTTCTCCATACTTCCTTCCCTCTTCTCTCATTCACCCTCCTTCCCTCCCTCATCTCTCATTCTCCCTCCTTCCCTCCCTCATCTCTCATTCTCCTTCCTTCCCTCACTCCCTTCTTCCCTACCTACCTACTTTTCTTCCTCCTTCCTTCCCTCCTTCCATATTTACCTACCTACCTACCGACTTCCCCTTATCTTCTTTCCTCCCTCCTTCCTTCTTTTACCTCAATCCCTCCCTCCTTCCTGTTTTTCTTCGCTTCACTTACCTTATTCCTTTCCTCCTTCCTTCGCTTACCTCACTCCCCTCCCTCCTTTCCGTCTTTCTTCACTTACCTCCCTTCCTCCCTCTTTCCTTTTCCTCTCCCTCCCTCCTTCCTTTTCTCTCCGTCCGTCCCTCCCTCCCTCTTTCCGTTTTCTCTCCGTTCCTCCTTCCTTTTTCTCTCCGTCCGTCCCTCCCTCCCTCCTTTTCCTCTCTCCCTCCCTCCCTCCTTTTTCTCTCCGTCCGTCCCTCCCTCCCTCCTTTTCCTCTCCCTCCCTCCCTCCCTCCCTCCCTCCCTTTATCTATTCAACGTCGAGAGAGTTCAGTCACACGTTCGTTATTTATATTTTCCTTTCATTCATACTTCTTTTCATTCAAACGCTCCTTTTTTTTTCTTTCTCTCGCTCTTTGGTGCACTCACTTCGGAATTATCTTTTTTCTTCTCCTACTTCTTTTTTTTCTTTTACGTGCTTCTCTCCCTTTTCTTTTCTTTTTTTTTGTCGTTTTTCTTTCGTCTCGGTGTTTTTAGGTGTCATTTTTAAAGGGGTGTTCCCATTCATTCGTTCTCTATGCACTGTGCGCTATATTTCATTTTTTTATTGTTCATGCATCCACTGAAGCTTTTTTTTTTTTTCTCTCTCTATTTTTTCTTTCTTTCCTTTTTTTCCTTTCCTTTCTCATTTTTCTTTCTGTTTTTGTTTCTCTTTCATTTTGTTTTTTTTTTTCTTTTGTTTTTTCCGTCTCTCTCTCTCTCTCTCTCTCTCTCTCTCTCTCTCTCTCTCTCTCTCTCTCTCTCTCTCTCTCTCTCTCTCTCTCTCTCTCTCTCTGTCGGCCCTCTTTTACCAGAAAGCTTTTCATAGTTGGATGTCCGAAGGAAGAAAAGTGAAAGAGGAGAGTGGAAATAGATGTGAAGGAAGAGAGAAGAGTGAGAGAAAGAAGGGATAAAAAGATGAAGAAAGGGCGAGGGAGGAGAATCTGAAGGAGAATAGGTAAGGGAAAGGGAGACGGGGAAGAAGGGTGAGGATGGGGAGAGAAAGAGGGGGGAGGGGAGGAGGGACCGAAGGGAGTGAAGAAGGGATAAGGAATTGGGAAAGGGAGGCGAAGGAAAATGGGTGAGGGAGAAGGGTGTAAAGACGTGAGGATGGAGCCGAAAGAGGGAAAAGGAGTGAGGGGGGTAAAGCAGAGGGAGAAGGAATAAGGGAGAGAGGACAGAGAGAGAGTAAGAATGAGAGAAGAAAAACGGAGAAAAAAAGGATGAGAAAGGAGAAGCAGAGGTAGAAGGGTTGAGGGAAGGGAGGAAGAAGGAGAAGGGAGAAGGGAGAGGACAGAGAGAGAGTAAGAATGAGAGAAGAAAAACGGAGAAAAAAAGGATGAGCAAGGAGAAGCAGAGGTAGAAGGGTTGAGGGAAGGGAGGAAGAAGGAGAAGGGAGAAGGGAGAGAGGACAGAGAGAAAGAATGAGAGAAGAAAATCGGAGAAAAAAAGGATGAGAAAGGAGAAGCGGAGGTAGAAGGGTTGAGGGAAGGGAGGAAGAAGGGAGAAGGGAGAAGGGAGGGCAGGCGGAGGGAGAAGGCGTTGAAGTCTGAGCGTAGGATGATGGATGACACACATGACCGAAGGATGGCGAGGGGATAGGAGGGAGGAGGAGGCGAGGACGTGACAGGGTTGTGTGGATATAGTGTGTAGGGGAAAGAGTGTGTGTGTGTGCGTGTGTGTGTGTGTGTGTGCGTGTGTCTGTGCGTGTGTGTGTGCGTGTGTGTGTGTTTGTGCGTGCGTGCGTGTGTGTGTGTGTGTGTGTGTGTGCGTGTGTTTATATTTGTTTGTGTGTGTGCGTGTGTGTACGTGCGTGTGTGTGTGTGTGTGTGTGTGTGTGTGTGTGTGTGCGTGTGTGTGTGTGTACGTGCGTGTGTGTGTGTCTTTTTATGAGCGCGTCTGCATGTCGAAAAAGGAGAGCGTTTGCGTAGTGCCAGTCCCTGCGGATAACCTGAGAGATAAGAGGAATCCAAGAGGAAAAGAGAAGATAGCTAATATGGTAAAGGCGAGAGAGAGGGAGAGAGAGAGAGACAGACAGACAAAGACAGAGCCAGACAGACAGACAAAGACAGAGCCAGACAGACAGACAGACAGACAGAGAGGGAAAGCACAGAGTCCCAGGGCGTCTCCCTCCTACTCTCTCTGTAGTGCGTTGAATGAGTAATCAGTCTTAATCTGAAGACTTTCTTGAAGATGACGCAAATTGTCGGGGGCTGTTGAGAGAGCTTCCTGTCGGCGCGCGGAGGGAGAGGGGAGGAGAGGAGAGGAGAGGGAGATGAGGAGAGAGGGGAGGGGGAGAGGGAGGGGAGGAGAGGGGAGGAGAGGAGAAGAGAAGAGGAGAGGAGAGAGAGAGAGAGGGAGGGAGGGGAGGAGAGAGGAGAGGAGAGAGAGAGAGAGTGCAGGGAGAGGGAGGAGAGAGGAAGGAGGGGGAGGAGAGATAAATGGGAGGGAGGAGGAGAGGAGAGGGGAGGAGAGAGAGAACATGGGAGGGGAGAGGGAGAGGAGGGAAGAAACAAGCGGATTGGGGAGGAGATGAGAGGAGAAGAGAGAGGAAAGGGGAAGGGGAGAGGAAGAGAGAACAAGAAAGAGGAGAGGAGCGAGGGAATGAAGAGAGAGAAGAGAAGCAAGGAAATAAGGAGAGAAGAGAAGACAAGAGAAGCAAGGAAATGAAGAGAGAGAGAAGAATCGAAGAGAAGCAAGGAAATGAGGAGAGAGGAGAGAGGAGAGATAAGCCCGCGAAACAAGACGCTGAGGTCAGCCCGGCGGAGAGGAGGTTAAGTGGCGGCGGCGGGCTCTTCTTCTAAAACGCTGGAGGTTCTGATTATAGTAATCTCGCGGTGTTTTATTAATGGCGTAATTCGTGTCAAGGAGAAGGTGATTTAGAGTGGGAGCTGTTATTACTCCGCGATGAAAACGAACGAGTACAACCTCCTTTACGTCAGGGGCGGGATTTTTTATTTTTTATATTTTTTTGACTTGTATTTGTTAAAAAGCAAAAAAAGGAAGAAGAGGAGGAGGAGCAGGAGGAGGAGAAGGAGAAGGAGAAGGAGAAGGAGAAGGAGAAGGAGAAGGAGAAGGAGAAGGAGAAGGAGGAGAAGAAGAAGAAGAAGAAGAAGAAGAAGAAGAAAAAGAAAAAGAAGAAGAAAACCACTTTCTTAATTTTCTCATTCATAATTAGTGTCTTTTTTTCCTTCTTTTAAAAATGGACGCCAAAAAGGAAATTCATCACGTTAGGTTAAAAAGTTGCAGAGCGCGGGTAATTTCCTGATAATTTCACCCTTAATGCCAGAGTAGGGGGAGGGGGCGGAGGAGGAGGGGGGAGAGGGCATGACAAGAAGGGAGGAAAATATACAATTTGATAACAAGAATTACATTTCGATCGGGTGTTATGCAGGAATCAACCCGTCAAGGAGAGAAGCGAAATTATAGAGTGTGGGTGGGTGGGCGGGGGGGCGGAAGCACAGAAAATGTATTTCTTTTTGCGACGAGGGCGGGAGGGAGGGAGGAGGAGGAGAGAGGGGGGGAGGGGAAGGAGAGGCAGAGGGGAGGAGAGAGAGAGGGAGATGGAGAGGGAGAGAATGGGAGGGAGGGAGAGAAACAGAGAGAGGAGAGGAAAAAAGAGAGAAAGAAAGAGAAGGAGAGAGTGAGAGAGACAGACAGCGAAAGAGATCGCGCGAGGCTGCTCCTTCGCCTCCTTTGCTTGTCACTGTCTTTCGTCAGCCTCATCGCCCTTGTCATCATTAGTTATTGTTATTGTCGGAGTCAGAGGCTTATTTTGACTCGTTGCCGTTGGTGTTATCGCCGTCATGAGCTGTGTTGCTTCCGCCATTTTTTTCCTTTTTTTCCGCCATTTGTTTTCCTTTTTTTCATTTTTTTTCCTTATGATTTGCCTTTCCTTTTGCCAGTTTGTTGATGTTATTGTTTTTTTTTCTTTGGCGTTTATTTTTCTCTCTCTTCATTAGAGTTTTCTTATGCTTCTTTTTATTCTTCTTCTTTCTCTTAGATTTTTTAGTTTTCTTCCTCTTCCTCTTCCTCTTCCTCTCTCCCATTCCTCTTCCCTCTTCCTCCTCCTCCTCCTCCTCCCTCCTCCTCCTCCTCCTCCTCCTCCTCCTCCTCCTCTTCCCCCTCCTCCTCCTCCCCCCTTCCATCCTCCTCCTCCCTCCTCACTCCCCATCCCCCTTCCCCTTCCCTCCTCCTGCTCCTCCTCCTCCTTCTCCCATCCTCTCCTTCCCTCTTCCCCCTCCTCCTCCTCCCCCTTTTTCCCTCCTCATCCTCCTGCTTCCTTCACTCCTCACTCCCCCTTCCCTTTCCCCTTTCCTCCTCACTCCCCCTCCTCCTCCTCCTCCTCCTCCCTCCTCCTCCTCTTCCTCCCTTCCCCCTCCTCCCTCCTCCTTCCCCTTCCCCCCTCCTCCTCCTCCCCTTCCCCCTCTTCCTCCTCATCCCCCTTCTTCCCCTCTGCTCTTCCTCCTGCTTCCATCATCTCCTCACTCCCTCTTCCCCTTCCCCATCCCTCCTCACTCCCCCTCCTCCCCTTCATATTCGTCCCCCTCCTACTCCCCCTCCCATCCCCATCCCCCTCCTCCCTCCTCCCCCTCCTCCCCTCCCTATTCACCCCCCCTCCTCCCCCTCCTCCTCCTCCCCTTCCCATTCAACCCCCTCCTCCTCCTCCTCATATCCGTCCTATTCACAGATTATCAAGAAAAAAAAGTGACACAGCCGCCTCTCCATCACACATCCGTTAACAAAATACATGGCCATCGGCGCCAAACAGGTCGAAAACGGAACGGGTAAAAAATAATTCAATTAACCGTTTTTTTGTATTGGGTGATGAAACGAAACAAAAAAAAAGAGAAGAGAGAGTGGGAGAGAGGGAGAGAGAGAAGGGAGAGAGGGAGAGAGAGAAGGGAGAGAGGGAGAGAGAGAAGGGAGAGAGGGAGAGAGAGAGAGAGAGAGAGAGAGAGAGAGAGAGAGAGAGAGGGAGAGGGAGAGGGAGAGGGAGAGGGAGAGGAGAGGGAGGGAGAGGGAGAGGGAGAGGAGAGGGAGAGGGAGAGGGAGAGAGAGAGAGGGAGAGAGAGAGAGAGAGAGAGAGAGAGAGAGAGAGAGAGTGAGAGAGAGAGAAGGAGAGAGAGAGAGCGAGAGCGAGAGAGAAAGAGAGAAAGAGTGATAATGAATTGCATTATTTCCTTTGTTCATCAGCAGTTCTGGCGACTTCGGAAATCGATTAAAATTTTGTTTATTTATTTATCTATCTATATATTTTTTTTTCTTGGTTTCAAATTGTTTGAAAGTCGTATACTGAACAGACGGAGAATTTCCTCACGTTAAGGCTCATAATTAACACCTATTGATCACTAAATAAAAAAAAATCGCCGTTGAAAAATAGATATAAAAAAGTTCATTTAAATATCTTCCTCGATGAAATGACTTGAGGAAACCGCCTTCTAGCGTTAGAAATATTTACTTTTATTTTAATTTTTATACTTTTATTTGTTTCGCATTTTTTTATTATCGTTATTTTTTTCAATGGATGCTTGAAATATTTATTTTTTATTTTCATTTTTATTTTTTGTTTTGTTTAGTTTTTTTATTATTGTCGTTATTTATTTTTCAATGGATGCTAGAAATATTTATTTTTATTTTCATTTCTATTTTTTTATTTGTTTCGTTTTTTAAATTATTATTAGCGTTATTATTATTATTTTTTTAAAGGATCCTCGTGCTCAGATTTTATTTGTTTTTTTCTTCTTTTGAGGTGTACGGTTTTTGGCGTTTGTTATGTAAAGTTTGTAAAGATTGTTATTACCGTTATTTGTTCCCGCTGAAGTGATTCGTCCCTTTGCTGTCATGGTGGAGGTCAGCCAGTGTTTGTGTGTATATATATATATATGTGTGTGTGAGTGTCTGTGTGTCTCTGTGTGCATGTAAATGTATGTATGTATATATGTATGTATATATGTGTGTATATATATGTATATATATATATATATATATATATATATATATATATATATATATATATATATATATATATATATATATATGTATGTATGTACGTGTATGTATATATATGTAATGTATGTATATGTATGTAATGTATATGTATATATATGTATGTATGTATATGTATATATATCTATGTATGTATATGTATATATATATCTATGTATGTATATGTGTGTGTCTGTAATATAATGTATATAATAATATACATATTTATCATATCTTAGCCTAAGCACATTCACCAAGCTTGCCTACCGTTTGGTCTGGTAACACGCTGTCCCTGGAAACAAAAGGACGTTCTCTCCTTCACCCCCCTCCCCCCCCCTCCCGGCCACTCATGCCCCCCTTCACCTCTCCTTTCTCTCCTCTTCTCTCGTCTCCCTTCCAGGCTTGTCATTCTCCTGTCCTCGCCTCATTCTCTCTTCTCACGGGCTAACCTTTCTTCCTCATATTTTTCCTCTTTCCTTCAGCTCCTGTCTTTCTTCCTTTCTCCTTCTTTTCTTCCTTTCTCCCTCCTTCCTCCTTCCCACTTCTCCTCCCTCCCTCCTTCCCTCATCCCTTCTAATTTTATTTC
>NC_091549.1:7915414-7922914 GCF_042767895.1 Penaeus vannamei
TTAATGGCCGGATGGCATCGTCCCTTAGATGCCCCAAATCCTTTCTCAGAATCGAAAATTTACTCGGGGAAAAAAAGAGATAAAAAGAAATTTAATGGTTCTCTTTTCAAGGTTTTGGTATCCTTACCGGGAAGGACGAAGGACAGTGGTTAGGATAATGGTAGTTGTAATGGTTAATGGTTAATGGTCCCGCGTCCTGGTGGTTGGATTATTGAAGAGTCCTTTATTCCGCTGACATCTTCATCGCTGTCGGATTGCATTCTTGCGGGCGTGGTGCAAAAACCGCGACGGCGATTTCGGTTGTGCAAAATTACGTGCGTTTGTGGGAACGGTGTAGAAGGGTGTTTTGTAAGACGGAAGGGAAATTGGTATATTTGTCTGTATGTCTGTCTATTTATCTGTCTGTCTATCTGTCTGTTTGTATATCTCTGTCTGCTTGCCTGTCTGTCTGTCTGTTTTATCTCTGTCTGCTTGTCTATCTATCTGTTTGCTTATCTGTCTTGTCTTTCTGTCCGTCGTGTCTGTTTGTCTGTCTTCCATTTTTGTCTGGTTACTCTTCTCATATTATCCTTTCTGTCTGTCTGCCTTGTCTCTCTGTCTGTCTGTCTGTATGTCTGTTTGTCTATCTGTCTGTCTCTTCCTCTTTTTCTTTGGTTACTCTTCTCATATTTTTCGTTTGCCTTTCTGTCTGCCTGTATGTATGTATGTCTTGTCTATCTGTCTGTCTGTCTTCCTCTTTTTCTTTAGTTACTCTTCTCATATTTTTCGTCTGCATGGCGAGAGCGTCTGCTCCTCGCTTCTTATTCACGGCATCCGTCAACTCTGACCTTAAGTTTCACGGTAAAATAAGTGCTTTGACTTGGGCTCTTTGTCCTTCTCCGCCTAACTTCGTGTCTCACATCTTTTATGGCTGCTTTCCAGTATTCGTGTATATATTCTTTTCATTTTTTCGCTCAACTCATTATTGTTTTCTGTCTGCTCGTCTTCGTCCTCTTTTTCTTACTCCTTCTCCTTCTCCTCTTTCTCTTTCTATTCCTCTTCCTCCTCTTTCTTCTCTTCTACTCTTTCTCCTCTTTCTACTCCTCTTCCTCGTCCTTTTCTACTCTTCTTCCTCCTCCTCCTCTTTCTACTCTTCCTCCTCCTCTTTCTACTCCTCTTGCTTCTCCTCTTTCTACTCCTCCTCCTCCCCCTCTTTTTCCTCTAGCTCCTCCTCTTGCTCCTCCAGCGTCTTCCTCACTTTCATTCATGTCTTTAACATCCTATGCTTCTTTTCCTTTCTTCCTTTACGTATCCACGCTCCATGACGTTGGAAGAAAAAAAATATATGGAAGGAACTCGCCCCCTTCGTCCCCCCCCCTCGCCGTTCCCTCTTACTGGACGTCCTAGATGCATAGAAGGAGAAGGTATGGGGGGGGGTATGGTGGAGTAGGAGTAGGGGGGGGAGTAGGGGAGTGGAGGGTTGGTTTCTTGGCCGAATCCTTCACACGTGGTTAGGTTTAAGTCGGCTGTGGCGTCCTACGGTAGGATTTATTTATTTATTTGATTGTTGATTGACTCATGCATTCATTTATATATATATATATATATATATATATATATATATATATATATATATATATATATACTTTTTTATACTTTTTTTCTAAATGGTATGCGATATTTTACAATGATAACGATACTGATAGCGATAGATAATACTATCAGCATGATTTTTATCGGTTGATATCAATGATAACGAAATCTTTAAGAATGATAGCAATTAAAAAATATTATCATCACCGCTGATCCCCAGTGACCTCATCACCCCCACGATCATCATCATCATCATCATTATCACCATTTTTCATCATCGTCACTTCTAATACCACCTATATTAGCGATAATATTGAGACAATATTAAAGACTATTGCCGCTATTGCTATTGATGCTGTTATTATGCCCACAGCCACGTACTTATCATCATTATCCCAATTATGTTGTCTGTTCTTTGTGATTCATTGCCTCTGTTTTTTCTATTCGCGATGAAAGGGTTAAATGCTCCATTTCTCTTGTGAAGTGCGTGGTGTTATTTCTGAAAACTCGCCATGTTGTTTCGTGATTTTTTTCGTTATTTAATTTTTTATTATTTTATTTTATTTTTTTATTTTTTATATTTCTTAATTTTTTTATTTTATTTTTTTATTTGTTTTGCTAATTGGAGTATAAGTTTTGTATTTGCGATGAATAGAAGTATTTATGTCTCTATTGCCTATATTATGTAATAGAAAATAAAAAGAGAAACAAAATAGTGACGAATAAGGATAAATTAATAGGAAGCAAGAGAGAAAGGAAGAACAAGAATAACAGGTAATTAAGGAGTAAGGAGAAAATAGATAGAAAAACGAATCAAAGAAAAATGGTGAAGGGCAGAATAGAACAAGAAAAATAAGGAAAATGAGGAGGAGAGAAACGCCAGCATCACTTCCCAAAAAGGTTAACGGCCCAAGTGTTACTGTGCCCATGCCTCTCCCTTCTCCTTCTTCTTCTTCTCCTTCTTCTTCTTCTTCTTCGTCTTATTTTTTTCCTTTTCTTCTTCTTCTTCTTCGTCTTATTTTTTTCCCTTTTCTTCTTCTTCTTCTCCTTCTCCTCCTTTTCATCCTCTTCATTTTCATCTTCATTCGTCTTCACTTTTCCTTTCCTCCTTCTCCTCCTCCTTCTTCCTCTTTCTTCTCTTTCTTCTTCTACTTCTCTTCTCCCTCCCCCTCCACCTCCACCTCCTCCTCCTCCTCCTCCTCCTCTCCCCCTCTCCCTCGAAGTGAATATTTATACCCGAGTGAGGAGAGAGTCTTTCAGTTTGTTTACTTGTTATTGTTATTTTTATCCGCTTACGAGACGTCCGCACAAAAGGCATCCGAACGGTACATTTGCTGCCATCCGTCGTCGTCGTCATCCGGCCGCGTTTGTGTTCGGATCGTCGGATGATGCGCGGGTGAGAGGATAGGGGGCGAGGGGGTGGGTTATGGGGGAGTGGGGTGGGTGGGTGGGTTGGGGAGGGTTGCGTCGTCCATTCGTTCGTTCATAGTCTCTTCTCTCGATTTTTTTTTCTCTCGTTCGTCTCTCTTTAGTTTCCTGTCCTTGGATCTTTGTTTATTCTTTCTTCTCTCCTCGTTCTTCTGTTCTCAATCTCCTCTCCTCATTCTTTTCTACACATTCTCCTCTCCTCATTCTCCTCTTCTTTATCTCCTCACCTCATGTTCCTCTCCTAAATCCCCTCTCCTCATTCACCACTCCTCATTCTCCTCTCCACATTCCCTTCTCCTCAATCCCCTCCCCATTCTCCTCCTCAATCTCCTCCCCCCATCCTCCTCTCCTCAATCCCCCCTCCCCAATCTCCTCCCCCATCCTCCTCTCCTCATCCTCCTCTCCTCAATCCCCCTCCCCAATCTCCTCTCCCCATTCCCCTCCCCACATTCTCCTCCTCACTCCCCTCCCCATCCTCCTCTCCTCACTCACCCACTCGCCGCCACTCATCCCCCGCCGCCGCCGCTCCAGAGAGGATAATCTCACTCAATGAGGAACCATATGTTTTCTTCGGAGTTCTAATTGTTTGGATAACGCTTCTTCGGGTATTTTGTTTTGTTTGTTTATTTCGGTGTGTGTCTTTCGGTCTCTGTTCGTTTAGCGGCTGTTGTTGTTTGTTTTGTATTGGTGTTTATCTTTTCTCTGATTTTTTTCCTTCTCTTTTTGACTTTCTTTTTTCTTTTTCTTCCATTTCTTGTCTTCTTTTCTGTTTTTCTCTCCGTCTTCCTTTCTCTCTTAACGTCTTCTCCCTTTTCTCTATCTATCTATCTACTATCTCTGTGTATCTCCACCTCTCTCTATCTATCTATCTCTCTCTCTATATATATATTTTTATCTCTTTCCATCTCTCTCTACCTATCTATCTCTTTATTTCTCTCCATCTCTATCTATTTATCTCTCCATCTCTCTCGATCTATCTATCCATCTATCTTTCTTTCTCCCTCTCGTCTCTGCTTTTGTGTCTGCTTGAATTTTCTGCTCGACTGACCGCACTTCCTGCTTGCCTTTTTTGCTTTGTGTGCGTGTGCGTGCTTGCGTGTGCGTGCGTGCCTGTCTGCTTCTTCCTCTCGATCTGTTTGTCTGATTGCGCATCAATCTGGCTCTTGACTTTACTCTTTAATATTCAATTTATCTGTCTTAGAAAGTGTATTAATTTAAATTATATTAAAACGCATATGAGTAATAATGATAATGATAATAATAATAATGATAATAATAATAATAATAATAATAATAATAATAATAATAATAATAATAATAATAATAATAATAATAATAATAATAATAATAATAATAATAATAATAATAATAATAATAGTAATAGTAATAGTAAGAATAATAATGATAGTAATAATAATAATGATAGTAATAATAATAATGATAGTAATAATAATAATAAATAAAGATAAAAAGAAATAGATATTACGAGAAATCATATTAAGTCACATAAGGGTTTTTAAAGAATCGTATTACGAAAAGTGATATTAATTCACATACGGGTCTTTGAAGTGCCACGTCCAGTGCCTGTAACGGCTATAACGGGCGTGATGGGTGGGTGGCACTGGCCCTTGCTTCAGCTGAGGACTTGACGCCGTTGTGGCTCGGGTTGTGATCAGCCATGGGGGCTCCTGGCTCCGTGGTGGGCTAGGAAAAGTGGAGAGTGGGCGGTGCGTGTCCTGCAGGTTCTGTACGGGCGCTGGCTAGGGTTGGTCGCTCTCGTCTTCATGTGGATGTATTTGATTTGCTGTTTTTTTTCTGTATTTCTGTTGGTTTTGGTCGTCTTGGTGGTCTGGGAGAGGGTGTTTTTCTTTCTTTCTCTTTCTCTGTCTGTCTGTCTGTTTATCTCTCTGTCTTTCTCTGTCTCTCTCTTTCTCTTTCTCTTTCTCTTTCTCTTTCTCTTTCTCTTTCTCTTTCTCTCTCTCTCTCTCTCTCTCTCTCTCTCTCTCTTTCTCTCTCTCTGTCTGTCTGGCTGTTTGGCTGTTTCTCTCTCTCTCTCTCTCTCTTTCTCTCTCTCTGTCTGTCTGGCTGTTTGGCTGTTTCTCTCTCTCTCTCTCTCTTTCTCTCTCTCTCTCTCTCTCTCTTTCTCCTTCTCGCTCTCTCTCTCTCTCTCTCTCTCTCTCTCTCTCTCTCTCTCTCTCTCTCTCTCTCTCTCTTTCTCTCTCTCTCTCTCTCTTTCTCTCTCTATCTCTACCTCTCTCTCTCTCTCTCTCTCTCTCTCTATCCCTCCCGCTCACTCTCTCTCTCCCTCCCTCCCTCTCTCCCTCCCTCCCTCCCTCTCTATCCCTCCCTCCCTCTCTCCCTCCCTCTCCTCCCTCTCTCCCTCCCTCTCTCCCTCCCTCCCTCCCTCCTCCTCCTGTCCCTCTCCCTCTCTCTTCCACGCTATCACTTCCCACCATCTCTCCCTGTATCTCCAACACACGATTCCGCCTACCCTAAAAGCGGAAAACACCCCCTCTCCCTTCTCCCCCTCTTCCTCCTCCTCCTCCTCCTCCTCCTCCTCCTCCTCCTCCTCCTCCCTCCTCCTCCCCCGCTCTCCCTTCTCCCCCTCCTATTTCCTCCTCCCTCCTCCTCCCCCTGCTCCCTGTCCCTCCCTCCCCATCCACGCTATCACTTCCCACCATCACTCCCTGTATCCCCAACACACGATTCCGCCTCCCCTATAAGCGGACAACCCCCATCCCTCCCTCCTATTCTCCCTCTCCCTCCCTCCCTCCCTCCCTCCCTTTCTCCCTCCCCCCTTCCCCTATATCTTCTTCGGGTCGGCCTCCCTCCCTCGCCGCTCTTTGCCCTTGTACGTCTCTCCGTCGGGTGTCGCGGCACGGACCAAATACTGCAGCAGCTGCGTCTCCGCGGTGTCGGGGTGTCGGGGTGTCGGGATGGGTCGTCGGTGCGAAGGGAAAAAATGGCTTTATCTGTCCAGAAGCTGCTACGTGTCACACTGTATATCCATTCGTCTTCCGGGCGTGTCGTTTTACCTTCCTCCTTCATCTCCCTATCCTCCCCCACCTCCTCTCCTCTATCCGCAATTCCCCGCCTGTCTTCTGTCCTACTATAGGGTAGCCTTCTTCTTCCCCTCTCCTCTCTTTCTCTCTCTCTCTCTCTCTCTCTCTCTCTCTCTCTCTCTCTCTCTCTCTCTCTCTCTCTCTCTCTCTCTCTCTCTCTCTCTCTCTCTCTCTCTCTCTCTCATTTACTCCTGCTTTTAAAGCTAACGAAGGCATTTTTTTGATAAAGTGGTCTTTAATTAAGCCATTATTGTTGGCAGTAGGTAGCGTTTTTGCATAATATGTATATTGATATTTATCTCTGATGAGTAAATGTTCTTTTTCTTTTAACATGGAGCGGGATATGATAGCATCGCGCCCCTTGCGAAAATTAGATTTACTTTCGTTCGCTTCATTATGGGCGTTATTTCCCGACTGCGTGTTTATGCGTTGTTGACAAGCTCGTTCGCCCCATTCCGAGACCAGTGCATCGCGCCGCCCGCTACTTGCCGATGCGTCCTTATCTCCGTCTTCCTTATCTCGCGGCTCATCCTCGAAGACGACCCACCTGCAGTCGTCATTACCATCCTCAACTGCCTTGTCCCCGAGTAATGCTTCAGCCTTCAGTCTCCCTCCGCCTTTTATCGGCGTCGAGTTCTCCTGATGCCCTGGTCCTCGAGAGCCTAATCTTATCTCGCGTCTCCAAGCCAGCGCCGTCGGGCCGTGTCTGCCGGAGTTTCGTCTGCATAAACACGTTTTTAATGCCCAGGTGGCCGTGCATACTATTAGTTATTTTGGCTGAATCCGTGAGGCAGCTTTTTGGTGTTTGTTTATCGCTCGGGACTTAACAGCCTTCGGGGTTGGGATTTATGTCGACGTGCGGATGTCCCCGGGATGAGGGCGCTGATTAATGAGTTCTTTTGTCCTCCTGCAGGTAAGCGTGCGGGAGGAAGGTGCTGACGGAGGGGATAGGACTGAGGAGGTGCCAGAGCAGGCTTCGTCACGTAAGTACAAGGACCTCGCTTGACCTCGCTCCGTTCTTGGGAGGATGACGAAGGAGCGAAAACTTGTTGGAAAATCGAAATTTAAGAAGTCCTCTCTCGGCGACGGAGGCCAGTCGACGTCGATGGCGATCGCTGCCCGAGATACGGCTGCCTTGCTTTTAATTTTAGAGTAATTCTGGTGCGATCAAGATATCCTCGGTGTTCTCGGGGCTCTTATTGCCCACTTGGAAGACTCTCGGGGGAGGGGAGGGGGGGAACTGGACCCGTCAATGTGCTGAAGATGTCTCTCTCTCTATCTCTTGATTTTTTTTTTTTTTTTTTTTTTTCTGGCGACCTGTATTATTTAGGTGTGTTTATCCCCCCGTCTTTTCTCTCTGTCTCTGTTTGTCAGGCTCTTTCTCCTCTCCTCTCCCCTCTCCCCTCCCCCCCCTCCCCCCCCCTCCCCCTCTCCCATC
>NC_091549.1:7927914-7940414 GCF_042767895.1 Penaeus vannamei
ACGCAAATCTTCGCGTATCTCCATGACTACATCCAGGTGAAGTTATGGCGACTGCACACGATATTGTCAAAAAAAAAAAAAAAAAAAAAAAAAAATGGCGGAAATACACAAGATCCAGATGTCGCCAACGAACAGAAACAAAATTAGAATAAAAAAAAGAAGAATGTATCGTTATCCGTTCATCCAGGACACGAGAGGGACGCTAATGAGAGGAGAGAAGTGAGATGTCAAGAGCGGCTGCCACGGGATCGGTCGGCGACGAAACACTCCCGCCTATGACATGACATGACAAGGGCGCTCTTGACTCCTGCAGCGGGACGGGAAAGGTCGATTCCTGTTTTGAGGGGGAGTTCTGTTTTTATTCTTGTTGCTATTTGCGTGTGCGTTGGGTGTGTTTGTTTTGGTTTCCTGGGTCTGTTTGTCTGTATGGTGATGTGTTTTTCTGTCTGTCACTGTCTGTCAGGTTTTCTCTCTGTCTATCTCTCTCTCTCTCTCTCTCTCTCTCTCTCTCTCTCTCTCTCTATCTCTCTCTCTCCTCTCTCTCTCTCTCTCTCTCTCTCTCTCTCTCTCTCTCTCTCTCTCTCTCTCTCTCGCTCTCTCTCTCTCTCTCTCTCTCTCTCTTTCTCTCTCTTTCTCTCTCTCTCTCATTGGCCGTTATTACCCGATAAATTGCTTCTTTATCTTAATCATCGGGTAAAATATTTGCAATCTTCTCTCCCCCCGGTTAATCATTCAGCCTCTATTATTTTTATATGAGACTTATATAATAATACTTTTAATACTTATATATAACGCTATTATATCCATCCACGCTCATCAACCATTAACACCAGCTCATTAATTACCAAACGTAAGGCGACGATAGATGCCCTAAACTAATTAAAGACGATACAGACGACACGGCAATAATTTCCTTCCAGAATCATCATTATCACGCGCGCGGCCCATGGTCCTTATCTCGAAGTGTCCTTAATCTTATCTCCAAGTGTCATCGCCTCGTTAAGTGGAGCTTCCTGAGCCACGCCGGCCGGATGTCACTTGGGGCCGCTCGCCTCCGGTCGGTCCGTGGGGCACGGGCGGGTGGGCCTTCCTCCGTTTGGTCTCTTCCTTTTGATCTCTCTCTGTCTCTCTTTCGTTTGTTCTCTTGCTTTATTCTCTCTCTCTCTTTTTGTTTGTTCTCTTCCTCTTTCTTTCTTTCTTTCTTTTTCTTTCTCTCTCTTTCTCTCTCTCTCTCTCTCTCTCTCTCTCTCTCTCTCTCTCTCTCTCTCTCTCTCTCTCTCTCTCTCTCTCTCTCTCTCTCTCTCGCTCTCTGTCTCTCTCGCTCTCTCTCGCTCTCTCTCTCTCTCTCTCTCTCTCCATCCCTCCCTCCCTCCCTCTCTCCCTTCTTTTCTTCCTCCCCTTCTCCCTCCTTCATTCTATCTCTGTCTCTCACTCTTTCCCTTCTCTTTCTTTCTCTCCCTCTCCCTCTCCCCTTTCCTCTTCCTCTACGCACGTGCATGTCAGCTAATTAGTCCACGGTGTGAAAGAACTGCCAAGAATACTTAGGAAAAAACTTCCTTAACCCCCCCTCCACCCCCCCCCCTCTTTCCTCCATAAGGTTGCGCAAGGTCTGCTTCCTCTTCCACAATTATACAGAAAATTGATATATCATATATTGGCAGGTTTTCGGGTGACAGTTCATTTCCTCGCATTTGCATATCATCCCACAAATGAGAACTATGTTAATTTGTACGCATGAGGAGGCAGGAGAATGTAGTTTTGGAGCGATGTTATTTTTGCGGAAATGTCGGAGGAAAGAAAGGGGGGGTGGGAGGGAGGGAGGGCGAGGACTAGAGGTGGGAAGAAGGAATGGGGGAGGGAGAGAGAGAGAGGGGGACGGAGGGAGAGAAATAGAGGAGGGGAAGGAGAGAGAGGAGGAGAGAGGAGAGGAAGAGGGATGGAGAGAGGGTGGAAAGGGAAGGAGAGAAGGAGAGTGAGGGGGAAGAGGGGGAGAGGGAGGTAAAGAGGGAAGTTGGTAGGAAGAAAGAGAAAGAGAGAAGGGAGGGAGGAAGAGCGAGAGAGCGAGAGCCAGAACCAGAGCGAGAGAATATAGGAGATTAGGGAGGAAGAAGCGGGAGACGAGGGTAAGGGGGATCGCGCCCTCACCCCCCTCCCTCAGCCTCCGACACCGCTTGTTACTCAGAGAGAGTTCCTCCTTTCTTCCGTTCCTTCCAACCCACGTACAAGATATGTAGAGATGTATCTATATATTTCTATATATGTATCTATATTTATCTATCTATCTATGTCTCTTTCTCTCTCTCTCTCTCTCTCTCTCTCTCTCTCTCTCTCTCTCTCTCTCTCTATATATATATATATATATATATATATATATATATATATATATATATATATATGTATGTATGTATATACACATACAGATATTTAGATCTAGATGTCTGCATGTACAGTAGAATTTATTGATACGTTAGTTCTTATTAAAAGACCTACGAATTTCAGAAAATAAGCAAACCACATGTAAAAAAGAAGGGATGAAGAGTCTCGGAGAGTTAGTGTGAAAATAAACAATTAACAAGTAAAAAAAAAGAAAAGAAAAAGATTAGGAGCAGTAAAAGAAGTAGAAACAATAGCAGCAGAAGAGAAAGAAGAAGAAGGAGGAGGAGGAGACGGAGGAAAAGAAGAAAGAAGAAGCAAAGGAATAAGAAAAAGAAGAAAAGAAAACCCAGAACGAGTACCTAACCCCCCCCCTGCCCGCCGAGGTCCAGCCCGCACCGGAGCCCAATCACCGGAAGCTAATTAGTGCCTGTTGGCCAATTCCAGCTCGAGGTCACCAGGCGTGGCACTTGGCAGGGGGGGGGGGGGCTGTATTGTGGTAAAGCGGGATAGCGGAATGGGGAAACGAGGGGAAAAATGGGGACAGAATGAAAAGAGGAAGGAGAGGGGAGGGAGAAAAAGAGATAGAGAGGGACAGTGGAATAGGGAAGAGAGAGAGAGAAATAGAAGAGAAGGAAAGAGAGAGAGTGAGAGTTTGCAAGATAGGGTAATAACTAAAAAAAGGGGGAAAGATGAGAAGGAAAAACGAAATTATAGAAGGAACACTGATGAGATAGAGCGAGCAGCGTGATTGAGTTACCAAGTCGCCAATTAACGGCGCAAATTAAGAAATAACAAGATCACAGTATTGGTAACAATGGGAAAAAATGTATATATATATATATACCAGCATATCCAATAGAGATCATGATTACCCACACACAGAAACCAATCCCAAGTAATTGGTTACCTCCCCTCTCTCTCCCCTCTCCCCTCTCTCCCCTCTCCCCTCTCCCCTCTCCCCTCTCCCCCTTCTCTCAGGTATCGCGTGATGGAAGCAGAAATAACATCGTCTATTTTTGGTCTATTTTTAGCGCCTATGAGCGTATGTGTGCTCTGAGGGGCCGAGGCCTGTTTACGTTCAAAGAATACCTGGATGGAGATTGGAGAGATGGGAGGGAGGGAGGGAGGGAGAGAGAGGTGGAGGAAGGGAGTTATGGGGAGAGAGGTGGAAGAAGGGTTAGGGGGAGGGAGGTTGAGGAGGTGGAAGAAGGGAGTTAGGGGGAGAGAGGTGGAGGGAGGGAGTTAGAGGGAGGGGGAGAGGGCAAGAGGTGGAAGGAGAGAGGGAGGTGGAGGGAAAGAGATGGAAGCAGGGAGAAAGAAGTGTGGGAGAGGTAGAGAGTGAGATAGACCGAAGGGTGGGGAGGAAGGGAAGAAAGGAGAGAAAGGAAGATCCAGTCTGATTAATCCGAAAAGATAAAGAAGATATAAAAAATAAAGAAATTATTCGAAATGGAAATTAACGCGTCATTAAAAAAAGAAAATGCAGAAAACAAAAGGACTTAAAGCTAAAAATGAACAAATATTCCAATAAACGGACAGCAAAAGGGAAAGAGAAATAGAAATGTACACGAAATGAATCTCGAGGAAGCGGACAGTCGGCCAAAAGAAGTGAAGCTTACCTTTATTACGTCGCAAATTGCCAATATTGTTTAACAGGAGCAGTATCTAGCGTTATTTTTTGCAGGTAAATTAAATTACGAGAGAGAGGGAGAGAGGAGAGAAGAGGAGAGGGAGAGGAGAGAAAAGGAGAGGCAGAGGGAGAGGAGAGGGAGGGGAGAAAGGAGAGAGGAGAGACAGAGGGAGAGGAGAAAAAAGAGAGGGAGATGGAGAGGAAGAGAAGAGGAGAAAGGAGAGAAGAGGAGAGGCAGAGGGAGAGGAGAAAGGAAAGAGGAAGAGGAGAGAAGAGAGATTTCGAGATTGGTTCAAGATGCCTGCCGTTTGCAAGGGTTTATTGTACAAGACTGACAAGCAAATAAAGAGTTAATACCAGTTCAAGGAATCCATTCAAAAATAATGATAATAATAAAGAATACGATAAAAAATTCAGGATATTGAACGTGGAAAACAATAGGAAGATTGACAGTTCGGTAGTTCTTGATATGAACGGTCGTCTCCAGCGTCGGAATCCGTTATGGAATATTAATGTATTGTTGGGCGTCCGTTTGGCATGTGTATGAGGATATGGAGTGTGCGTGCGCTTCCACACACTCACAAACAAATACACGCACGTACACATGCACACGCACACGCACGCACGCACACGCACACGCACACGCACACGCACACGCACTCACATTCGCACTCGCACACACACACACACACACACACACACACACACACACACACACACACACACACACACACACACACACACACACACACACACACACACACACACACACACACACACACACACACACACACATATATGTATATATATATATATAAACCGAGAGAAAGACAGAGACAGAGATAGAAAGAGACAATTAAACTTTAGGAGAAACCTATCGCTATCGGAACATGTATGAGAGGTGTAAGTTGACGCCAAAGAAGAAGGAGAAGAAGAAGAAGAAGGAGAAGGAGAAGGAGAAGAAGAAGAAGAAGAAGAAGAAGAAGAAGAAGAAGAAGAAGAAGAAGAAGAAGAAGAAGAAGAAGAAGAAGAAGAAGAAGAAGAAGAAGAAAAAGAGAAAAGAAGATGAAGAAGAAGAAGAGAAACGAAGATGAAGAAGAAGAGAAAAGAAGATGAAGAAGGAGAAGAAAACAAAAGATGAAGAAGATGATGATGATGATGATGATGATGATAATGATAATGATGATGATGATTATGATGATGATGATGATGATGATGATGATGATGATGATGATGATGATGATGATGATGATGATGATGATGGTGAAGAAGAAGAAGAAGAAGAAGAAGAAGGAAAATAAGACGAAGAGGAAAAATAAGAAGAAGAAAAAAAAGAGAAAGATGAAGAAAATAGAAGAAGAAAATAAAAAAGAAGAAATACAAAATACAAAAACGAAGTAGAAAACGAAAACAGAAAGAATCCTAGAATTAGGAAAAGACGCAATAACATGTTTACGTCCTCGTCTTCTTGGTAGATGCGATATATTAAGTCTCGGTTGTGTAAGAAGCAAGGTGTCGTGTTTGCGAGACGTCTTAGGAGATCGGAGGCTGAAGGTGTATTAAAATATTTGAAGGTCAGAGTTCTGTGATTATGAAGTTCATGGACGTGCATGGGGTGTCTGAGGTTATGCAATGGGAGTGTCTTTGTCTATAAAGGTGCGTGATGGTGTGTCTGTGCATGTAATTGAAGTGTGTTTGTATATAAAGGTGTGTGATGGTGTGTCTGAGTTTATGTAATAGGAGTGTGTTTGTATAAAAAGGTGTATTCTAGGAGGGTAATAGTGTTGATGTGTTTGTTGAGACGAAAGATGAATTCTTTTCTCTCTCTTCTCTTTCTTTCTTCTCTCTCTCTCTCTCTCTCTCTCTCTCTCTCTCTCTCTCTCTCTCTCTCTCTCTCTCTCTCTCTCTCTCTCTCTCTCTCTCTCACACACACACACACACACACACACACACACACACACACACACACACACACACACACACACACACACACACACACACACACACACAAGCAAGCAAACACACATATGACGACACGCTTGCCAATAAACCCCGACCGCACGTCTTGTAATCAAAGCCGCCCCGTCCCCTTGCTGAACAGGATTCTTGCTCGCGTTTGAACATCCAACACATGTTCAGATGCCAAAGGGGGCGCCGCTCCGGTTCTTCCCCGTGTTCTTCGGTGTTCTTCAGGTGGAGGAGGACCACGTGGCATTCTGTCGACGCGTGGGATTTTGTTGGAGGTGAAAGGATAGGTGGAAAGGGAAGGATATTCGTTCTTCATTTTGTTCTTCGGGTGAGGAAGAACTCTGCGAACGTGTGATCTTGGTAAAAGTGAAAAATGAAGTGTAAAGAAAAGAAAAAAATCGTTCTTCATTTTGTTCTTTAGGTAGGAAGAACACTGCTAATACATGTGATCTTAAAAGTGAAAAGAGAAGAAAAAATTCGTTCTTCATTTAGTTCTTCGGATGGAGAAGAACACTGCGAACGCTTGTGATCGTAAAAGTGAAAAAAGAAGTGAAAAAAAAAAAAAATCGTTTCGTTGTGGTGTCGGCGAGGCAGCGGATGAAGACGAGGATTCACGAGGTATTTCGCTTTTGTTTTGCCAGTTGGGTAAAACTTGCGATTTCTGTGGGTAAGGGAAGGGGGGATGTAGGTAGATGATGATGATGATGATTAGGAAGGTTGGAAGGAGAAGGAGGAAAGAAGGGACGGGAATAATAAATGATGGAGAGGAGATTAGAACAAAAAGCGAGGAAGATGGAAAAGGGAGGAATCGAAAGACATAGACAGACAAACAGACGCACATAGCCATACACAGAAAGATAAAGAAAGAAAGGAAAGAAGGAAAGAGGAAGAAGAAAAAAAGAGCAAGACGAAGAAAGAGGAAGAAAAATAACAGAGAGGAAGAGGAACGAAGGAAGAAGACTAAGAAAAAAATAGGGGAAGAGGAACGAAGGAAGAAGACTAAGAAAAAAAAATAGGGGAAGAGGAACGAAGGAAGAAGACTAAGAAAAAAAAAATAGGGGAAGAGGAACGAAGGAAGAAGACTAAGAAAAAATAGAGAGGAAGAGGAACGAAGGAAGGAGAAGAAAAAAGAGCAAGACGAAGAAAGAGGAATAAAAAGGAAAAAAATAGAAAGGGAAAGGAACGAAGGAAGAAGAATAAGAAGAAAAAATAGAGGAAGAGGAACGAAGGAAGGAGAAGAAAAAAGAGCAAGACGAAGAAAGAGGAATAAAAAGGAAAAAAATAGAAAGGGAGAGGAACGAAGGAAGAAGACCCACCCAACTCCCGCACTGACCCTGACTGAGCCTCGCGAGCGGGTTTTCTCTTCTGATTTCGAGATGGGTTCAAAAATGCTCGGGAAAAAGGTTCATTTCTTGTTTGTTTATTGGGTTCATTTATTTATATTATTCATTTATTTTTTTTACATTTTTTATTCATTTATTTTATTTATTTATGTATTTCATTTATTTTATTTATTTATGTATTTCATTTTTTTATTTATATATTTATTTCATTTTTTTATTTATATATTTATTTCATTTTTTTATTTATTTATTTTATTAATTTATTGTTTGTTTATTGGCTTTGAGGATGAGGGATTCATTGGGGGGGGGGAGTCGTGTGGGAGGGGCCGGATGCTGTTGTGGATGGCGTTGGTAGTGGTTGTGGTTGTGATTATTTGTTTTTGGTGTATGTGTGTTTGTTTGTGTGCGTGTGTGCGTGTGTGTGTGTGTGTGTGTGTGTGTGTGTGTGTGTGTGTGTGTGTATGTGTGTGTGTGCGTGTGTGTACGTGCTTGTGTATGTGTGTTAAGGGGATTTGTTATGTTGTTTTATCTCTCCGGAAAAGAAAAAATATATATAAAAAGAATAAAAAATATATATATTACACAATCTAAAAATAAAAGTCCTAATTTCGACATGACCAACGCTAACGGTTCGTGATCCCCCCCTCCCCCTCCCACCCCCATCCCCCATCCTCCTTCCCCCTCCACCCCCTCCCTCCCCTACGTCAGCTTCCATTCATCCTTTTACGAAAACCATGAATGAAATCCACAAGTCAACGAAGACCGCCGTAAAAAAAGAAAAAAAAAGTCTGGCATGTCCTGCTTGATCCGGATAATTGATAATTGATACGCAATTATGATAATTCTCTCGGCTTCCATATCACGACCTCCGTAAAAGACTCGCAATTGGATGCCGCTAATACACAGCATGTGATCTTGATACAGCGGTTTAATTCGTGCGGTCGCCTAAGAGAGGTAGTAGTGATGAGGGGGTTAATTAGTGCTATTTGTAAATTATATCATTTGTAAGGGAAATTTTCTGTGGTAATGATGGGTACAGATGCTAATAATGATGGCGGGAAGAAGTTCGGATGCTAATGATAGTCGTAAGAGAGAAGCATAAATGGTGATGATTGTTGTAAAGCGAGGGATGGTAATGATAACAAGCGCGTGATAGAAAAGAGAGAAAGCAAAGAGATGGAAAGAGAGAGAGAGAGAGAAAATGGAGAAGAATGGCACGGTGCCAGCGGTATGACCATTACCTCATTCTTAACTTTTCCCTTCTTCTCCCCCCCCCCCCCCACCTTCTCCTCTTCGTTGTCACCTTACTTCGTTCTTTCCTTTTCTTCTCTCATCCCTTCTTCGCTTCGTTGTCTCCCCACCTCGTTTTCGCTCTCGCTCTCTCTCTCACTCACTCACTCTCTCTCTCTCTCTGTCTCTCTCTCTCTCTCTCTCTCTCTCTCTCTCTCTCTCTCTCTCTCTCTCTCTCTCTCTCTCTCCGTCTCTCTCTCTCTCTCTCTCTCTCCTCTCCCATCGTCCTCGTTTCCCGTCCTCTCCCCGCATCGCCCTCACCCTCGACCTGATCACATCCTCCCTCATCTCCCCCAACCCCTTTCACCCCTCCTTCAGTCTACCTCCCCCATCCCTCTACTCTCCCCCTCTCCCTTACCGTCTCTATTTCCCTTTCTCTTCCCCCAGATTCCCCCCTTCCCCAACACCCCTACCCTCCCCCTCATCCACCGTGCTTATTTCCCTTTCCCTTCTCCCCTCCCCCATACCCAACCCTCCCCTTCCTCATACTCTTCCCCCACCACCCTTACCCTCCCATATCACCCCTACCTTCCCCCTCCCCCAATAATCTCTACATTCTCCTTTCCTCCAACCCTTCCTCATCGCCCTTACTGCCCCATCCTCCCTCATCGCCCTCCCCCCCTTCCTCGTCCCCTTCCCCCACCACCCCTTCCCTCCCCCACCACCCCTACCTCCACCTCCCCATTAGTCCCTCTATCCCTTCCCTCCCACCCCTCCCCCCACCACCCCTTCCCTCCCATATCACCCTACCTTCCCTCTCCCCAATAGTCCCTCCCACCCCCTTCCCTCCCCCACCACCCCTACCTTCCCCTTCCCCATTAGTCCCTCTTTCCCCTTCCCTCCCACCCCCTCCCCCCACCGCCCCTCACACGACGACCAACCCGAGAAACGAGACGGGGGAAGCGACCGCGAATCCCGAAGATGGCGGCGGAGGAAAGGACGAGAAGGACAAGAAAGTTCTCCTTCGATGACTCGGGGAATTCGCCATTGAGTCGCCGGAGAGGAATGGAGGTGAATTGACCGCTAAGGAGGATGGGGGGGGGGAGAGGTCGGGCTTTTCCTTCCCTTCCTCTCTCTTTTTCCCTCCCTTTCCTTCCTTCCTCCTGCGGGTCGCTTTCTTCTCCCTCCGCTCCTTACCTCCTTTTCTTCATTCCTTCCTTCCTCCCCCTTCTTTCCCTCCTTCTTTCCCTTCTTTCCCTTCCTCCCACTCATTCTCTCCCTCCTTCCCCTCTCTTTCTCTCCCTCCTTCCCCCCTCTTTCCTTCCCTCCTTCCCCCGTCTTTCTCTTCCTCCTTCCCCCACTCTTTCCTCCCTCTTTCTCTCCCTCCTTCCCCCTCTTTATCTTCCTCCTTCCCCCACTCTTTCTCCCTCCTTTCCCCCCATCTTTCTCTTCCTCCTTCCCCCACTCTTTCCCTCCCTCTTTCTCTCCCTCCTCCTTTCCCCCTCTTTATCTTCCTCCTTCCCCCACTCTTTCCCTCCCTCTTTCTCTCCCTCCTTTCCCCCTCTTTATCTTCCTCCTTCCCCCACTCTTTCCCTCCCTCTTTCTCTCCCTCCTTTCCCCCCTCTTTCTCTTCCTCCTTCCCCCTCTTTCCCTCCCTCTTTCTCTCCCTCCTTTCCCCCCTCTTTATCTTCCTCCTTCCCCCACTCTTTCCCTCCCTCTTTTTCTCTCCCTCCTTTCCCCCTCTTTATCTTCCTCCTTCCCCCACTCTTTCCCTCCCTCTTTCTCTCCCTCCTTTCCCCCCTCTTTATCTTCCTCCTTCCCCCACTCTTTCCCTCCCTCTTTCTCTCCCTCCTTTCCCCCTCTTTATCTTCCTCCTTCCCCCACTCTTTCCCTCCCTCTTTCTCTCCCTCCTTTCTCCCCTCTTTATCTTCCTCCTTCCCCCACTCTTTCCTCCCTCTTTCTCCCTCCCTTTCCCCCCTCTTTATCTTCCTCCTTCCCCCACTCTTTCCTCCCTCTTTCTCCCTCCTTTCCCCCTCTTTCTCTTCCTCTCCCCCCACTCTTTCCCTCCCTCTTTCTCTCCCTCCTTTCCCCCTCTTTATCTTCCTCCTTCCCCCACTCTTTCCCTCCCTCTTTCTCTCCCTCCTTTCCCCCTCTTTATCTTCCTCCTTCCCCCACTCTTTCCCTCCCTCTTTCTCTCCTCCCTTTCCCCCCTCTTTATCTTCCTCCCTTCCCCCACTCTTTCCCTCCTCTTTCTCTCCCTCCTTTCCCCCTCTTTATCTTCCTCCTTCCCCCACTCTTTCCCTCCCTCTTTCTCTCCCTCCTTTCCCCCCTCTTTATCTTCCTCCTCCCCCCACTCTTTCCCTCCCTCTTTCTCTCCCTCCTTTCCCCCCTCTTTATCTTCCTCCTTCCCCCACTCTTTCCCTCCCTCTTTCTCTCCCTCCTTTCCCCCCTCTTTATCTTCCTCCTTCCCCCACTCTTTCCTTCCCTCTTTCTCTCCCTCCTTTCCCCCCTCTTTCTCTTCCTCCTTCCCTACTCTTTCCCTCCCTCGATTGGATAGGATAGGTCTGATTGTGAGTTAGGAATGATGACTATGAGGTTGACCTTGAGGAGGTGTGGATGATTGTGTGGAAGTGGAGGATGACTGAGGAAATGAGGATGATGGTGAGGAAGTGAAGTTAACCTTGAGGAAGTGATGATGACTGTGAGGAAGTGATGAGTGAGATGAGATGAGCCGTAAAGAAATCATATTTGGCTTATGAGTGAAGACCAGTTTTGGAAGCGGATGGACTGCGAATACCACAGAAGTTGACAGAACGGGAGAGCAAATGAGGGAGAGTGATAATTAGGGAGTAGGGATAATGAGGAGATCAGGTTAACCAGCGGGCTGGGGGTGGGTGGGAGGGGGTGGGAGGAGTGACGGGGAAGAAGAGTGGCACACTAAAGGAAGGAGACACTGAGGAATGGAAGCAGACAGAGAGACGCACAGGCAAGAGAGGCGGAGAGGAGGAGAGGAGGAGAGAGGGGGACAGGGGGAGAGAGGGGGGGGCAGGGGGAGTGAGGGGAGGCAGGAGGAAAAGGGATAAATATAGCGACCGAATTTCGGGTTTCGAACTTTCGGAATTTGGGTGGTCGTGGGTTTTCGTAAGGTTAACCATATTGTGTTAGATGTGGCAACGAAGTATTTTTTCTTCTTTGTTAAATGTGGGAGTTTAGTGGTGGAGGGGGGGGGGGGTTCTAAGTATCTTTTTTTCTTCTATGTTAGATGTGGCAACTAAATATTTTTTCTTCTTTTTGGCCTTCGTTGTGGAACCTAATACGTAATAATGAACTCGGATTCCTATGGGGCAACGGATGAGGTTTTGTGAATGCAGCGAATATGACGTAATGAGATGTGCTGAATCCCACCCCCCTCTCTTTCTCCCTCCCCCTCCCCCTCCACCCTCCCCCGTAGCTTTGGAAAAGGTTTGTTAGAGTCTTCGCTCGCCGTCTCTCGTAAGTCTGTCTCCGTGATGGTCTGATTTGGTTTGCAGATCCGTAAAGAACTTGCTTGTTGATTAATCCGGTCTTTCTGTGTGATAAATGTGTTGGTTTATCTTCTTTCGTAAGGATGATGTCGATGTTGATCAGCATTCGAGTTTCTATTAATTCTGCTAATGGTGAGGTTAATTGTAATGTGATAACATAATATTGCTTGATGCTGATAATATTGAATATGGTATTGCACATTCACCGTAATTGGTATAGCTAACGATATCGATAAAAAATTATATTAGCCATTATTTAAATCCCCGAGTTAGTTACTGTAATAACCCTAAATCTGCAGACATCGGCAAATGAAAGTGAACAGGAATTCCGTACCTAGTTCACCCCCCCCCCCCCCGGCGTGTCTGGATGCGACCGTGAATCCACCGTCTCGAGGTAGACATCCATCTCTCACGCTCTCGAAGCCACGG
>NC_091549.1:7950414-7952914 GCF_042767895.1 Penaeus vannamei
TGCGAAAGGATTGGAAGGTTACGTAACCTGGATAAAGGAAGAAATGAAGAAACCAAGAAAGCTAAAGAGAAGTTGACACTAAAACAAATAAACACGAAGAAAGTGTGTGGGACAAGAAAGATGAAAGTTAGATGTAATGCAATACGAGGAAAGTGATAGGCCTACACGAGGGTGGAGGGGGAGGAGGAGAAGAAGAAAACGAAAAAGAAGAAGAAGGAGAGGAAAAAAGAAGAAGAAGAAGGAGAGAAAGAAAAAGAAAAAGAAAAGGAAGAAAGAAAGAAAAAGAATGATAATAGTAATAAGAAGCAGGGGGAGAGGGGAGGAGGAGGAGGAGAGGACAGCGGAAATGGGAGAAGGAGGAGGCCGATAAAGAGAAGCCTCCGCTGCCACGTGAACGGGAAACACGAGAAGAGGAAGAAGACGAGAAACAGGAAGTCCACATGAAGAATAACCGAACCACTTAAAGAAAAAGGAAGAAATATTTTTTTGTGTGTGGCCTCATTGACCTTCTGACTTCGTTACGAGAGATTTATCTTTTTTCTTTCTCTCGTCTCGTTCTTTCTTCCTTTTTTTATCGTTAAGACTTCCTTGACACTTGAGAGTGACCGTGTCAAGGAAGAGGAGGAGACACGAGGACGCATGCCGCTGTCATGTCATATCGCCTTTCGAAATCAGGAGAATGTCGCGAGCTTGTGATTTTTTTTTCTTTTTTTTTGATATTTTTATTTCTCTTTGCTTTTTATCTTATGTTTATATTATTTCGTTTATATTTTTTACTTATATTTATTTTATTTTTGTTTATAGTTTTGTTATTATCATTATTGTATTTTTTTTATTTCCGTATTTGTTTTTATTATTATTATTATGTTTGTTATCTTTATAAATAGATTTTTTTACATATTACTGATCGTTATTTTTACGATGTTCTTTTAATCTTTCAGGAAACACACTATTTGTAGGAATTTCTTTTATGTATCTGGTTAAGATATTACGAATAAAAGGGATTCGCTCGGAGACCATGTGAACAAAAACAGACACGACTTGACTTCTATCGATCTTTTAAAAAGTGTATCTTGTGTGAGACTTTGTTATATATATATATAAAGTACGGCGCCGCTATGAGAGTGCTGGACAGTGAACAAGTGAGACGAAAACAATAAGGATATTTGTTGTTTTTTGTGAATATATACTTTTTGATATATCTCTAGTCAACTCCAAAAAAAAAATCTGCCAAGATGGTGCTGCTAACGGATAGTAATAAAGAAAACACGAGTAAAATTCGGACTAGTATTCATGTGATGAATGAGAAGAACAAAAACAACAACAACAATAATACCAATGTCAACAAAAACAGAGGGTAAGTAATTTACACGTTTTTTTTCTCCAGTTTTATTGCGTCTTGTCTGGGATACATAAGTCTCCCCTGGACGAGAAGGGAAAAAAATGCTCGTTTTCTAAATTGGGCGAAAATTGATTGCAAATATTTTTTAGCTGGATGAGCTGAATGAGGTTCAGGAAGTTGTTTACTCAGTTAACAAGCAAAGACTTTTTTTTTCTTATAAAGGATTTTGATCTTAAAATCAGCTACAGTTTTCTTTCATAATTTAAAAGATTGATTAATATGTAATTTTTTTAATCTCTTTTACATCTAGTCTGTTTTTTTCTTTCTTTCCTTTTCTCTTCTTTTTCTTTTCTTCTCTGAATCGTTAGCTAAGTTGCTCCTCCGCAATTGTATTTTTTAGTATCGATTTTTTTAATATATTTAATCAGATGTATCATTAAATATCTCGAAGGATTATTGGTAACCTGGTAACCGAATTAGTAATGTGGATTCGGGATTTTGTACCACACACGAGTCCTAGCTTGGCCTTCACCACCAGGTATTCCTTCCTTCTTTACTTTCCTTTTCTTTTAATTTTTTATTTTCTTTTTTTCTTCTACTCTTTCTTGTTTTCTTTTTGCTTCTTGTCTTTCTTGTTTTCTTCTACTCTTTTTTGTTTTCTTTTTTCTTCTACTCTTTTGTTTTTGTTTTTTCCTATTCCCTTTTCTGCTTTCTCTCCTCACACTCTTCTTCTTCCTCCTCCCTCCTCCTCCTCCTCCTCCTCCTCCTCCCTCTCCTCCTCCTCCCTCTCTTTCTCCTCCTCCTCCTCCCTCCCTCCTCCTCCTCCCTCCCGTCCTCCCCCTCCCTCCCTCAAGGCATCCCTCCTCCCTCCCTCCCGTCCTACTCCCTCCCTCCTGTCCTCCTCCCTCCTCCTCCTCCTCCCTCCGCGCTCCCTACATCCAAGGTCTTGTCAGTGACCTGCCGTCCTAATCGGGCACCGCACCTGACTAATCCTTCGCTCAGGGGATGTTAATGATACCCCAGCATCCCCCCCACCCCTCTCTCCCCCCTCTCTCCCTCGTTTCCCCTCCCTCTGGTCCCCTCTCTCCCTCGTTCTCCCTCCCTCTTGCCTCCTTCCCCTCCCCTCTCTCTCCCTCGTTCTCCTACCTCTCCTCCCCT
>NC_091549.1:7960414-7962914 GCF_042767895.1 Penaeus vannamei
TCCGTTTCCCCTTCCTTCTCCTCTCTCTCCCTCTTCCTCACCATTTTCCTCTCCCTCCTTTATTATCATCTGCCTTTTCCTCCTCATCCCTTGCTTCTCTCGCTGCCTGTGCTTCTTCTTCTCTTCCCTCTCTTCCTCCTCCCCTCATTCTTCTTGTCTTTGTCTATGTGTTTTGCAATCTTTTGTGTTTTTTTTCCACTCTTTCCTGGATCTGAATATATTACTGAAGATTTTATTAATTATTCGAATCACTGATTTATAAAATCATTAACGTCTCCCGCAATCTACATATTTAACCCGGTGAAGAAGTCCTATAAGTTCTTTGTCTTTATTCTGTCCATTTTTTATTTTCTCTTTCTCCTGGTAATTATCTTCATTTCGTCCATTTTTCTGCTCCTTTTAATTATTATTTATCTCTTAGTCTTTATTTCGTCCATTTTTTTTCTTCTTCTCCAGCTAAGTATCTTCATTTCGTCCATTTTTTTCTCCTGCTTTTAAGTATTATTTATTTCTTTGTCTTCATTTCGTCCATTTTTTTCTCCTCCTTTTAAGCATTATTTATCTCTTTGTCTTTATATCGTCCATTTTTTTTCTTGTTCTCTAGCTAAGTAACTTTATCTCGTCCATTTTTTATTCTCTTTCTTAAGTAGTAATTACACGTCTACAATTCATTTTCTTCCTTCCCACCAACTCCTCGGCCCTTCCACTCATGCTGTTGAAAAATGCAGGACCTACCCGACGCAGGCCAGCCCGCCACCAGCAGCCTGCATTAATTACGACGCTGATAACAACATTCTGGAATTAGATTACTCGTTGTCACAGGGGAACGCGGGTCCGAGGTAATGGCGGAGGGGGAAAGTCTACGGAGGTTGCGCGCCAGTTTTCGTCGGGGTTTCTTCTCTGGTTCTCTTGTCTGTTTTTTTCTCGTTTTTGGTTTCGGTTTATGGTTGTTTTTTTCTTTTTTTCTTTGTTTTCTTTCTTTATATATCTTGTTTTGTCTTCCTCTTTTTGTTCTTGTTCTCTCTCTCTCTCTCTCTCTCTCTCTCTCTCTCTCTCTCTCTCTCTCTCTCTCTCTCTCTCTCTCTCTCTCTCTCTCTCTCTCTCTCTCTCTCTCATCTATCTATCTATCTATCTATCTATCTATCTATCTATCTATCTATCTCTCTCTCTCTCTCTCTCTCTCTCTCTCTCTCTCTCTCTCTCTCTCTCTCTCTCTCTCTCTCTCTCTCTCTCCTTTTCTGCTCCCTCTTTCTCTTGATCTTTCATATTTTTTTGTCTTCCTTTCATATTTTCCTTTTCTTCTCTCGCTCTTTGCGCTCTTCCTCTTTCGTGGATTACTTCCCCGTTTTTCTTATTCCTTTTCCTTTTGCTTCTCCGTTCCATCTCCATCAAGTTGGGAAGACCGAAGCAGCACGCAAGATTTCCCGTCTGAAGATGGCGGGAAGTTTGAAAGATGTCGGAGGAGGGAACTTGGGACACGATTTGGGAAGGGAGATGGATGGACGGGAAGGGTTGATTTCTCTCTTTCTCTTTCTGTTTCTCTTTCTTTTTTTCTTTCTTTCTCTCTCCCTTTCTTTCTTTCTTTCTTTCTTTCTTTCTTTCTTTCTCTCTTTCTCTCTCTCTCTCTCTCTCTCTCTCTCTCTCTCTCTCTCTCTCTCTCTCTCTCTCTCTCTCTCTCTCTCTCTCTCCCTCCTCTCCCTCTCCCTCTCCCTCTCTCCTCTCCCTCCCTCCCTCCCTCCCTCCCTCCCTCTCTCTCCCTCTCTCCCTCCCTCTCCCTCTCCCCCCCTCTCTCCCTCTCTCCTCCCTCTCTCCCTCTCCCTCCCTCTCTCCCTCTCTCCTCCCTCTCTCCCTTTCACCCCCTCCCCATACACACAGCCCCACACGCACACAAACTCAGCCAAACCCGCTGATCTCCTGACTTATGCAGAAGGACAGCACGTAATCTCATAAGAGACCGGCGTACTTTACCTGTCGAAGCCAATAACCAATCAAAGCTTCCTGCACTCCCCTTCCCTCTCTGCGAACCGGGGCATTTTCGCCCTTATCCCCTCCTGTCAGAAGGTTGAATTCGCTCCTCCCCTCTCCAGAAGGTGGAATTCCCCCTCCCTCCACCCTCCCCCCAGAAGGTCGACCTCCACCTCCATCCCTCCCCTCCACCACCTCCTCCTCGACCCGGGGTCAGGTCCAGCCTCGCATTATTGATCAGCGGAGGTCAAGATGGATGGCAAGACAACAGCATCTTCGAGTGAATGATCGGGGCATTAGGAGGCGCCTCGAGAGTGAGAAATAGATCTGGGAAGGATGAAGGGAGAGGGGAAAGGGGGAGATGGGGAAGGGAGGGTAGGAGAGGAAGAGGGAAAAGGGGAGAGGGGGAGGGTGACTGGGAAAGGGGAGAGGGGTGGGGCGAAAGGGGAAAGGGAGGCTAGGAGAGGAAGAGGGAAGAGGGGAAAGGGGGAGAGGGTGGGGCGAAAGGGGGAAGGGAGGGAAGGAGAGGAAGAGG
>NC_091549.1:7967914-7970414 GCF_042767895.1 Penaeus vannamei
AGTCTACAGTCTCTCCTTTTTCTCCTTTTCCTCCTCATCACCTCCTCCTCTTCCCTCCTTCTCCCTCCTCCTCCTCCTCCTTTCTTCCCTCTAATTCTTATCTCCCCCTCTTCCACTTAATTTACATTTTCCGATTCTCCTCCTCCTCCTTATACCCCCCCCCCCGGCCAAGTGAGGAAGCCCCCGGGGTCAAGTCGGGGTCAGGAATAACAAGTTCACCGCCCACCACCACCTTCACGGGCGCCACGCTACACTTCGTCGGGAAAGCTGTCGTTTCGGACTGCTTTTTTTTCTCTCTCTCTCTGTCTGTTTGCTTCTTTCTTCTCTTTCTTCTCTTGCTCGCTTTCTCTGTCTGTCTGTCTGCCTTTTTCTCTTTGAGTCTGTCTGCCGGTTTCTCTTTGAGTCTGTCTGTCTGCCTTTTTCTCTTTGAGTCTGTCTGCCGGTTTCTCTTTGAGTCTGTCTGTCTGCCTCTTTCTCTTTCTGTCAGTCTGCCTCTCTCTCTCTCTCTCTCTCTCTCTCTCTCTCTCTCTCTCTCTCTCTCTCTCTCTCTCTCCCCCTCCCTCCCTCCCTCCCTCCCTCTCTCTCTCTCTCTCTCTCTCTCTCTTTTCTTGTGAAGAACATGGGATTTCTGTGTCAGGGCGTTGTTCCAATATTATGTATTAGTTTTTATTTCATTTTATTTTTATTTATTTATTTTATTTTATTTTATTATCATTTATTTTTCACCTTTTTTTTTTGGGGGGGTGTTAATGTTTTTTTTTTTTTTTTTTTTTTTTTTTAATCTTATTTTGAGAGTGGTTAGGTTGTTTTCTACATGTGAATATTATTTTTTTTTTTTTCCTTCGAAAGTTGAAACGAGAAAAGTCGGCTTCGTTGTTTTTATTTTTTCTTAATTCGGAGCGGTTGACTGCATCCGAATCCCCGAGCGACGACTTCCTTGTCATCACCCTTGAAAGATGCGCTTCTGATCTCGCTGGAAATGCATATCGCGTGCTGTTGAAGTCACCCTCGACCCTAGCGTTTCGAGGCTGGGGTATCGCGATCAAAAGTGGTCCTCGAGATCGGTTTGACCTCGGGCGGGTCGCGGGTCAGAGGTCGCAACGAGCCAATGAGCGTGCGCGCGCAGGTCACGTGGCTCTCGACCGCGTAATTGGCCCCGGGCGGTCATTAGGGCTCCCTCGCCGTGTTTTTATGTGATAGTTTGGTCATTACGTGCGCCTACGGTCAGGTGCGGCCGCTTTCTCGCCAGGCTTCTGTTTTTTTTTTTTTTTTTTTTTTTTTTCGTGGCTTCAAATTTGCAACGTTTTGTTGCATTGTTTTGTTTTTGTGTGTAAAGGTCTTTTATATATATATATATATATATATATATATATATATATATATATATATATATATATATATATATATATATTTAATGTACGGCTTTTTAAAGTTAGTTTTTTCTTTTTTTTTCTTTTTTTTCTTTTTTTTTGTTTTCTATATCCGTTTTTATTCATATTTGTTTATTGATCTTTGATGAGGATATCGTCCGAAATTCAAAAGCAACATTTTTATTTACAAAAATGCTTCCGTGTGATTGTGTGAGTGAGTGAGTGAGTGAGTGTGTGTGTGTGTGTGTGTGTGTGTGTGTGTGTGTGTGTGTGTATGTGTGTGTGTGTGTGCGTATGTGTGCATGTGTGTGTGTGTGTGTGTGTGTGTGTGCGTATGTGCGTAAGAAGATGCGATTCAAGCAACTGCCGCCAAGAGATTGAGGAGGAAATGCCACTGTTAAGCCGTTTATTTTCAGAGGTTTCCATCCCTGACCCTTCCAACCTCCTCTCCCCCCCCCCCATCCTCCCTTCCCCTGCTAATTCTTCCTTTTGTCTTCCCCTTTCTAAATCTTCTCTTTCTCTTTATTCGGATCATTCCCCTTTTTTTTTCTTTTTTCTCTTTCTTCTTCAACTTTTCATGTTCTTCCTGTTCATATTCCTCTTTCTTCTCCTTCCCTCCTTCCCCCTCTACACCACCTACCCTTCCTCATTCATTCATTCCCCCTCCCCCTTCTTCCTTGCCTCCCTCCTTCCTCACCCCTACCCCGTTCTTCCCTCCTCCCTTCTTCCCTCCTTCCTTCCCCCTCCCTCCCTCCTTCCCTCCTCCCCTTTCCTCCCTCCCTCCCTCCCTCCTCTCCCTCCCTTCCCTCCCCCTTTCCACCCCTCCCCCTCCCCTCCCCTCCCCTCCCTCCTCCCTTTCCTCCCTCCCTCCCTCCCTTCCCTTCCCCCAACCCCACCCCCTCATCTGAGTCTCGCTCTCCCGCCCCGAGGCACGGAGTAATGACCTAATTATTGAGTTTCCTTATGATCTTCTTCTCTCTGCGCTTGTTGCCATTTGTTTCCGATGGTTAAAATGGCTCCTCTTTTTTTATTACTCTTGTTATTATTTTTATTATTCTACTTAACGGTGTACCCCCACCCCCCACCCCACCCCCTCACCCCACCCAAGAGGCTTAGAAATCGATTTGTAC
>NC_091549.1:7972914-7995414 GCF_042767895.1 Penaeus vannamei
CCCCCCTCTCCCCCCCCCAATGTATAAAATCCGAAAAAATCCATCTTGAGGCCTAAAAGAACACAGACTTGAGAGACAAGGCGTGAGAAATACGGGAATTCGCGTCACAAGGTCCCTCCCCACCCCCCCCTCCTCTCCCTTCACACCCCTCCCACCCCATCTACTACCCCTCCCCCTCTCCCTTGAACGTGGTGACGGCGGGGATTTGCTCTCATCCCCTTGAGACGCCGGGGTGGGGTGGGGGGTGGGGGAGAGGGAAGGGGGAGGGAGGGATCAAGGGGTTGTACTGCTCCTGCTGCTCCTGTGCCACCCTTGCTGCCCTTTTTTCTCTTTCTTTTTTTTCTCTCTTTTTTTCTTTTTCTTTTCTCTTCTTTCTCCCTATCTCTCTCTCTCTCTCTCTCTCTCTCTCTCTCTCTCTCTCTCTCTCTCTCTCTCTCTCTCTCTCAATATTCAGCTCTCTTGTTTTATTTATGAACATCAGTAAAATAATAATAATAATAATAAATAGATAACAGACTTGTCTCCACGACTACTCTTCCTCCAAAATTTCTTCGGGCGCCACTGCACACACGCATAAACAAGTCCTCAAGTTATTCCCGAGTGTCACTTGCAACAGTGATAGCAGCTTCAACTTCCTCCCCTTCGTTGCTCTTGTGTCAAAAACACGTGTTCTAATCTGATATCTGGGATAAAAAAGTGTAGGCTGTGTTGTTTTTTTTTTGGGGGGGATATTGTTTTTTTTCTCTCTCTCTCTTTTCTCTCTTCGCTCTCTCTCTCTCTCTCTCTCTCTCTCTCTCTCTCTCTCTCTCTCTCTCTCTCTCTCTCTCTCTCTCCCTCTCTCTCTCTCTCTCTCTTTCTCTCTCTTTCTCTCTCTCTCTCTCTCTTCTCGTTTGCTGCGATTATTTTATGATTGTAAGTTATGTTTTTTGTGGGTGGGTGATCCTTATAGTATTTTATTTGATTTTTCCTATTTTTGTAAATTTTCTTTCTTTCTCCCTTTTCTTGGTTCTTCCTCTAGTCTTTTGCTTTTATGTTGTTCCTTTCCTCTTCTATCCCTGAGGTCACAAATCCCGAGTAAAATAATGTCTCTCCTCTGCCCCCCCCCCCCCCCCGCCCTCCTATAATTCCCCCTTCTCTCTCTCGTTCTTATTTTCTTCATTTTCTCTCACCCTTTCCTTACTGTGTCTCCTCTTGTTTCTTCTCTTCTCTCTCTCTTCTCATTTATATCTTCTTATCCCGTTTTCTTTCTCCTTTCCTATCCTTTCCTATCTCTTCTCTCTTCTCTCTCTCCTCTCTCTCCTCTCTCATCACACCTCGCTCCTCATCCCTCCCTCCTTTACCCTCTCGCTTCTGTTCTATTGTCTCTTCTCTTCAATTGTTTTCCTCTCCTTTCCTATCTCTTCTCCTTCTTCTTCTTCTTCCCTCTCTCTCATCTCCCCTCCTCTCTCCTCTTCTTTCCCCTCCTCTCTTCCCTCCCTCCTCTACCTCCTCCTCGTGTCTTCTTCCCTCCTCTACCCTTCTCATTTCCCTCTCGCCTCTCCCGCTCCCCTTCTCTCTCCTCTCTTCTCCCCTCCTCTCCCCTTTTCCTCCCTCTTCTCTTCTCCCTCCCTCTCTCCCCTCTCCCTCTCTCCCCTCTCCCCATGAAGTCTGCCACCGTCCCCTTGGCTTATCATCCCTCAAGTTAAATGGTTCAGCTCTATGGGTTCCAGGATTCGCAATATACGGCGAGACGGATCGCTGCCATAAAGTACGAACCGGGAGATTATCGCTCAGGGTTCGAGTGTCTCGGTTCACGGTTCTTTCTTTCTCTCTCATTCTGTTTCTTTTCTTTCTCTCTTTGATTCTTTTCTTGTGTCTTCGTGTTCGTTTTCTTCTGGTCTGTTGGTCTCTTTTTTTCTTTGTTTGTTTTTCTTCTTTCTTTCTTTCTTTCCTTCTATCTTTCTCTCTCTCTCTCTCTCTCTCTCTCTCTCTCTCTCTCTCTCTTTCTCTCTCTCTCTCTCTCTCTCTCTCTCTCTCTCTCTCTCTCTCTCTCTCGCTCTCTCTACCTCCCTCCCTCCCTCCCTCCCTCCCTCCCTCCTCCCTCCCTCCCTCCCTCCCTCCCTCTCTCCCTCTCTCCCCTCTTCTCTCATCACTTCCTGGAACAACGAAAAATGGGAACGAAAAACAATCAAAAGCAAATTTTCCAAAACATAATCACCAACTCCAATCTGGCGCCATTGTGCACAACCCAAAACGCAAACCAATTTTCCGTCATGCCATTCAAGGAAGTCCGTGCATGCCTACGAGCCTACGAGTATTTGTATAGCCGCATGACACGACCTGGAGTCATGAATTGTCTTTTTTTTTTCTTTTTTCCTGACTTTTTTTCCTCTATTCCTGTTTTTTTTCCTTTTTTTCCTGATTTTTTTCTGACTTTTTTTTCTCTCTTTTCCTGACTTTTTTTTCTTCTTTTAGGGTAATGGCAGGAAATATCAACAATGGGGATTCTTATAACAAATTGCTTCATTCAGAGGACCGTAAGAACCGATTCTAAATACCACAATAAAACCATCGGACCCGAAATACCGTAGTCTGATCTTCCATACGCCCACCCGCCCGAATCCGACCGATAACCTGGGCCATGGGCGTGATGAGGGAGGAAAAGGGAGCATAGAGTTGGCCTTTCTTTTGTTTAAAGGGATTTTTTTGGGTGCATAACCCCGGGGAAAGGGTTGTTTGACCGGGGGGGGGAGGGAGGGTGGTTCTTTTTTTTGTTATTGTTTTTGTTTTGTATTCGTTTCCCTTCTATGTTTCCTCTGTCTTCTTCTTCTTCTTCTTCATCATCTTCCTCTGCACCTCGTCCTTCATCTTCTTCTTCGTCTTCTCCTCTAATGCTCCTCGTCCTTCTTCTTCTTCTTCTTCTTCTTCATCTTCTTCTTCTTCTTCTTCTTCTTCTTCTTCTTCTTCTTCTTCTTCTTCTTCTTCTTCTTCTTCTTCTTCTTCTTCTTCTTCATCTTCATCTTCCTCCTCCTCTTCTGCTCCTCGTCCTTCCTCTTATTATTATTATTATTATTATTATTATTATTATTATTATTGTTGTTATTCTTTATCCATTCATCCATCCATCCATCTTCCACCCTCTCTCATTTCTTCCGATTCTTCTCTCGCCCTCTCCCTTCCCCCTCCCTTCCCTGGCCTATCACCCCTCCCCCTTCGCCAGCCCATTAGCGCGTTGTTCCATCCCCCTTTTCCGTTAATTGCGGTTTCATTGTGTCTCTCTACCACCGCTCGAGATGACGGCCGTTTTTCAATTATCTTTTTACTCTTTCCTTTTTTCTTTCGTTCTTTCTTTCTTTTCTTTCTTTCCTTCTTTCTTTCTTTCTTTCTTTCCTTCTTTCTTTCTTTCTTTCTTTCTTTCTTTCTTCTTTTTTTCCTTCTTTCTTTCGTTCCTTCTTTCATCCTTTTTTTTTTTTCTTTCTTTTTTTTTTTTTGTAACGTTTAGGTGTTAATGGTGATGGCAATAACCGTTATGGTGATGACTAATACTGTTCCTTTTCTCTTTCCAGGTATGTTGGTGGTGCTGACGGAGAACAGCGCGGAGGGGCGTAAGTAGAGTGAGGTGTAGGGCTGGGGTGAACTCGTGTAGGTCGGGGTGTGAAGTTTTGTCTATTTTTTATTTTTTTATCTCCTGTTTTTTTTTCTATTTTTTTTTAATGGTCTGGCTCTCTTGTGCGTTTTGTTTTTGTCTTTTTTTGGGTTTGTTAGAATGTTTTTTTGTGTGTGTTTCAGGTTTCTATTTCGGTTTTGTTGGTGTGTGTCCTTTTTCCTCCTCTTTCTCTCCATTCTCTCCCTTTCTCTCTTCTCCCTTTCCCTCCTCTCTCTTTCCCTTCTTCCTTTCCCTCCTCCTCTGTCTTCTATCTCCCTTTCTCTCTTCTACCTTTCCCTCCTCTTCGTCTCCTTTTCTCCCTTTCTCTCTTCTCCCCTTCTCCCTTTACCTCCTCTCTCTTTCCCTTCTTCCTTTCTCTCCTCCTCTCTCTTCCATCTCCCCTTTCCCCGCCGACCTAACTTCTTGTATCTCAATTTGTCCTTCATTACCAGGCTTCCCTCCCTCCCACCCCCACTCCCCCTCTTTCACTTAGCCCCCCATCCCCTCTACCCTCCCCTTTCCCTCCCCCACCATTTCCCCAGGGGTCCCGAGAACAACAACTCGGGAGATGAGCGAGGTAACTTCCGCTCTCTTCCCTCTCCCCCCACTCCCCCTCCCTTCTTCCCCACTCCATCTTCCCTCTCTCCACTCTCCCTCCCATTCCCCTCTCCCCTCTCTCTCCTATTCCCCCTCCTCCCCTCACTCCTCCCACTCCTCTCTTCCCCTCTTCCCCCATTCCCCTCTTCCCCCCATTCCCCTCTCCCATCCCCCCCCACTCCACCCCCTCTTCCCCCTTCTATCCCCCCATTCCCCCACTCCCCTCTCCTCCCATTCCCCTTTCCCCCCACTCCCCCTCCCCCTCCATCCCCCACTCCCCCCTCCGCCCCCTACTCCCGGAAACTCTGCTCGTCGTCCTCCTCCGCCGGACGCCGCTGGACCTCCCAACGGCCCTCGGATTCCTCCTTTGAAGTCGGCCGAGTGGATTGTGTTTCGTCCGGCCGCTTATTCCCTTTCTTTGTATCGTTAATCGTGTGTTTTGCTTTTGTTTTCGCTTTTTTGTTGTTGTGGTTTTAGTTGTGTGTGGTTTCGTTTTTTTTGTTTTGTTTTTGGTTCTTATCGGTTTATTCCTGTCCTTTCTATAGCTCTTTTGCTGTCTGTTGTATCAGGCTGTCTGTCTATCTCTGTGTTTCACTCTCGCTCTTTTCCTTTATTTTTCTATGTCTTACTGTCTGTCTTTTCATTAGTTTCTCTTCCCTCCTTCTCTTTGTCCTTCCTAATCCTCCCTCTCTTCCTTCCCCTCTCTTTCCCCCCATTCTCCCTCTTCTCCTCTTTGGTCTTTCTCTTTCCCCCTAATCTCCCGAAAATCCTTGCCTCAACCATCGAGTCAAATTAGATTCTTCTCTTGACTCGCCCGCAAGACGCTCCCCTCTTCCTGTCCCCTCTCCCTCTTCCTCTCCCCTCTCTCTCTCCCTCTTCGTCTCCCCTCTCTCTCTCCCTCTTCCTATCCCTCTTCGTCTCCCCTCTCTCTCTCTCCCTCCCTCTTCCTCTTCCTCTCCCCCTTCCCCTCCCCTCTCCCTCTCCCTCTCCCTCTCCCTCTCCCTCGCACAGAAAGGTCTGGCTGGATGTCTCATTCTTTCCCCTCTAGATGTCTCCCTTGTCGTCTCTCATCGGGGCAGCGGCGGCGGCCTCTAATCAAATCGGGTGAGGTTCGTCTTTTTTAGAAAAGGACGAGGATGAGGGGGGTTTACGTGTATTTTCGGGTCGTTTTCTTCTCTTTTCTGTGTTTTTTTTTCGTGTTGGAGTCTCTTCCCTTTTATTATTATTATTATTATTATTATTATTATTAGTAGTAGTAGTAGTAGTAGTAGTAGTAGTAGTAATAGCAGTAGTGTTGTTATTACTATTGTAAATTTTGTGGTTATTTCGTTGGTGATTTTTTTTTGTGTGTTTTCTCTCTATCTCCCCCATTCCTTCTCGATCTGTGTGCGTGTGTGTGTCTGTCTGTCTGTCTGTCTGTCTGTGTGCACTGTAATGTACTCACAGATGTGTGCGTGTGTGTATTTTCCTTCCCCACAACATCTATCTCTCCCGCCTTCATTTCCTCTGCCTCATTTATCTCCTTCATTACTCCTTTTCGCATTCCTCCTTTCCCTGCTTTATCTCTCTTCTCTTCCTTCCCCACATCCTCTCGCCTTCCTTCCCTTCCCCATCCGAAGCAACTCGGTTGAAAAGTTTTCTAAAAAGTTTTTCTTCAGAGACGAAAAGTCACTGCGTGATCTTTGCGTTACTCTGGTTCTCTCTCTCTCTCTCTCTCTCTCTCTCTCTCTCTCTCTCTCTCTCTCTCTCTCTCTCTCTCTCTCTCTCTCTCTCTCTCTCTCTCTCTCTCTCTCTCTCTCTCTCACTCTGCCTGGTCTCTCCGCTGCCCCGTCTCGTCTTCAGGAAAGTCGCTCGCAGTCTGAGATGGTATCAGGGAAGGAGAAGACGTATCGACCTTTGCGCTCTCTCGTTCCTGTGTTCTGATGTGATGGAGAAGGAGGAAGAAGAAGGAGAGGAGGAGGAAGAGGGGAGAGGTGGTTTGCTGGTAATGTGGTGGTGATTTTCTCTCTATCTCGATCATTTTCTTTCATATTTTTCCTTTGGCATTTTTCCCCTGACTTCCCCCTCCTTGTCTCTTTCTCTCTCTCTCTCTCTCTCTCTCTCTCTCTCTCTCTCTCTCTCTCTCTCTCTCTCTCTCTCTCTCTCTCTCTCTCTCTCTCTCTCTCTCTCTCTCTCTCCCTCCTTCTCCCTCTCCCTCTCACTCTCGCTCTCTCTCTCCTTCTCCTTCTCCCTATGCTTTACCCCTCTCCCTCTCCCTCTCCTTCTCCCTATGCTTTACCCTCTCCCTCCTCCCTCTCCTTCTCCCTATGCTTTACCCTCTCCCTCTATCTTACCCTCTCCTCATCCCCTCACCTTCCCTCTCCTTCCTCCACTTCCCTCCCCTCCCTCCCCTCCCCTCCCTCCTCCTCCCTCCCTCCCTCCCCTCCCCCTGCCCTCCCCTCCCCTCCCCTCCTCTACCCTCCCCTCGCATTCCCTTCCTCCCCCAGCTGTTACGAAAGGAAGCCCCTGCAAAGCCCAGCTATCCGGGTTGAGGAATAATGGTCGCAGAAAATAGAACGTCGTTGATATAGCGGTATGTTGGCCCCTCTCCGCAGTCTCCCCCTTCTCCGTTTTCTTTTATCTCCCCTATTTCTTCGTATTATCTCACTTACGTTTTCATTTCTCAATTTCCAGATGGAAGAGATCAGGGTCCCGATATCTAGTTCAGCTGGAATTGACTTTCGTTTGGGGAGAGGGAGAAGGGAAGAGAGAGAGAGAGAGAGAGAGAGAGAGAGAGAGAGAGAGAGAGAGAGAGAGAGAGAGAGAGAGAGAGAGAGAGAGAGAGAGAGAGAGAGAGAGAGAGAGAGAGAGAGAGAGGAGGGAGGAGGGAGGGAGGGAGGGGGAGGAGAGAGAGAGAGAGAGAGAGAGAGAGAGAGAGAGAGAGAGAGAGAGAGAGAGAGAGAGAGAGAGAGAGAGAGAGAGAGAAAAGAAAAAAAGAGAAAGAAAGAGAAAGAAAGAAAGGAAGGGGAGACGACGGAGGAGAGGAGAGGAAGGGGTGGAGAGAAAGGAAGAGAGGAGAGGAGAAGAAAATTACCTGGCATAATAGCGGAAAGTCGCGTATCTTCTAGAAGGAAAGCTTATCAGTAAATCAAATGCCTTGTACAAACGCAAAATGAAGAGAATGAGTATAGAGAGGCAAGAAATGGTTTCGCGATTAAGAAAAAAACAAAAGATAGAAAATAAATAAATTAATAATATAGAAATAATGAGAAGAAATAAATAAATAAATTAGTTAATTAACTTATATTAAACAAATAAACAGGAGAAGATGACGAGGAAGATGGAGGTGACGAAGAGGAGAGAGAGAAGTGGAAAGGAATACTGCCTCTTCGTTTACACTCTTGCATTGCCCGGATGTAGCGACCACCTGTTGACACTGATGCACCAGAGCTTAAGAGTGGAGTGTTACGTCGTTCTTTTTATATTGATATCTTTCTATTTAATTATTTTTTCTGAGATTTTCTTTAAATTATTTTTATTCTTATTTTCTCTTTATTTGTATTTTCTGATTTCTTGTTTTTTTCTGTCGCCTCTCTTCTATCTTTTCTCTTCTTTTCTCGATTCACTTTTCTTCTCATTTTGTCTCTTCTCTTCTCTTATTTTCTTCTCTGTTTTCCTTTCTTCTCGGCTCTCATCTCCTTTCTTCATCTTTCTTCTCTTCTCTTCTCTTCTCTTCTTCTTGCTCTACTTCTCCTCTTCACTTCTTTCCTCTCCTTTCCTCTCACATTCTCTTTCTCTCTCTTTGTCCGTCTTTTCTCACCCCGTCTCTCCCTCCCCAACGTATTTTTGTCCCGCAAAGACGAAGAAAACGAAAATAAATGTCAGAAAAACAGTTGCATAAACAAGTGGCGAGGAAGAAAGGGTTATTCAGGAGCCTCTCTTTCTTGTTTTTCTTCTCCGTCTTTGTGTAGTTTCTTCGTCTTGTTTAAATTCTTTTGGGGGCTTTTTTTTCTTCTTTTTACATCGTTTGGGTTCATTTACGTCTTTGAAGCGATTGGTTATCATGTGATTGTGTTGTATCTGTGTCTAATGTATTTAATTCGTTTTTTTCTTTTCCTTTTTGCGTTTTCTTCACTTCCTTTCTTCACTGCCTTCGTCCTCTTTCCATCACTTCCTTCCTCCTCCCTCTTTTCTCTTTCATTCTCCCTTTCACCCAAGCTCACTTCAACCTTATACCCAGTCAGATAGACATGTCACATTCGCCACACAGTTAGTCATACCAACACTCCCGGCCTACAATCACACACGACCTCCGACAATACTACAATCGCACAATCATCATTATTATGGATGTTATTGTTGCTGGGAGCCGCCCGTAAATCAGCTTGTGGGCGGTTATGGGCCTCGGTGCGTGAGAGGTGATCTATGTGCCGAATAATTATACGTTATGAGGGTGGTGTAGCGTCGGAGTCCAGATTGGGTCGTCAGGTGTGGGGCGCGCTGTGAGGATGAGGCTGTGAGAGGGACGAATCATGAGGGGTGTTCGTGTTTTTTTCGTTTTTTTTTTTTTCTTACTATTTCTCTTTCTCTTGTGTCTGCCTTTTCTCTCTCCTCGCTTTCGTTCTCTTTCGCTCGCTTCTTTATTCCCTCCCTTCACGTCTCTTTCTCCTTTCTCTCTCTCTCTCTCTCTCTCTCTCTCTCTCTCTCTCTCTCTCTCTCTCTCTCTCTCTCTCTCTCTCTCTCTCTCTCTCTCTCTCTCTCGAATTGAAACAAAATCAATATATTGAGTTGAAAAGAGACAAAGAAAAAATAAGAATAGAAAAATAGGCCTACTAAAAGTGCGATGACGAAAGCTCAGCCAAGGAGAGGGATGTAGGGGGGGGGGGGGAGAAGTGAAGGACGAGGGACGTAGAGGAAACGGGGGGAAAGGGAGGGGCAGGAAAGGGGAGGGGAAAGGGAAGGAAAGGGAAGGAAACGTCCCCTCCCTATCCCCCCTAACCCCCACTCCCGTCCTACGTACAAGAAGAGGTGAAATCCAAGAATAATAAGGTGTTCCCACGTTCGCGTCGCCTTGGCAAGAGCCTTGTTAAGCCTTCCGAGGCATGGGGCGGCCTCCCCTCCCCTCCCCTCCTTTCCTCTCTCCTCCTCCCCCCGTCTCCTTCCTTCACTCTCTTTTTCCCTCTCTTCCTTTCCCTGCGTTGTCCCCCTCCCCTCCTTTCTCTTCTCCTCCCCCCTCTCCTTCTTTTCCTCTTTTCTCTCCTCCTTTCCCCTCTTCTTCTCCCTCTCCTCCTCTCCTCTCCCCTCTCCTCCACCGTGGTCTTGCCTTGTTTGCGACTTTTAATTTTTTTCTTTTTTACCTTGAGTTGAAAGACTTTTGATGAAGCATAGTGCTTGTTTTAAACTTTTTGTTAGAATTGCATAAATATGCATGTATATATATATATATATATATATATATATATATATATATATGTGTGTGTGTGTGTGTGTGTGTGTGTGTGTGTGTGTGTGTGTGTGTGTGTGTGTGTGTGTGTGTGTGTGTGTGTGTTTATGATCATGTATGTAGAGTATGTGTTCTTGTATATACATATACACATTCCTTAAATCTCCTTTATTCATTCTTGAAATCTTAGAAAAAAATATATATATTATTTCAGATAGCCACACAATTTAGAAGATTCACATGGTCCACGTGTGTGTAAAAAAAATATATCTATATACATATCCCAAGCAGTGAAAGCACAGCACAGCGCTCCATTTCCGCCACATCAGCGTGGACTCTGGACTGTGACTAGGGCAAGGGGGGGAGGGGGGTGTAAGCGCGTGCGACTTAGCGTAATTCTCACGTCACCATAAAGCGTCATTCCGTAGGCCTACAATTTCTCTAATGAAAACCGAGGGCGGAGCAATCAGAACGCGGTTTACGACAGTCATAAGGAGCGTGTCGAAGAGGAGGGAAAGGAGGGAGGGAAGGAGGGAGGGAGGGATGGGAGGGATGGGAGGGAACCCGAGGAGGTGTATGTATGGAGGTTGTAATGAATTTATTGGGTTGATATCTGATAGGCCTATAGACGACGGAGTAGGTGTTATTAGATGGGGGGGGGGGCGCGGCTGGGGTGATATTAGTGGGGGGAGAAGGGGGGTTAGAAGGGGGGTGGGGACTGATGAAAGAGAGCCGAGTGAAATTACGTTAATGAGAAGCGATATTGGTAATTTGTCATCAATAGGCCTTGGTATCCTGATCGTGGTATAAGTGCGAAGTGTTGGATCCCAAGCGTGTTCTTCGATGCTCTATACAGACGGATTGAACCCCGCAATAGATGATCCAACTCGAATTAGAAACAAATAACAGACACAAATACAGTCGTCTATAAGTCCCCGAGGAGCAAGGCCGACGAACACCTTTGTGGCGGAAAGTGGGAGGGGCAGCGAGGTCAGAAGGTCAGCCAGAAAGGTTGCCCAAAAATCACGTGAATTCCCGCGTTCAAGGTCAGAGGATACGACACATAACGAAAGCCGAAAAAGAGTCACAATGGTGCGGGATTTTGTGATTCATGGCGTCGGTTCATGAATGGTTTGTGTCGGGAAAAAAAAGTGATTGAGTTTTAATCGATTCAGGAGGAAAAATGCATTACGTTCTTTTTATCCAGTTCGTTGCAGAATATTTCCTGTGTTTACTTTTTATTTATTTATTTTTTTTTTAGGGGGGGGCTGGTTGTTAATTGCTTTTGATGATTTACAAATGAATCCGTAAAAGGTATTTTAATGAGGATTAAATTTTAGAATCTGAAACATTTTACCCACATTATCCTGTGCTTTTGAAGGACTTAGTAGCAGTTGAGTTTTATCTCGCTCTTATCCTCGAGTCTCGAGGCCCAGCTGCTCACTCTTGAGATGAGAACTGATAAGCCTATTGGTGTGTTACTTAGTGCAATCTCGATATTTTTCGTTTGATTTTTTTCTTGTTATATATGCGTCGATATTTTTTTTTTGTCCTTACCTTTTTTCCTGTTCGCGTGACTCCTCCTTCTCCTTCTCTTTCTTCTTCTTCTTCTTCTTCTTCTTCTTCTTTTTCTTCTTCTTCTCCTCCTCCTCCTCCTCCTCCTCCTCCTCCTCCTCCTCCTCCTCCTCCTCCTCCTCCTCCTCCTCCTCCTCCTCCTCCACCTCCTACCCCCTCCTCCCCCTCCTCCCCTATCCTCCTCCTCCTCTTCCTCTTCCTCCTCCTCTTCCTCCTCCTCATTATCCTTCGCTTCCCCCCCCCCCTCCCCTCCTGGCAGACATGGATTTGTCCTTCGTCCCCGATGTGTCATGTCGTGGCGTGAATTTGGGGAGGAAGCGAATGTAAAATTATTCCTTCCTGTGAATGCGTAAGGATTGGGGGGGGGGGTATCCTGTAGGGGCGTGAAGGAGGCAGCGAAGTCGATTTATTTATTCATTTGATATTTTCTACTATTGTTATTTATTATTATTATTTATCATCATTATTATTATCATTTATTGTTATTATTATTATCATTTATTGTTGGTATTATTATTATTATTTATTATTATTGTTATTATTATTATTATTATTATTATTATTATTATTATTATTATTATTATTGTAATTATTATTATTATTATTATTATTATTATTATTATTATTAATATTGTCATTATTATTATTATTATTATTATTATTATTATTATTATTATTACTTATTTTGTATTTATTTATATTTTATCTGTAGGAGTTGAGGATGTGATGGGAGAGGGTAGAGAGGAGGGGGAGCTGGGTAGGGGGAGGGGGGATGTAGCCAGGTAGTGTGGTATGCTGGTGAGTAGGGAGCGAAGAGGGGGGGCGGGAAGGGGGGCGTAGGGACGGGTTCGTAGTGGCCAGACGAGGCATAGACCGGAGCACGGGGGGTGGGGGGGGGGTGCCAGCAGGAGCCAGGGCAATGGCATGAGGCAGATTTGCTTGGCGCTCGACCCCGCCCACAGCAGAAGGACGCCGTGCGTGGGTGGCGAGGCAGCGGCGCCGCGGGATGGCTGCTTAAGGCGCGCTGGATCTTGGCTTCGTCCTTTTCTTTCCTCTGCGAATAGATAGGAGAAAATGGCCCGCTCGGCACCCGTCCGCCGGAGTGACTAATGCACGTTATCGCGGCGGCATCCGGAGTTGGGGCACCGATACGCCGCGCGCCTCGTCAACCGGCCCGCCTGTCCGCTCCGAAGTCCCGGGGGAAGCCGCTGGACGGAATGTTCGAGAAGCCGACCCGCGGACCGTGGACAGAGGCGCGGTGAATAGAGCGAAAGAATGAAAGAATGTGTTCAAATCAGGATGTTCTTATTGTCAGGGTTGGGGTATGGTGCCGCGGTTGAGCACCTCTATATAGGGCCAGGCCGGGCAGAGAGTGCCAGTCGTGCGGTGGCGCTGGTGTGGGTACGTTGGTGGGCACTAGAGCGCGCGCCGAGGGTGCCAGAGGTCGCGAGGATGTGGCACGCATGACACTGTTCGCTTCAAAGGGCCTTCAGAGGCACTCGTATCTCGGCCTCCGGAGCGTTCTCGCGATCGCTCTGACGAAGGCGTCCCTCTCCCTCCGCTCGCCGAAGTGAAACAGGCGCCCAAGTGTTCGAGAAAGCGAGGCGTTCGGTTATAAATTCGCTTGACTGTGTTGCGTCCGTGATAGCATCTCGTGGCTCCGTCGGCATTATTGCATTGTGAGTGTGAGTGAGTTAGTGTCGAGAGTCCCTCCGCTGTGGGCATGAGGGTACGAGGGTGTGGTGCGCCAGATAAAAATGATTGCCGTGTTGTGACCCCCTAGTTAGTGCGTGCGGGCCAGTCTGCCTGCCTGCCTGCCTGCCGGCCTGTCACCCTCAGTCTGCGCGAGGATCCTTCGAGCCCGTGCAACAAGCAGGCCACTCAGGATCTCCAAATCGTGCATGATTTGGGAGCCGCGTCCTTGCGTTCGGGTTTCTCTGCTCCTTCCTTTGCGTTGTGCCGTGATTGGAATGATTTCACGTCCCAGGAATGTACGTAGAACAAAGACGCAAGTGTGACGTTGGAGCGACGGTTCGTGACGGGATACAATACTCTTAAGAGAGAGACAAAAAAAAAACTGCAATGGTAGTACAATAGCATCCAGCTGGAAACCCAAGGCCAAGGAAAACTCCCTCACACAACAACTTCTCCATGACTCACTCTAAATCCTACGTCGTAAACAAGTAAGTTCCGACACTGTATTTCTGCGTGGCAAGGACTCGCGTACGAAAAAGTCGCAGGATTTTGCGATAGGAGAATGTTATGTAGGAAGGCACTGTATGGAGACCATCGGCCGGTTTGTGAAAAAAAATGTGCGAGACCCGACCCAATGTACATTCATCATAAGGACGTGCATATACGCTGAAATAAATGCATGTATATCAGTCTAGACATGCATATCTACCTTATAGATAAAGATGAATGTATATCTATCTGAAAGCCAGAGATATGCATTTATTTCTGTCTATAAGCATGCCTATAGAGGGTCGGGCCTGCCACAATTTTAACAAACCGGCCGTAAGAATGTTTTTCATGTGTTCGAGTGCTGAAGAGGCGTCGTTATCGCATTTTCCCTCTTATTAACTTTTTATTTTGGGGTGTGAGGTGTCATCCGCGTCACCTCCGTGTCAACGAGGGAATTAATTAATCTCACCACGTGTCACAGAAGAATGACAAACGTTTTTATCATTTGGATAAAGATAGGGCTGATAAGATTAGGCGATAAGGATGTACCGTCATCGTTTCCCGTTCCGTCATTTCCTGTCGATAACAAAGGATTTTACAAAAATAAAATGAGAGCGAGAAAAGATGTTATGCAGTTGTATAATTTTATGATGCAGTGGGGTGATATTTCCTTGTTGTGATCTTATTTAAGGTGCCTGTCTCTTTCTCTCTCTCTCTGTGTATCTCTCTCTCTCTCTTTTCCTCCCTCCCTCCCTCACTTTCCATTCCTCTCCTCCTCCCCCTCCCTCTCCCTCTCTTCCCCCTCCCTCTCCCTCTCCCCCCCCCCATCCCCTCTATCCCCCTCCCACCCTCCACATCCATTCATCCTATATATAATGAATAAACACAAAAATCTCCCTCTCTCTCTCCCTCCCCCCCACACTCCCCCCTCCTCCCCCAGTGTCTCCCTGTCCCATTGAATATTACCATCAGCTCACGTTACCATTAGCATAACTCTGCCATAATTGTAGTTAAACCCTTGAGGCAGTGATTGTGTTCCGGCCAGAAGGTGGGGCCCAAGGCTTCACCTTCATCTCGACGAGGCTGAGGGAGGAAGAGGAGGAGGAAGAAGAAGAAGAAGAAGAAGAAGAAGAAGAAGAAGAAGGAGAAGGAGAAGGAGAAGGAGAAGGAGAAGGAGAAGGAGAAGGAGAAGGAGAAGGAGAAGGAGAAGGAGAAGGAGAAAGAGAAGGAGAAGGGAGAAGGAGAAGAAGAAGAAGAAGAAGAAGAAGAAGAAGAAGAAGAAGAAGAAGAAGAAGAAGAAGAAGAAGAAGAAGAAGAAGAGGAGGAGGAGGAAGAGGAAGGGGGAGTACCCATTGGTGAAGAGGAAGAAGGGGGAGAGATAAGAGATAAGAGGGGGATTGAGAGGGGAGGGAAGAGGTAGGTGAAGGGGCAGTACCCATAAGTGAAGAGGAAGAAGAGGGGTGGGAAGAGATAAGAGAGGGGTTGAAGAGGGATTGAGGGGGATGGAGGGGAGGGAGAGAGATAAAGAGATGGAAGGGGAGGTGAAAAGGGAGAATGAGATGGAGAAGGAGAAGTTGAAGGAGGAGAGGACACTACTCATTCTATTTTTCTTTTTTTCTAAAGTGAAAGTGTCCAAAATAGAACATATTAATTAGCGGTTAAATAGAACATTTACGTAAGCGGTTAAATGCTTCAATCTGAGTGCATATTTCACATCGAGGGCTGTAGGCGCAAGCTGACATCTTCTCTCGCCCATTCTCCCGTTGCATCACGTGTTGCATGCGCCTACGGACTGCTGGTGCAACGGCAACAGCAGTAGCGAGCCTGTAATGCCTTTCGCCATGGCAGTGTGACCGGAGCCCGGGCCAAGCCAGTGACAAACCACATGGAGCAATTAGGGCGAGAGTCCCACTGACATGTTTGTTAATTATACCGTAACCATGATAATTGCGGCGAGAGGAGAGCGAGAGATCGGCGGGTTGGAGATGATGCACGAGATCTTGTTGCTCTTCTGTTGCAAGGAGCGTAGGCTGGGCTGGGGGTGGGGGTGGGGGGGTCGCTCTCTTTCTTTCTTTCTTTCTTTCTTTCTTTCTTTCTTTCTCTCTCTCTCTCTCTCTCTCTCTCTCTCTCTCTCTCTCTCTCTCTCTCTCTCTCTCTCTCTCTCTCTCTTTCTTTCTCTTTCTCAATCTATCCATCCCTCTCTTTCTCTTTCTCTTTCTCAATCTATCCATCCCTCTCTTTCTCTTTCTCTTTCTCAATCTATCCATCCCTATTTATTTTTTTTTCTCTCTCTTTACCACATCTTTCTCATCTCCTTCGTTTTCTCTCTCTATCACATCTTTATCATCTCCCTCGTTCTCACTCTCAATCGCATCTTTGTCATCTCCCTCGGTCTCTTTTTCGTTAAGGTCGTCCGTGTCAACCGAAGTACAGCGAACACGACCCACCGCCTCGTACATGGTCGTCCGTGACCGTGGTGATGGAAAAGGCCCCTGTTGTCGTCACCATTTGGGTCGTTTTTTGCGGGCGAGTACTTCTGTGTACGTATATGGGAAGGTGTGAGAGAATTGAGTCGTTGTTGTCACTATGTTTTCTTTTTTTTATTTATTATCATCTTGAAAGGGTGTGTTATTATTGTGCTGTTGTTTTTTTGGAAGTGGGTGGTTCGGTGTCGCTGTTGTGGTACGTGTCGTGGTGCGGTTGTCATCATCGGGTGTAACTATGGCGTTTTATTTATTTATTTATGTTTTTTTAAGGAGCGAATGAGGGGAGAAAATGCAACTCAAAAATAAAAAAAAAGGCAATTTCTCCCTTAGTCAGATCCACAGTGGGTCTCTATCAGAGGGAATCGCATCCGCCAACCTTAACATTTTACAACCGTCGTCCGTGGTTCTGCATGACCCGCGTGTGTCATGCGTGCGTGCGTGTCATTGTACGGCGAAAACTCCCTCGCTTGCATGACCCTCCGAAGGCAGCCGCACGCCAATGAGCAACCAGGATATGGGACGAGGCGCTGCAATCACGGTCATTGCAGATGGAGGACGTCCCCGACCTGTTTATGGCGGATTATCAATGGGATGCAGTGACCGTAAAAAAGAAAAAAAAATAGAATCTGCATTTCTCAGGAGTCGAAGGAATATAAATGTTGCCGACACCTGATGTGAGAATTCTGGTCCGCAGGTGCTGGTTGCTGGGTACAGGTGCAGGGGCACGGGGTTACAGGGCGAATGCAGGATACAGGAAACTTTCATGGACTGCAGGGACACGGGATAAAGTGAAGGTCTAAAGGAAGTTTGATGGATAAACGTTAGATAATAAATTTGTATTTTTTGTTTTGTTCTTTTTTTGTAAAATGACTGGCGTGTATGTTATGGAATGCCTTCAGTGGAACAGATATCCGTGGAGGATTCGCTTTCATGACGGAGGGAATGGGTGACTTGGTCTGTGTGCATGACACGTCAAGGGCTGGTGGCGCTGTGATTCTGCATGGCGCGGACACGCAGAAACAGTTCATGGCTGGTCATGGATGCGGCTCGCTGTCCGTGTCTTTCTCTTTCTCACACTCGAGCGCGTACGCACACGCACACGCACACGCACACGCACACGCACACGCACACGCACACGCACACCCACACCCACCCACACACACACACACACACACACACACACACACACACACACACACACACACATTCTCTCTCCCTCCCCTCCCTCCTCTCCCTTCCTTTCCCTACCCCCGTTCTTTCCCTCCTTCCTCTCTCTCCTCTTCCACGGCGTCTCCCTCCACGCCGCGTTGCCCCACAGCGACTCCCCAGCCGCCCAGACCGCCGCCGACCATTGAAGATCTTGCTCCACCGCCGTGCATGGCGTGTGGGGACGGTGGCCCAGATCTCGTGTCCGCCAGAAAGTCCGTGGTTGTTTACTCATGTCGGGAGTCCCTCGTTTGTCTGGAAAGGAATGATTCGTTTGCTGGGGGAAAGAAGGAAGGAGTTTGTTGGGTTATTACTCGTGTTGGGAGACCTTCGTTTGTCGTTAGGGGAGAAAAGATGCGTCGATTGTTCGGGAAGGAAGGAAGGAAAGAGCTCGTTGTCGTGCTTTTACGCGTTTCTCGTTTTGTCGTTAGCGGAAAAGGATGCGCCCTTTGCTTGGGAAGGAAGGATTCGCTGGCTGGAGAAAGGATGGGAAGGAGTTCGTCGAGTTAGAAGACCCTCGTTTGTGGTTTTGTCGTTTTGTCGTTTGAAGAAGGAGAGAAATTCGTGGTTTTCTGGCGCCGGTGTTGGTGCAATGTCCCCGGAGTTGTTGCATCGAGAACCTCCTCCCTCGCTCTCGTGTCTGAAGCCGCGGGTTGTGTTACCGACGAGCGATTCGGGAGTGAAGGGTTGCTGACGTCGAGTGAAGGGTTGCTGACGTCGAGTGAAGGGTTGCTGACGTCGGGTGAAGGGTTGCTGACGTCGGGTGAAGGGTTGCTGACGTCGAGTGAAGGGTTGCTGACGTCGGGTGAAGGGTTGCTGACGTCGAGTGAAGGGTTGCTGACGTCGAGTGAAGGGTTGGAAGGAAAGTCAATCGGGAGAGACGAGAGGTTCCTCCGAGCTACAGGGTAGATAGAGGTAAAGCGAGAGAGGGGATATTTCATGATGAAAATAGGCGATAGGAAGATAAGGGGAGAGGGGAGGGGGGGAGATGGAGATCCGCAGTCGAAGATAGACATGTCGTGGAGGGGTTGGGGGGGGGCTGGAGGGGTCCGTTGAGGGAGAAACCAATTAAATACATTATTGGTCGTAATTTTCTCGGCGTGGAATTATCTGGGCTCAACTACCCCGCTTTTCGAGGTCGTTTTATACCCTTCTTGACTCTTGGCGATAAAGGGAGAGGGAAGGGTGAAAGGGGGAGAGAAAGATGGGAAAAGAGGAGGGAGATTATTTTTTTCTTTAGATGGGGGTTAAAGGGAAGAAGGGAGGAGGAGGAGGAAGAAAACGAAAGGGAGAAAGAAAGAAGGAGGAAGAGGAGGGTTTTTTTTCAGTAGACAGAAAGGAAAGGATAAATAGGAAGAGAAGAAAAGGGGAATCAGGATGTAAGAGGAAAAGGAAAGGGGAAAGAAGAGAAAGGACCAAATGCTTTATTTTTGTTTGATGACAAATGATTGGTACATGATTTTTTTCGACGCCGGAGAATCACTGTATTTATTGCTTTTCTTGTTATTTTTTCATTAAAAAAGGAAAAATATATATGTATATGTATCAACGATGGGTTTATGCGATCCTTTTTTCGATTCATTTGGATTTTTTTTTTTTTTTTTTTTTTTTTTTTTTTTGAGTCGTTATAATCTTTCAGGTTTTATTATTTTAAGTTCTTCCGCGATTATTAATATTCCAGGATGGATAGGGTGCATTTAGTCCGGAGTCAGCCATGCGTTATGAATCTGTGATATTTTGCGTGAGTAGAAAGCGCTATTCTCTCTCTTTCTCTTTCTCTTTCCTTTTCTCTTTCTTTCTCTTTCCTTTTCTCTTTCTCTCTCTTTCTCTTTCTCTCTTTCCGTCTTTCTCTGTTCCTCATTCTCTCTTTATCTCTTTATCTATTCCTCATTCTTTCTCTCTTTCTCATTCTCTCCCTCCCTCCCTCCCTCCACCATCCTCCTCTCCATTTCTCTCCTCTCTCTCTACTCCATCCTTCCATCCTTCTATCCTTCTAATCTTCCATATTTCCATCCTCCCTTCCTTTCTTTCATCTACTATGTTCAACGGTATTTTTCTCTCTCCCTTTTCTCTTCTACCACAACTTCGTATCGGAAAAGGTCATCTTCTTTGTACTTTACCTAATTACCGAACGACGTAGCCATGCGTTGAAAAAATATCATCACGTTATGCCCGTTAAGTGTATGAGGAAGTGTAGTTCGAAAGAAAGAAAGAAAAAAAAATGAAAAATGAAAAAAAAAGAAAGTTAGAAATTGACTCTCTTTTCATCATTAGAAGCGTCGGCAAAAGTCGCCGTGAGAATGAATACTTAATTCGGTTATGAAAGTGCGTGAAAAAGAATAGAGAGAAAAGAGTAGAGAAAAAGAGTAGAGAGAAAAGAAGAGTAGAGAAAAAAGAAGAGTAGAGAAAAAAAAATAGAGAGAAAAGAAGAGTAGAGAAAAAAAGTAGAGAGAAAAGAAGAGTAGAGAAAAAGAGTAGAGAGGAAAAAAAAAGAGTATGGGGGAGCGGAGTGGCTAATTGGCTCGTCTTTGTAATGGACATGTTGGAGTTGGGTCAGGCACGGGCGCGCGGTGGGATGGGCGGCGTGGTCCCGATGCAGGAACAGGGTGCTTTCTCTCTTTCGTTTGGTTTGTTTTCTTTGTTTCTCTTTTTCTCGTTTTGTTTCTGTTTGTGTTTTCTCTTTTTGGGTCTGTTATTATTTTTTATTCTTTCTCTGTTTCTGTTTCTTTCTGTTTCTATTTTCTCTTTCTGTTACTATTATTTCTTTCAGTTCCTTTTTTTCTCTTTTACGTTTTCTTCTCTATTTCTTTCTTTCTTTCTCTCTCTCTCTCTCTCTCTCTCTCTCTCTCTCTCTCTCTCTCTCTCTCTCTCTCTCTCTCTCTATCTCTCTCTCTCTCTCTCTCTCTCTCTCTTACTCGCTGTCTCCCTCCCTTCCTCTCCTCCTCCCTCCCTCCCTCTCCTCCTCCCTCCCTCTCCTCCTCCCTCCCTCCCTCTCCTCCTCCCTCCCTCCTTCCTTTCTCCCCCCTCCTTCCCTCCTTCCCTCCCTCCCTCCCTCCCTCCCTCTCCCCCTCCCCAGCATCCGTATTCCCATGTGCGAGCAGCGTGCAGGAGGAATAAAACGTGTTCTGCAATGTATATGCAACGTTTGCTAGTAATATATAGCAGCGCTAATAACACGGCGAGAGGCTCGGTGCATCTTCTGTCTCGTGAATAATACTGGCGTAATGTTTAGGTACTGGTGGCTCAGTGACCGGGGCTACGGGGCCGAGAACCAGGTGGGAAAAACACACGGCCTCGCTAGGAGTACGAGTGGAGCGAGTGCGGAGAGAGAGGTGGCAGGCTGGTGTTTTATTTTTGTTTATTTATTTATTTTTTTACTTTTTTTTTCAATTTGATTTTTTTTTGTCTGTATGTCTGTAATTCTCTCTCTCTCTCTCTCTCTCTCTCTCTCTCTCTCTCTCTCTCTCTCTCTCTCTCTCTCTCTCTCTCTCTCTCTCTCTCTCTCTCTCTCTCTTTCTCTCTCTCTTTCTCTTTCTCTTTCTCTTTCTCTTTCTCCCCCTCCCCCTTCCCTCACCTCCCTCCTACCCCTCCCCTACCCCTCCCCTACCCCTCCCCTCCCCCCTCCCCTCCCCTCCCCTCCCCTCCCCTCTCCTCCTCCTCCTCCTCCTCCTCCTCCTCCTCCTCCTCCTCCTCCTCCTCCTCCTCCTCCTCCTCCTCCTCCTCCTCCTCCTCCTCCCTCTTTCTCAAATCCACATCTGCATAGATTTAAAAGACGATTAAGAGACAAAGCGATTGAAACTCATGAAAATCTGGGTTAAAAAATAAATAAATAAGAAATAGGTAACGGGAAGGCGTGTACCTTGGCCGGTCGCACCTTCCCCGGGTAAGGCTGTGATCCCCGGAATGAAATTAATTTGCGATAGGAATCAAGAAGCTTTCCTTTAAAGAACTGCCCGCCTGTTGTGCCCCGGTCGGCATTCTTGTGGTTCTTTACTACGTGCCACTCCCTACCCCCCCCCTTCTCTCCCCTCTCTCCCTCTCCTCCTCTTCCCCTCTCCCCGTCTCCTCCTCTTCCCCTCTCCCCCTCTCCTCCTCTTCCCCTCTCCCCCTCTCCTCCTCTTCCCCTCTCCCCCTCTCCTCTCCTCCTCTCCCCTCTCTTCCTTCTCCCTCGCGTCTGCATATCATCTCCCTCTCCGTTCTCTCACTTTTCTCTCGATAAGCCCTCTTTAATCCTTCGTACCCCACTCTCCCCTCTCCTTGTTCCCCTCTCTCTTTTCCCTCTTGTCTCTTCCCTCCCCTTTTCCCCCTCTCCCTCTCTTTGCCTCCTCCTTCCTCCCTTCTTTCCTTCATATATCCCCTTTCCCTCTCCTCTCTTCAATTCCCTTTCCGCACCTTTCTCTCTCTTGCCTCTTCCTCCTTCTCCCCTACTCCCCTTCCTCCTTCCCCCCTTTCCCCCCTTTCCCTCTCCTCTCCCCCTCTCCCTCTCCTCTCCCCCTCTCCCTCTCTTTTCCCTCTCCTCTCCCCCTCCTCTCCCTCCATCCCCTTTCACCCTCTCCCTCTCTTTTCCCCCTCCTTTCCCTCCCTTCCCTCCCCCCCCCTATTCTCTCTCCTCTCCTCCCTTTCCCCCTCCTCGGTCTCTCCCTCCAAGAGAAACCCTCCAACACATGTTTGTAATACATATTAGCGCCCGTGTCTGCGCCCTCATTCGCGTTCGATTTCCCGACGACGGCGGGATGCGAAATAAACACGACGATCATTTTTGCAAAAGGCTTTTTAATAGATGTCAGAGGTACGTCATGGCTGCAGGTGGTGTGCTGGGGAGGGAGAGGGGGAGGGGGAGGGGAGAGACGGGATTTGGGGGAGAGGGTGGGGAGAGAGGGAGAAGGTGGGGGACGGTGGGGAGAGAGGAGGATGGTGGGAGAGGGAGAGGGTGAGGGGGAGAGATGTGGACGGTGGGAGAGGGAGAGGGGGACTGGGGGAGGAGAAGGAGAGGGAGAGGGGGAGATGGGACGAGGGAAAGAAACCAGGCGTTACTAACTGCTAGAATGACCTTAGATGACCCCCAGGGCGGTGGGCGGGGCAGGTCGGGGATCGGGGAGAGGTTCACGCCCACTATAAACGGCGTGAAGGACAAAGAGGGAAATGGTAACCCATCCTGCCCCGTGGCCTGCGTGTCCGTGGGAATGGGGGGGCGGGGCTTAACCAGAGCAGAGGGGGGTTGGGGCCAGGTTTGCATTTTTTTGTTTGTGGTTCACTTTCTCTGGCTCTTATTTATCTGTATTTTGTCTTATCTAATGAGTGCAAACGTGTATCTGTACGTGCATACATACATATACATACAGGCATACATACATACATACATGCATATACACATTAATACACACATACATACACACACACATACA
>NC_091549.1:8000414-8005414 GCF_042767895.1 Penaeus vannamei
CCCGCGATAACAGGCGATTGTTTCTCCCGCGAGACATGGTAGCTGTGATGTCATCCGCTCTGTTCCTGCCATCCTCTTATCGCGGGGCGCCTTGGAAGAAGAAGAAGAAGAAGAAGAAGAAGAAGAAGAAGAAGAAGAAGAAGAAGAAGGGGGAGAGGAGGGGAGGGGAAGATTAGGTTGGGGAGGAGGGTGAAAGTGGTAGAGGAGGAGGAGGAGGAGGAGGATGAGGAGAAGAAGAAGAAGAAGAAGAAGAAGAAGAAGAAGAAGAAGAAGAAGAAGAAGAAGAAGAAAAAGAAGAAGAAGAAGAAGAAGAAGAAGAAGAAGAAGGAGAAGGAGAAGAAGAAGAAGAAGAAGAAGGGGGAGGGGAGGGGAAGATAGGGTTGGGGAGGAGGGTGAAAGTGGTAGAGGATGAGGAGGAGGAGGAGGAGGAGAGGAGGAGGAGAGGAAGGAGGAGGAGGAGGAGTGGAAGGGAGAAGGAGGAGGAGTGGGGGATAAGAGAGGAGGAGTGGGGGAGAAGAGAGGAGGAGGAGGAGGAGGAGGAGGAGGAGGGAGGAGGAGGAGGAGGAGGAGGGAGGAGGAGGAGGAGTAGGGGGGGGAAGGAGAAAAGGGAAGGAGGGGAGGGGAGAAGAAGAAGAAGAGTAGGAGGGGAGAGGAGAAGGGGGAGGGAACGGGAGGGGAGAAAGAGAAGACGAAGAGTGGGAGAGAAGGGGAGAAGGAGAAGGGGGAGGACAGGCGAAGAAAAGAAGAAAAACAAAGGAAAAAGAAGAAAAAAAGAGGAAAAAAATGGAAGAGTCAGGATACATTCCGTGACATATCCTTCTCTCTCTCTCACGTCCTGTGTTTGTTTATGTTTCCTTGTACTTATTCTTTTTGTTATTCCTTGACCTTTGCTAAGGAAAAAGATACAGTCATCTCCGTTTCCATTTTGTTTACTTTTCGACTGGTTTCCCTTATTTGCGTTTGTTATTATCCTTATTTTTTTATGATTATTGTTGTTATTGTTATCATTATTATTACTATTATTATCTGTGTTATTTGTATTTGCATTTGCACTGTTTTGTCTTGTTATTATTGTTGTTATTTGTTTTATTATTATTATTATTATTACTGTTATTATTATTATCATTGTTGTTGTTGTTATTCAATATTGTTATTGTTATTTCTTTTTTCATTATCATTATTATTGCTATTATTACTACTACTACCTTTGTTATTATTATTATTATTGTTATTATTATTATTATTATTATTATTATTATTGTCATTATTATATTCCTATTATTATTATTATTACTACTAGTATATTACTATTATTATTATTATTATTATTATTATTATTAATATTAATATTGTCATTATTATATTTTACTACTACTACTACTACTACTACTATTATTATTATTATTATCATTATTATTACGCAGTGTATCTCTTTATATACTGCCTTTAATACAGTCATTAACTTGTCTCACAGAGAGAGAAAAAAAAGGAGAATTGAAATTAGCAATCAATGTTGCAACACCGCCGGCTATCAGTGGTGTCGTGTATGGTCCGTTTTTTGTCTCAGGTTGCAATTTGTTTATGCAATTACTGGCTCCTAAATTGCAAAGTTTTTTTTTTTTTTTTTTTTGTGTAGCGATAATGTCAACACGATCGTGACATGTCTCTTTTGTGTTGGGGAGATAAAAGTATTATTATTTTTTTTAATGAATTATTTCTTATTTATTATTGTTATTGTTATTATTATTATTATTATTATTATTATTATTATTATTATTATTATTATTATTATTATTATTATTATTATTATTATTATTATTATTATTATTATTATTATTATTATTATTATTATTATTATTATTATGAATGTTATTATTATTGTTATTATTATTTCAGTGGTTATGGCTTAATGAAAATTATTGCTATATGTACGAAACCTTTGATTGTTTTTTTTAAAGAAAAATACATTAGAAATTGAAAAAAAAAAATATAAAGAAAGAAATACATTAAATAATAACATACTGACGATGACGATAATTAATATGATTTGGCAGGTTGATAAAATTTTCATAAAGATTTTTTTCGTGAAGAATTTATGAAAGACCGTAAATGTATTTTTTGCTTGTAAGAAGAGAAGGGGAGAAGGGTCTGGCAGCTTTAATGGATTTATTATTACCTTAAGTAACTTTATGAACAAGAAGCTGTTTATTACACTAATTGGATCGATATTACCTGGGCTTGTGATGCGTGTATGTCTGAATCTGTTAATTTGTTCGTGTTTTCTTACATGCAGATTATTTTTATTTATTTGTTTGTTTATTTACTTATTTATTTATTTATTTATTTATATATATATTTTGTCTTCTCACTTAAGGAATAGATTTTGTTTTTCTGTGATAAAGTTGTTGTTTTTTCAAATTTCTTCTTATTGTTTTCCATTTTTGCTTTTCTTATTCAAATCTTTTTTTTTCTTCTATTACGTTTTCTTCTGCTTCTCCTACTCTTACTCTTACTCTTCCTTCTTCTCCTCTTTCTTCTCCGCTTCCTTTTCCACCTCTTCCTTCTCCTCTTCTTCCATCTCCTCCTCATCTTCTTCCTCTTCCTCCTCCTCTTCCTTCTCCTCCATCTCCTCCTCCCTCCGCCCCTCTTTCCCTCCCCTTCTCCCTCAACCTCCTCCTCCTCTTCCACCACTCCCCTTCCTCTCTCTCTCTCTCTCCCTTCCTCTCTCTCTCTCTCTCCCTTCCTCTCCTCCTCCTCCTCCTCCTCCTTCTACTCCTCCTCTTCCACCTCGAGCGCGGCCGCCAACCCCCTTATGAGGAAGTTCAGCGTTCAAAGACGGAGGTTATGAGGGAGATGGTAATGAGGGAGATGATGACGATGACTAGGTGCCCCGGCGAGCGTGGCCGAGAGGTGTAATGGTTGTCATAAAAGTTATACTACAGGTTTTAACTGTCTGCTTATACTCGCGCGTCCGTGATCTCGGGCGGCGGAGTGAGGGTGGGGGGTTGGGGGTGAGGGGGGAGTTTTGTGTGTGGGGGGGTGGGGTGGGGGGTGGGGGGTTGTGTGTGTGGGTGTGTGTGTGTGTGTCTGTGTGGGGAGGGGGTTGGGTGTGTTTGTGTGTGGGGGAGGGGTTGTGTGTGGGGGGGGGGGGGTGTATGTGTGTGTGTATGAATATTTCTGTATGTGTGTGTGTGTAAGTGTAAGTGTAGCAGGGAAATAGGTAGGTAGAAAGATTGAGTGGTGGAGGGTCGGAAAGGGGGAAGAGATAGAGAGAGGGAGAGATAGAAAGAAAGAGAGAGAGAGAGAGGAGAAATAAAAGCCTATAACAGCCTACACAAAAAGGTGCAGGCTGAAGGGTGGAGAATAATAGGCGATTGATGCGAGGTTGCGAGGGTTGGTGCAAGGGAGGCAACAACAACACTAGGCTCCCCCCCTTCCATCGCCCTTCCCATCCCTCCCTCCCTCCCTCCTCTCCCTTTCCACCCCGGTCCTCTTCTCCCTTTCCTACTCCCTCCCTCCTCTCACTTTCCCCTCCCTCCTTCCCTCATTTTCTCTTCCCTCTCTCCCTCCTTTCCTTTTCTCCCTTTCCCCTCCCTCCTTCTCTCCCTTTCCCCTCCCTCCTTCTCTCCCTTTCCCTTCCCTCCCTCCCTCCTTTCCTTCTCTCCATTTCCCCTCCCTCCTTCTCTCCCTTTCTCTTCCCTCCCCCCCGTCCCTCCCTCCCTCCTCTACCCCCCCTCCCTCCCTCCCTCCTCTACCCCCCCCCCCCCCCCCCCCCCGTCCCTCCTCCCTCCTCCCATTTCTACCGTTTCTCAATACCATTGTTTTCCATCGGGTTATATACACACGCCGACACTTTTACTCACGCATACTTCACATTTCGCTGAAGTCGGCATACCCGTGCATTCATATTTCTCTCTCACTTCATCTCTCTTTCTTTCTTCCGCTGTCTCTCTCTCTTCCCTCTCTTTCGATCTCTTTCTTTCTCTTTCTTTCTCTGTCTCTCTCTGTATCTGTCTCTGTCTCTCTCTCTGCCTCTCTCTCTGCCTCTCTCTCTCTCTCTCTCTCTCTCTCTCTCATCTCTCTCTCTCTCTCTCTCTCTCTCTCTCTCTCTCTCTCTCTCTCTCTCTCTCTCTCTCTCTCTCTCTCTCTCTCCTTCTCCCATCCCCTCCCTTTCCCCTTCTCTATATCAATCCCTTCCCCTCTCTCTTAACTCCTCTACTTTCTCCCTCTCCCTCTCCCTCTCAATCTCAATCTCATTCTCCACTTTCCTGCAGTTCTTCCGCCAGAGAGACAGAGAACATCGCAGGATAATCACTAACCCCCCTCTCTCCCATCCCCCTCTCCACTCTCCCATCCCCCGCTCCTCCCCACCTGTCGTCCCGGCGCCTTCCTCGTCTCCGTCTCCCTCAAGAAGGTGGCGAGGGCGGTTTTATCTCCCAAGACGCCTTTGAGGAATCACCTGCATTATCCCGGTCTCTTTGGCCTCGTTATGGTCTCTGGTGGGAATGGCTCGGTGCTCCTTTACCTTCGCTGGGAAACTTTTGGAGTCTCTCGGGGTCGTTTGGTGGTCGTGGTTGTGGTTGGTGGTTGTGTGGTTGAGGTTGGGGTTGTGGTGGTGGTTGTAGTTGATGGTGGTTGTATGGTTGAGGTTGGCGTTGTGGTGGTGGTTGTGGTTGGGAGATAGTTGTTATGGTGATTGGGTCTTCCGTTTGGTTGTTGGGTTGTGATGGTGGTGGTCGTTGTGGTTGGGTGTGGTGACAGCAATGGTGGTGAACGTGGTTGAGCTTTTGGTTTAGTAAGTGGTGATAGTGAGAGGAAAGGATTGTGGTTTAATATTTATGTGGTTTAATTTCTTATTGTCTTAAATACCGCTTATATTGTTATCGATATTACCCAAGCTAGTATGTTCATAATGATGATGATAATGACACTGACAATAGTAATAAAAGTGGTAGCACTCCCACTGTTCTTGCTGTTATTTTAGTGAAATTCCCAAATAA
>NC_091549.1:8010414-8025414 GCF_042767895.1 Penaeus vannamei
TTGTGCGATTGTGATATATATCGCGGTATATCTTTTGCATCTTTATTGCTTGTTGGTTGGGTATGGGGCGGTGGATAGTGTTGGGTATAGGGGGATATATTGATTATAATTTGGTTTCCATGTTTTGATTTTTATTTCGATTTTTTTGCTATTGTTGTTATTTTTATTTTTTCCGGTGCTGACCTCGCAGGATATGTCTTATCTTGGTAGGAAAACATCCTGGCGTCAAGAAAGAGAAACGTATCTCGTTACGCTCTTACTTTCTCCTCTAGTTTCGCATTTGTCAGAATCATTAGCGTTGTCTATTAACGAGTTCATTTCCACATCTCGCGGCGAGAACTCCAGGAAAGGCCTGATGAAGTAGAGGAAACGTAGGAGGCAGAAGGTGGGTGAAGGACATGGGGTATTTTCAGAGTCCTTTGGCCCGTGGATCTTCCGTAATATCCCCCACCCCCCTGCCCCCCCTATCCTCTCCCCCATTACCCCCCCATGAGCAAGGAATGTCGGGCATAGCGGGGCACCCTCCGATGGGGGGCAGGGGGGGGGATCCACAGTGCCCCCGCCAGCCTACTGATTTACGGGGGTTCATTAGCGGTGTTTACAGCTATTATATCAGTCGATTTGAATGAATTACAGGGAATCTATCTTCCCATTATAGGCATACGTAGGGCATTATACCCCTCGGAGCCTTCGGAGCGAAAGAGGAAGTCACGCATGCGCACTCCCAGACGTCATCAGCGACAGAGGCTCGTCCGCTCGTTGCCTCATAGAGTTATCGCATTCTATCTGCTCGGGGAACGTCCCTTGTCGTGGTCATCGGAGCAACGAAGGGTGTCGTCATAAACCCAGGAAATTCTGTGCTATTGTTTACTTGTCACATGGATGGGAAGGGAAGGGGGAAGGGAGTGGGGAGGGGGGTAGGGTATGGGTACTGGATCGATGCGGACTTTCTCAAAGGAGGGGCGGGTTGAAGTTTGTTTTTTACATCTTATTTTTTGTCCGTTTTTTATTTTTATCTTCCTAGGCTTCCGTTTCTTTCTTCGTTATTCTCTTTTCTCTTCTCTCTTCTCTTCTCTTCTCTTTCTTTTCTCTTTCTTCCTCTTTTCTCTTTTCTCTCTTTCTCTCTTCTCTCTTCTCTCTTCTCTCTTCTCTCTTCTCTCTTCTCTCTCTCTCTCTTCTCTTCTCTTTCTCTTCTCTTCTCTTCTCTTCTCTTCTCTTCTCTTCTCTTCTCTTCTCTTCTCTTCTCTTCTCTTCTCTTCTCTTCTCTTCTCTTCTCTTCTCTTCTCTTCTCTTCTCTTCTCTTCTCTTCTCTTCTCTTCTCTTCTCTTCTCTTCTCTTCTCTCTCTCTCTCTCTCTCTCAGTCTAGCGACCTTCAGTTGATTGCGTATACTCGAGTATAAGGTTTCTTCTGAAAGCCTTTGTTGCGCCTGCCAGTCGCTGCCATGGAAATTCTCACGTGATATCAATACCAGCATGTTTCAAAGGGAACACACACACACACACACACACACACACACACACACACACACACACACACACACACACACACACACACACACACACACACACACACACACACACACACACACACACACACATACATACACACACACAGTATGTATGTGTTTTTGATGCGTTTTTTTTTTCTTTCTGAGACTTCTCCCTTAGCAGTTTTCCAACAGAATTAGTAATTAGTAATCTACCAAGAATGCCCAAGACGTCAAAAAAGAATAAGAAAAAAGAATGTGTGTCAGCAGCGTAGTAGATAAGGATAAGATAATAAAGTGTTGCAAGCCAGCGGTTGGAATTTCGCTATATCTTAGAATATTTTTATTTCGACCTTATTTCTCATTCACTTTTTTTTAAATATGATTACACGAATTAAAAATAGAATAGTTTTAATTTGCGGGGAAAAGATTGTGGGAAAGAAAAGGATGAAAGATATGTCAGAGAAGATAACAATGTCACGGATGTCGCTGTGTCGTCGACTGCTTGGTGTGTGTGGAGGGGGAGAGGGGGTATGACGTCACCGTGGGTATCCGTGTGTGTTTGTATGCTGAGTGTGAGTGTGGACTGACTCAACAGCCTCAAGTGCCGACCTTGAGGACACCACAAAGCACGGCCCTCGCTGCCTACTCTGATGTCATACGGTAATAAGGGGAAACGCCACTGACATACGCCGCGGGTTTTGACATCGTCCTCGTGTCGGTGCAGGTCCTCAAAGGAGAACAAAGCAGCAACGTAAACACTGAAGCATCGTGAGTACCTTCTACTAAGAGACAAAGTATGCCAGTGCGGTGATGACAAGGCCAGGCGGCGGCACTGCGCCCACACGGGTCAGGTCCGGCCCGCCCACACAGGAGTGCCACATATGTTGGTATACTTGTACCTACACGCGACCACACACGCGCATGCGCACGGGTAGACATGGCTCATTAAACAAATTACTTATTTTTTAATCACGTACTTGAATGTAGCAATTGTTAGTACTGGTTGTTAGGAATATCAGATTTTTCAAAGGCATTTTCTTTTACATTTTCTTTTTTTCTTTTAGATATGAAGAAGCACGCAAGAATTAACGAGGAGATTTAAATGTTTCTTTTTGTCTTTCCAGGTCGAAGGGGGTCGATGGCGGCCTTTACCTCCCAACGCAGACTCGAGATGACAGGGTAAGAACCACCTCCTTTTTGTTCGAGAGTGAAAAAGACGGAGAAAAGATAGAGAGAAAGACTGGGAAAAAGTGAAACGAAAGAGAGATAAATGCATTCAACTAGCTCCAGTATGTATCGCAGTACAATAGAGATTTTTTACGCTCATTAAGGGAAGTCGACGCAAGACTGTCCTCGCCCACGGCTCCAGTTTTCCATGGTCTCCCCCTAATAACTCCCGTCCAGTTTCCAGGATGGTAGAAAATGGGAAATTTACCTGAGGCGAGCCTGGAGGTGTTGCCGGGGTAACTATAACAGCCGGATGCGATAGCGTATATGCGGAATTTTTTAGTGTGATAATTTACGTACCGGCAGGATGGAAGTTTATGATAAAAAGCGGTATTAGTAGTTATTCAGTTTGTTTGTTTGTTCGAGTAGTTTTCCCTAGATTTACGAAGTGTTCCGGATACGTGAACACCAAAAATTCCCCCCCCCCCAAAAAAAAAAAATAAAAAAAAATAATAATAAATAAATAAATAATAAATAAATAAATAAATAAATACAAAATAATAATGATAATAAAAAGTAAATAAAAATAAAAACAACATTTATACGTTAAAGAAAGGATGTGGATTGCCATAGCCGAGCAACCGAAAAATCGTTCGGGCGTAATTCTAGTCGAGTACGAAGACGGACATTCCCGCAACGGACGCAGTTGCGGTTTTCCCACGTCCAGAATCGCGCGGGGGTCAAGCAGGATGTGTGGTTTCTTGTCCTGAAGGAGTGAAGGAGGGGATAGGAGGAGGGGAAAATAAGACAGTTGTTATAAAGAAATGGGGGAAGATCTTGTAAGGAGAAAGAGGGGAAAAAAGACAGTTGTTATAAAAAAGGGGAAAAATCTTGTAAGGAAAAAGGGGGGAATGGAAGAAGGAGGGAAAGAGATTTGTTATAAAAAAAGGAAAATAAATCTTGCAAGGAGAAAGGGAGAATGAGAGAGAGGGAAAGACAATTATTTTAAAGAAACAGGGGAGGGTTGAAATCTTGTGAGGAGAAAAGGGGAAGTGAAAGAGGAAGGAAAAGATAATTATTATAAAAAAGGGAAAATAAATCTTGTAAGGGGAAAAGGGGAAATGAAAGAAGGAGAAAAATATGATAATTATAAAATGGAGAAAATCTCCTAAGGGGAAAGGGAGAATGAAAGAGGGAAGGAAAGACAATAGTTATAAAAAGGAGAAAAAAATGTAAAAGGAAAAGGGGAATGGAAGACAATTGTTATAGAATAAAAAAGGGGGGGTAATCTTGCAAAGAGAAAGGGGAGAAAGGGGGAAATGAAAGAGAGGGAAGTGGAAGGGAAGATAAAGATTAGAATAGATAGGATTGGAATGTAGAGAATAGTAATTATTAGTGAAGTGAAAGAATTATAGTCATTTGTAAAATTTGGTGTCATTGTTGCTTTGTTAAGAGGATGTTGAGAATGAGGATTGCTGAAATGGGTGGAACGTCATGATGAAAAGAGAATAAGAGAGAACGATAAAGAGTGGAAGAGAGAAACAGAAAAAAGTAGCCCACAGTAAGCCTCCCTTGCTAATTGTCAAGTGTCCGTAGAAATGTATGTAACAACTTTCTACTTTCTTGTGGGTAAATAATGTCGTTAAGTATCTCTCTCTCTCTTTCTTTCTTTCTCTCTCTCTCTCTCTCTCTCTCTCTCTCTCTCTCTCTCTCTCTCTCTCTCTCTCTCTCTCTCTCTCTCTCTCTCTCTCTCTTTCCTTCTCTCTCTCTCTCTCATCTTTCTCTCTCTGTCTCTCTCTCTCTCTCTCTCTCTCTCTCTCTCTCTCTCTCTCTCTCTCTCTCTCTCTCTCTCTCTCTCTCTCTCTCTCTCTCTCTCTTTCTCTTCTCTCTCTCTCTCTCTCTCTCTCTCTCTCTCTCTCTCTCTCTCTCTGTCTCTCTCTCTCTCTCTCTCTCTCTCTCTCTCTCTCTCCTCCGTTGTTCTCTTCTCATTATTATTATTTATGCGTAGGTAAATAGTCTGTATGGCAACCATGCCGTCTATGGACCAGATAAATGAGAATTAAATGTCCAATTTATTCACATTAACTTAGATTAGAATTTCGATAGCATGAATTTCACTCTGATTAGCATTCTGGCATTCCTGTTATCTAAACGTATAAAAAAACGTTTAAGTTTTAAGAACAAAGGTTGGTATCATTTTTACCCTGTCGAGAAACGCGTTTAGTCGCCTTGCTAAGTTTTAAAGTTGCTGGAAAGACTATTAGCTCGAGGAAAACGGTTCATAAAATAGACATTATCGATAGGCCAGAAGTGGCATTATCGTACCTCTGGAAGGGCTCAGCATGGGATTGGCCGGTGCAGAAAAGTTGTTTAGGTTGTCGTGCTTCCGGAGGTAGGATAACCTCGCACGCAGAACTTATAACTTTTGATCATTTTCTGTTTTTGTGAGTGTGGATGAGATCTTGTGAGCACGTCTTAATCACGCGGGTAATAGGAGGTGTTAGATAAGCGGGATCTGATGGGGGATTTTATCAGAGGAGAGCGGCTATCGGCTCCTGTGTCGGGCGCTGTCATTGGTACGTGAGATTAGGTTATCACAGCGAGGAAAACCTGTTGAGGGTCTGGAGGCGCAGTGATACGTGCAGGATGGGTGCCACGTCTTTGTAATAACCTGCGCCGGGGTTGTGTTTTTACAACCTTTCCTCGGTTCGCGGCGAGTCCTTCATCTTGGACAGACTAGGGTCGTTCCTATATTTCTCTTTCATTCCGGGACCGTAGCTGCAAGTATCTCATTCTAGGTCACACTCGCGGAGGGCAAGGCGACCTTTCTGAGCAGGACCTGGGGCGGGAGGGGAAGGAGGAAGGGGGGTGGGGCCCGGGGGTGGGAGAGGGGAGAGTGAAGGAACAGCTGTGAGGGACGTGGCGCCGGTGGAGGGAGGCGTAGTCTATAGGTCGTGAGGGGAGGTGTATGTGTGTGAGGGGTTCCTGTGCGCTGGTCAAGGCGGCCGGTGGAAGTTGCGAATCCGCTCTTGGAAGTTTCTAGAACGCTGGGATTCGCAAGCGCTGGCGAGGGCGGCGAGCGATGACACTGAAACGTATTCTTGGTGTAAGGAACCTTCCCAAAAGCTGCTGATCGGACGCAAGTTAGGAACTGCCTCTACTTCGAATACAGGAATATGAATGAAAGATTCTGTGCACCCGCTGGAATGAATTCCGCTACAGGTATGTCAGTGAATGTACATATATATATATATATATATATATATATATATATATATATATATATATATATATATATATATATATATATATGTGTGTGTGTGTGTATATGTATGTATATATATATATGTATGTATATATGTATATATATATATATATATATATATATATATATTTATGTATATATATACATATATATATGCATATATATATATAATATATATATATATATATATATATATATATATATATGTATGTATATGTATATATATTTTTTTTTCTTTTTTTTTTACCTTAACCAAAAAACTGCACACACAAGAAGAGTAAATTCACCCAATATACAATTTGGTAGCTCAGGATCGCCGTAAAATAAATTCCAGATTATTCAAGCCCGAATTACCACGCTCTGCAACTAATTCGCAAGGAAGAAAATTATGACTCAGCGCGTGTGCAAACCGGCAACCGAGACGCAGCCAATTCTTACGAGATAATGCAATGTCTGATGTCTTGTTTCTTTAATTACTTTAATGAGTCGTGGAGGGAAACGCGCTTGCTTAATGAATGCCATTGCTAGTTGTGTTGCATGTGTCGTGGCTTCGAACGGTTAGGAAGCTTGCTCTGCCCACCCCGAAGAGGGAGAGAGAGGGAGGATGAGGAGAGGGAGAGAAAGAGAGAGAAAGAGAGAGATAGGGAGGAAGAGGGAAAAAGAGAAGGGGGGAGAGAGAAAGAAAGAGAGAGGGGGGAGAGGGAAAGAAAGAGAGAGGGGGAGAGGGAAAGAAAGAGAGGGGGGAGAGGCAGAGAGAGAGAGAGTGAGATTCCGCATGATCCAATTCGCGGCAGGATAAAGTTACGCCATCCGAGGCAGCCCCGACGTCTCCTACCGCAAAAAAAAAGGGACCCGATTCATAGCGTATGGAAAGGAGAACCATCATCGCACATCACCCAGGGGACCCCCGAGGCATGTTGTCGTTGGCGGCTAATGAGACAAGGTAAATCATCTTTAACTACCTGTTCGGCCGTAATGATACGTCGGAGGGAGGGAGGAGGGGGAGGAGAGGGGAGAGTCTGCACGACCCCCCCCCCCCACCCAGCCCTTAACTCTCGGTCGTGGCTCCTTTATGGGGGTAGGAGGGGGAGGGGAAGGGGTTAATGGGGGGGGGAGTCGTTATTTAAGCAAGGTTTGGGAGGGGTTGGGGGAAGGGGAGAGAAGGGGGAGGGAGCATCGTTATCGACAGAGGGAGTTTTATGCGAAGACAAGGGTCAGCTGTGTCATCTTACTCCCCCACTCCTCCCTCCTCCCCCCACTCCCGCCATCCCATATTGGATTAAGGATGAAAAGGATATAATTAAACATTTTCTCATCCTCTTTCTCTCTTTCCATTACCATATATATCCACCCTCACCGGTACCTCTTGGCTGGGAATCCCACGATTGGCGAATCCCGCTCCGCTCCCAGACACGCCGACAGACAGACACAAGAAATACCAGAGGGACTCGAACCAGGTAGCCACGAGTACCAGGGAAATCTCGAGCCAAAGTGTACATTTCTTACGTACGCTCCAGGGCCTCCGCGCGTTTCACTTGTCGAGCCTGGGGGGCCGGGGGGGGGGGGAGTGAAAGCCATATTCGTCGGGAGGGCAAGGGAGGGAGAGGGAAGGAAAGGAAGGAGGGAGGGAGAGGAAGGAGGGAGGGAGAGGAGAGGAGAGGAGGTTAGTGAAGGGGGAGGGGAAGGAGAGGATAGAAAGTTAGTGAAGGAGGGAGGGATGGGAGAGAAATTTAGTGAAGGAGGGAGGGAAAGGAGAGGAGAGGAGGTTAGTGAAAGAGGGAGGGAAAGGAGAGTTAGTGAAGGAGGGAGAAAGGACAGGGAAGGAGGGAGAGGAGGAGGGGAGGGAAGAAGGAAGGGCAGTAAGGAATAGCAAGTAGAGGAAGGAGAGAAAGAGAAGGGAAGGAAGGAAGGAGGGCAAGGAAAGGAGGAAAGGGAAGGTGGGAAGGAGAGCGAAGGAGCACAGGGAGAGAAGAGAAAAGGGAGAGATAAATGGATTGTAGGGAGAGGAAAGGGAGAGGAGGGAAAGAGCGAAGGAGAGTAGGGAGAAGGGAAAAGGAAGAAAGGCGGTGCACAGTGTCAGAGGAGGGAGAGGGCCAAGGGAACAGAGTGCTTTAGACGAGCTCAACAGTGGCAGAGTCAGCGGCGGTCAACTCTGTATGCCAAGCGAATGTGTATTTTTAACTGATAGTATTTCCCTTCTATACTTTAATGACCATAGGATTTTTTTTAAATTCTACGGTATGAAATTTTACTGCTATACTGTAAATAAACGATAAAACTCACTGCTTACCTAACACCGCCACGGCAGATCCCGGTGCACACGTGTAGACTCGCACACATGTAAACGTGTCTTAGTAACAAGCACAATGAGAGAGAGAGAAAAAAAAAAACCTCCCGAGAACGCACGGTTTTCCACGAAGCTGCAACACTGCCTTGCTTGAGGTGATGATCGGGAGGGGGTGGGGGGTCGGTGGGGGATGGAGGGGGGGATGGGGAGGTCGGAGGGTGGTGTGGGTCTTGCAAGAGTGATATGATTGGAGGTGGTTGTAGACCGGTCCTTATGGTCGTGCTAACGGGACCGGGATTGGTTAGGTTTTGATGCGTTGGAGAGGGAGAGAGAGAGAGAAGAGAAAAGAAGAGAAGAGAAGAGAAGAGAAGAGAGTCAGACACAGAGAGAGGGAATAGGCATAAGAGAAATAAGTAAACACGCCAAAACGCCATACTCCAGGCCCTCCAGTTCAGCGCCTCGCCACGTAAGGCGCCCATGAACGCGAGAGGGGCGCCGCCTTCAGAAGCGACTCGCCGACTGTCTGTGGGTTCGAGCCGCCCGCCCCTGTGGGTGTCGTCCCATGGGCCACTTGTAGCTACCTGACTCCCGGGTGCATAGCTCCATGCACGAGCGTTCGCATGCAAGAGTTCAGATATAATGATAGTGTAGCGTTAATTACACCCGGGCAGACTCAATACAGACATACTTTATGGCCACGCCGCTCGCCGTGCCCGTGTGTACCCGGGTATGACGGACATAGCAGAGCGGGCGCCTGGGAGGGAAGGGTGACACGTCCAGCTCCGTTTCAGAGGTCACGGAGGGTCAAGGGGGAGGGCCTCCGCTTGTCCGTGCCTTATAAAGGAGCTTCCTTTGCCCGCCCCGCACACACACACACCGGTGAAGAGAACGCGTCCAATAACGACGGTTTTTCGCTCGGTTTCGCAATAAAAGACGACTCTATTCGCTGCGCAGATTGTTATTTTTTTGCGCTACCGCACTTGAAATTATCTTGAGAAAACTTGCTGAGATTTTGTTTCCACCGCCGCGGATCGTTATTGCAGCCGTTTCCGTCTTCGCTGTTTCTAAGAAGGGAGAGAAGAAGGAGACGGAGAGGGGGAGGGGGGAAGGGAGACGGAAAGATGAAGAGAGGGAGACGGAAGGAGTGGAGAGAGAGGGAAGTAGAGAGAGAGAGATGGAGGGAAGGAGATAGATTGATAGATAGATAGAGAGAGAGAGAGAGAAGAAGAGAGGAATGAATGAAGGAGGGAGGGAGGCTGAGAGAGAGAGTTTTCGTAGATTTTGATTAAGGTCAGATAAGTTCTGAAACTACTTAGTAGATCTTTTTTAGTAGGCTCTATTTGGCCATCTTCCCGTTTTCTCATCCTTACCATCCTCCTCTTATTTATTATAGTTCTCTTCGACGCTATCCTTTTATCTCTCTCTCTTCCTCTCCCTCTCCCTCTCCCTCTCCCTCTCCCTCTCTTCTTCTGTATCTCCCCCCTGCCTCTCTCTTTCTCTCTCTTTTCCCTCCTCTCCTCCCTCCCTCCCTCTCCCTCCCCTCTCCCTCCCTCCCTCCCCCTTCCTCCCTCCCTCCCTCCCCTCTCTCCCTCCCTCCCCCTCCCCCTCCCTCCCCCTCTCTTCCTCTCTATCTCTCCCTTTCCCTCCTCTCTCTCCCTCCCTCCTCCTCTCTCTCCCTCCCCCTCCCCCTTCTCTCTCTCTCCCTCTCCCTCCCCCTCCCCATCCTCTCCACTCTCTCTCTCTCCCTCCCCTCTCTCTCCCTCTCCCTCCCCCTCTCTCTCCCTCTCCCCTCCCTCCTCCCTCCCCCTCTCTCCCTCTCTCCCTCTCTTTCTCCTTCCCGTAGCAACCGTGGATCGCGCACTACAAGACCGAACTACGCCTGGTCATAGTTCGGTTACTGTGCGGAATCCACGCCCTATTAAGTCCGCCCACGTAACATAATGCTGGGCGTGTCATTTGCATATTACGAACGGAAATCGGGAGAGGGGAGGTCGTCGTTTCGTTCGTTCGTTTTGTTTTGTTTTGTTTGTTTCGTTGATTATCTGCTTGTTTATTGAGAGGAGGTCGGCATTCTTGTTGTTTATTTGTTTGTTTATTCATTTACTTGTTTAGCTATTTACTTGCTTTGTTACTGAGGAGGTCGTTATTTTTGTTGTTTTGTTTGTCTGTTTATTTGTTAATTTATTTACTTTTTGTAGGATTGTCGCCTCTCGGAAGGAGGTTTTGAGTTTTGTGTAGAATGCGCAACAGGTCGCTGGAATTCTGAGCGAGGGGTTGCTATTTTAATCTATTCCTTTTTCTCTCTTCTCCTCTTTCGTATGTTAACAGTCGGGTGGATCGCCGTATACCTGCTCGCTAAATATATATGTATATTGTTCTTTTTCTTTTTCCTATTTGTTTTTCTTCTCTTTTTCTTTTTTCTATTTCTTTTTTTTTTCCTTCTCCTCCTCCTTCTTCTTCTTCTTCTTCTTCTTTTTGTTCTTCCTCCTTTTACCTCTTTTTTTCTTTTCTAAAATGCGACGGTAAGGCTTTAGCTCTGTGCCTCTGGTCCGAGCCTGGGAGGCAACACCGCCCACTGTCAAGGTTGTTGGGCAAGGGCGTGTGTAGGCCCACCGACACCTGTTTACCACGACGAGGGTAGAATGGGCGTTTTTTTCGTCAACACTTTGTTCAGCAACTTGGCTTGTGTTGCGTCGAGGTTTGTCATTAGCGTGGCATCATCGTCATCATTTTGGTCATCATCTTTGTCATCAGGTGTGGTCTGACACGTCGGTGATTTTAGTGCCAAATGGGCATCGCTTAAAGGACGCGTAAACATCTTTGGGAGATCGTGTAAGTTTTTTTCTCTCTCTTCTCTTCTTTCTATTTTTCTCTCTCTCTTCTCTTATTTTTATTTCTCTCTCTCTCTCTCTCTCTCTCTCTCTCTCTCTCTCTCTCTCTCTCTCTCTCTCTCTCTCTCTCTCCGTCTCTTCCTCCCTCCTATCCTCCCTTCCTTCTGTCCTCCTCTCACCTCTACTTCCCTCCCCCTCCCTCCCTCTGTGTCCTTTTCTCTCATATTCACTCCTCTATCTCTCTCTCTCTCTCTTTCACTCACCTCCCCTCCCTCTTCTCACTCGCTTCCGCCCCCCCGCCCCCCACTTATCTCCTCGTCCAGCTGATGTAAACAAAACATTAGACCGCGGAAGGGAGTTTCCTCTTCTCACGTGTCGGCATAATTTTCTTTTTGTATCTTCGAGACGTCGGCAGCTCCTTGGTCCGTCAACATAAGCTGTGTCGATAGGGTTGTGGAGTGTCTATAGTTTCTTCGGTCTTTTTTATGGGTCTTTTTTCAGGGTTTGGGGATTGTGGAGTTGGAGTGTGTTGTGTGTGTTTGTGTGTGTGTGTTGTGTGTTGTGTGTTGTGTGTGTGTATGTTGTGTGTTGTGTGTTGTGTGTGTGTGTGTGTGTGAGTGTGTGTGTGTGTGTGTGTGTGTGTGTGTGTGTGTGTGTGTGTGTGTGTGTGTGTGTGTGTGTGTGTGTGTGTGTGAGAGAGAGAGAGAGAGAGTGAGAGTGAGAGTGAGAGAGAGAGAGAGAGGGGGGGGAGGGAGAGAAAAAGGGTGAGGGAGAAAAGGAGACAGAGAGGGAGTTAGAGGGAAAGGGAGAGAAAGAGAGAGAGAGAGGGAGAGACCGATGAGGGGAAGGGGGAAGAGACAGCACTGGCTACCCTCCCTTTTTAGCGTGAATGAAGAGCGCCCTAGTTATTGACAAGGTAATTAGTGTGGCCAAGTTCCGCCCGTCTGGTGCCTCTGGGCGTGCGGCGGGCAGTGGGCAAGCGTCCCTCCCTCGCTCGCCCTCCCTTCCGCCCTCTTCCTCCTTCTCTCCTTCCCTCTCTTCCTCCCTCCTTCCTTCCCTTCCTCTCTCTCTTCCTCTCTCCTTCTCTCCCTCCTTCCCTCCTCCCTTCCCTTCCTCTCTCCTCCCTCCCTTCCTCCCTCCTTCCTTTCCTTCCTCTCTCCTTCTCTCCCTCCTTCCCTCCTCCCTTCCCTTCCTCTCCCTCTTCCTCTCTCCTTCTCTCCCTTCCTTCCCTTCCTCTCTACCTTCCTCCCTCCCTCTCCCTTCCTCCTATCCTCTCTCCTCTCTCTCCTTCCTCCGTCCTTCCCTCATCCCTCCCTCCTTTCCTCTCTCCCTTCTTCCCATCGTCTCTCCTCTCTCCCACTCCCTCCCTCTCCCTCCCTCTCCCTCCCTCCTTCTCAATGATGAGGAGGGGTATGGAGGGCGGAGTGCCAGGAGCTAGCCTTAGGGGAAAGTTTAGGGACGTGCCCAAGTAATGATGCCTTCTTTAAACCTCTCTCTCTCTCTCTCTCTCTCTCTCTCTCTCTCTCTCTCTCTCTCTCTCTCTCTCTCTCTCTCTCTCTCTCTCTCTCTCTCTCTCTCTCTCTTTCTCTCTTTCTCTCTCTCTCTCTTGTCTCTCTCTCTCTCTCTCTCTCTCTCTCTCTCTCTCTCTCTCTCTCTCTCTCTCTCTCTCTCTCTCTCTCTCTCTCTCTCTCTCTCTCTTTCATTATCATATTGCTTCTTCCGTGTTAACATGTAGCCAAGGTATTTTGACATTTCCCTCTAAGTGAACCTCGCAATAAAGGAATTCGATTTGAAAAGAAGACGAGGTGCATATCCTGTTCAGAGAGAGAGAGAGAGAGAGAGAGAGAGAGAGAGAGAGAGAGAGAGAGAGAGAGAGAGAGAGAGAGAGAGAGAGAGAGAATAAAAAAAAAAGGAAGAGCAGTGTTAGATTAAGGAATGGATGAAAAGAAAGAGAAAAAAAATAGAGGAAGAGCCAAACGAAGAAGAAAAAAAAGAGAAAGAGAGAAAGATTTAAAAAAACACAAAACAGACACTATTAAACAGACAGACGAAGACAGAGAGCATTATGTTCGGGACCGACTCCCCTCGGACGGACCCCGCGAGGAGAGATGAAGGTAGCTCTGTGGACCCTTGCATGACTACGTGAGTCGGGGCTTCATAAAGGGGGGTGGGGGGTGATAAGGGGGTGGTGGGGGGGTGGGGGGTGATGTCGATGAATGAGCCGGTTGTCAGCCTTTGATGAGGACGACCGGCGATGAATAACAAATGCTCGGTGGGAAGTACGAGCCGGCAGGTAGAGAACTAGGGAGGGAGGGAGAGAGAAAGAGAGCGAGAGAGAGAGAGAGAGAGAGAGAGAGAGAGAGAGAGAGAGAGAGAGAGAGAGAGAGAGAGAGAGAGAGAGAGATAGAGAGAGAGAGAGAGAGGGAGGGAGGGAGGGGAGACAGACAAACAGACAGAGATACAGCGACAGAGAGAGATAAAGAAACAGAGAAATAGAAAGATAGAGAGAGAAAGAAACCGAGAGAGAGAGAGAGAGAGCAGATAGGATAATCAATGCCCCAATGACCCTGTTCCCTCTCCTTCCTCCCCCAGAGTGAGGCTGCAGGAGATTACATGCTGGAGCTGCTGGACCGGATGTCGAAGTACCGCTTGGACGACCAGCGATGCTCCCTCCCGCACACCTTCAATCAGCATCCACAGGTAAGTTCGCCGAGAAATAATATATGTATGTATATTTGTTTATATATATATATATATATATATATATATTCTTTTTTTCGTATCGTATTTTTTTTCTCTATGCTTTGTGTTCTTTTCTTCTTATATTATTAAGCGTTTTGTTTGTTTTGGAATCGGTGTGTCCAGCACAAAAAAAGTAAAAATAATAATAATTGCTGATCATTATCCCGCTTGTAATTAGTGCGAATGACTTCCAGGTATAAGTGGTGCTGATTAGATAATAGGGAACCGCTCCTAATGATACGCCGTGAATACTAAGTGGTCGAGTCTCATACGACCTGCAGGGATGTCGTTTTCAAGTCCATTATTTTTTTCATCCGTCTGCTTCTGTTTGGTCATCTACGCTTTCTCTTTCTTTCCTTTTTTCTTTCGTTCTCTCTTTTTCTCTTTTTCTCTCTTTCTCTCTTTCTCTCTCTTTCTCTCTCTTTCTCTCTCTCTCTCTCTCTCTCTCTCTCTCTCTCTCTTTCTCTCTCTCTTTTCTCTCTCTCTCTCTCTCTCTCTCTCTCTCTCTCTCTCTCTCTCTCTCTCTCTCTCTCTCTCTCTCTCTCTCTCTCTCTCTCTCTCTCTCTCTCTCGTTCTCTCCCCTTTCCCTTTCCTTCTCCCTCTCTATCTCCTTTTCACCCTTCCCCTCATTCTCTCCCTCATCCTCCGCCTCCCTCCATCCCCCTTTCTCCCTTTTAACCTCCCCCCCTCCGTCCCTTCCTACACCCTCACCCACCCACCCACGAGGGGCTGCTGGCATACTTCTGTCAGGTGCCTGGCATTTCTACGCTCATTCTTTTGTCACCGGGCGAGGGCACGATCTTTGCCTCAGGGCTTCGTGATGCTGTATGACACTGGACTACTTTCGGGGGTGACGGATACCCATGCCACAAAAAAGGGGGTTTATTGTGTCCGTTCCTTATATGGTATGATGGACTTTCTGTGGTTGTCCGTAGGTTCAAGGGACACGGAAGACTATATGGAGTATATGGCGAAGGTTTCGTTTGGTTACCCCTCAAACTAAATGCGTTTTCTATGGTTGGGTGGATCATAGAAAACCGGGAAGGTTTGCACGTTCATGGTACCAGTTGCTTCATTTTCAATTTTGTTGTACTTGACTGGCCACATTTCTTTCGACGAAAACCGATATTTGCCCCCATTTTTTAAGTTCAAACTGCCTATAAATAAAGAGGGATTGATAAAAGAATACGCGGAAAACATTAAAATTCCGAACAGCTC
>NC_091549.1:8030414-8050414 GCF_042767895.1 Penaeus vannamei
GGAGGCTGCGGTGGGGCTTTGGGCGAGGGGAGGAGGGGGAAAGGGGGATGAGGGGGAGAGGGGGGAGCAGGAGAAAGGGAAAGAGAGGAAGGGAAGGGAATGTAAGTGTGAGATATGAGATAAGGAAGAGGTGGAGGAGAGGGAGAGAGAGAGAGAGAGAGAGAAAGAGAGAGAGAGAGAGAGAGAGAGAGAGAGACAGAGAGAGACAGAGAGAGACAGAGAGAGACAGAGAGACAGACAGAGAGACAGACAGAGAGAGACAGACAGACAGAGAGAGACAGAGACAGACAGACAGACAGAGACAGACAGACAGACAGAGAGAGACAGAGACAGACAGAGAGAGACAGAGACAGACAGAGAGAGACAGAGACAGACAGACGGACAGAGAGAGAGAGAGAGACAGACGGACGGACGGACAGAGAGAGAGAGAGAAAGAGAGAGAGAGAGAGAGAGAGAGAGAGAGAGAGAGAGAGAGAGAGAAAGATGGAGATGGAGATGGAGATGGAGATGGAGATGGAGATGGAGAAGGTGAGGATGAGGGAGGAAGAGAGAGGGAGAGAAAAGAGGTGAAGGTGAGGGAGGACGAGGGAAATGGAGAGAGGTCAGTAAGACAGCAAAAATAGATGATAACATTTGCTAGGTTATTTCCATAATGTCTTGCTACGTTGCCGACCTTATTTACCTTTTTTTTTTATAGCACTGCTTCTCAAAATACCTGCGGATAAACGGGAGAGAGAGAATGAGATAAAGAGAAGGGGAGAGAGAGAAGAAGAAGAAGGGAAGAAGGGGAGAGAAGAACAAGAAATCCTCCCTCGAGGCTCATCTGAAACGCCCGCCTCTCCCCAGCGTGGGCGGCGGAGGGCAGGGCGTGGGTGAGGGGGGGGAGCGTAGTGCCTCGGAAGGTCGCGTCGGGGCGGGCGTGGGCGTGCGGGAGGCTGTCGGGCGCGTCACAGAGCGAAATGTGGGGATGTGGGTCAGGCGCGTCGTGCGTGTCAGCCCATGTGCGGACGAGAAGACAAACGCGGACAAATGCCGATGATTGACCCATTGATGAGGTAATGGGGGTGGAGTGGGGGTGAGGGTGAGGGGGAGGAGGCGAAGGGTGGTCTGCGCTGAGGGTGCAGGTGGAGGTGCGCAGGATGTGGCCGACCTCTGTGCAGGTCCTGCGTCGCTCGCTCGGACGCACCTGCGCTCGGACCTCATTTTACTCACGCCCTCACGAACGCACTTATTCACGGACCCACAAGCACCTGCGCTCGATCCACATTTTACTCACGCCTTCACGAACGCACTTATCCACTCACCCACAGGCACCTGCGCTCGATCCACATTTTACTCACGCCCTCACGAACGCACTTACTTATCCACGGACCCACAGGCACATGCGCTCGATCCACATTTTACTCACGCCCTCACGAACGCACTTAATTATTCACGCACCCACAGGCACATGCGCTCGATCCACATTTTACTCACGCCCTCACGAACGCACTTACTTATTCACGCACCCACAGGCACATGCGCTCGATCCACATTTTACTCACGCCCTCACGAACGCACTTACTTATTCACGCACCCACAGGCACATGCGCTCGATCCACATTTTACTCACGCCCTCACGAACGCACTTAATTATTCACGCACCCACAGGCACATGCGCTCGATCCACATTTTACTCACGCCCTCACGAACGCACTTAATTATTCACGAACCCACAGGCACATGCGCTCGATCCACATTTTACTCACGCCCTCACGAACGCACTTACTTATCCACGGACCCACAGGCGTATGCGCTCGATCCACATTTTACTCACGCCCTCACGAACGCACTTACTTATTCACGCACCCACAGGCACATGCGCTCGATCCACATTTTACTCACGCCCTCACGAACGCACTTACTTATTCACGCACCCACAGGCACATGCGCTCGATCCACATTTTACTCACGCCCTCACGAACGCACTTACTTATCCACTCAACCACAGGCATATGCGCTCGATCCACATTTTACTCACGCCCTCACGAACGCACTTAATTATTCACGGACCCACAGGCGTACGCACAAGGTGAACACGTTCATCAGCTGTCGGCGAGTCGACAGGTATGGCACTTTGACCTGCCTTGACCTGCCTTCGAACTCACAATTACGGGGGGTCATTTGCATATTGATATGGGCGCTCTTAAAAAAAGATCATCAGCATCTTCGTGATTAATTGAGATCTAAAGAGCAACGGTGTCTTGGGGGAGGGGGTGGGGATGGTGGGGGGAGGGGGTGTTCCCTGCTGTGACTTGTGAGTTAGAACTGCGAAGATGAAAGTGGTCTTCAAGACGCTTTTCTTACGATTTCAGGTCGTGGTTTATTATTCACGTTTGTTTTTAAGTCGTGTTTTCTTTCTTCCTTCTTTCGGTGTGGTTTGGTTTGAAAGGTATCTTTAGGTGTTCTTTTTTTCTCTTTTTGTTATCAATTTTCTTCTTCAACATCGCTCTTTGTATTCTTTAATGTTTTGTTTCTTTTTTTCAAGTATCGCATCAACTCGTCCAGCGTTGGCATCCTACATTTTTTTTATTTCTTATCTCCTTATCCTTTCTTCCTTTTGTCTCGCTTCCTCCTCCAAACCCCTTTCCTTTTCCACCATTCACATCCCTCTCCTTCACTACCCCTAACCTCTCACGCACCTTCCCCCACCCATCCCCTCCTTCTCCCCATCCTCCCCCTCCCCCTCCCCCTCCCCCTCCCCACCCTCCCCCTCCAATCCTTAGGGAAGGTCATCTTTCATCTCCCTGCGGCTAGGTCTGGGGGAGGGGGAGGGGGGGTAGATTATGAGGAATGGGGAGGGGGGGGAGGCAAGTCGATAAGCCACCCCATAGACCACACGCCCTCGACCGCAGAGAGCGCCCACCACGCACGCCCATCGCTCGGGAAGGATACGCACCCAAAGATTTTTTTTTTTTTCAATTATTTTTTAAGAATTTCACGGACCTAAAATTTTGCTGACGTCATATCTGGGATTATTTTTATTATCATTTCTTTTTACTTTTTTATGCTGGAATGATATGTTATTAGTTATTAGTTTTTGGTTGGTATTGATTGACCATTTTGTTTTTTGTTACGTTTGTTATGACCCTTTAATTGAATTGCAAAGCATAAAGTAGACTAAAGGTAATTCACACGAATGCTAATATAATGAATCAGTGATCTCTATAATTAAAACCCCTAAACCCCAATAGAAGAAGTATGACCTCCCCCCCCAAAAAAAAAGCACTATTGAACCCCAAAACCAAAGTCTACGAAGTTAGGAAGCTCATACACCTGAACACCAATGAAATGATTTTTTTTTTCATTTTTTTTGAAGTTGGAGGTCACACCCTTGCCCGACCGTTGTTTTTAATTTATTGGCCTTCCAAAATTCCGTGGCTCCGCTGTGGCTTAATGGCCGAGAGGCAGCAGGGGGAATACAATAGACTTCTCTCGCGCCTACAACCTCTTCCCTCCTTCCCTCTTTTCTGTCTCTTTATTTATTTATTTATTTCGTTTTTTTCTTTCTTTCTTTCTTTCGTTTTTTCTTTTTCTTTCTTTCTTTCGTTTTTTTCTCCCTCTTTCTCTTCCTCTCTCCCTCCCTCTCCCTCCCTCCCTCTCTCTCTCTCTCTCTCTCTCTCTCTCTCTCTCTCTCTCTCTCTCTCTCTCTCTCTCTCTCTCTCTCTCTCTCTCTCTCTCTCTCTCTCTCTCTCTCTCTCTCTGTGTGTGTGTGTGTGTGTGTGTGTGTGTGTGTGTGTGTGTGTGTGCGCGCGCGCGCGTGTGTGCGTGTGTGCACGAGTGTAAACTAATATCATTATCTCTATCGCTGTCTCTCCTCACTCTCCCTTTCTCCCTTTCCTTTTCTCCCCTTCCCTCCCTCCCCTTTCTATCTCCTGAATTCGCCAAGGGGTAGGCGCTATCTGGCCCTTATAAGGTGGCAACATAGGGGCTCGGGCCATTGCGGCAAAGGTGGAAGAGGGAGAAGTGGGGGAGGGGGGGTGTTGTGGTTTATGTGAATGTGTAGAAGGTGTGTATAGCAGGAGGAGCTGTGGTATTTATTTAAGCATTCACGTTATGACTACCAACTAGTTTTTTTGTTTTTTTTTTCTTTCTGTCTTTCTTTTTTTGGCGATCGTCTGCCGAAAAAGCTCGTCAGGTGCACTATTGTTTTCTTCTCGTTTCTTCTCTTTTCTTATTCTCTCGTTTCTCTTTTCTTTTCTTGATTTTCGATTCTTTGCTTTCTCTCTTCTTCTTCCTTGTCTTTTACTTTTCGCTGAGAGGAAACTTGCCCATGGAATTGTTATAAGAAAGAGAATGTGTTTTTTTTTTTGTGATTTATAAAGATCTTGGTTCATTTGTGGTTCTCATGAGAGGCGGTTTCTGATTGAATGCATGATATACGAATGTCATGAACTCGTCAAGTTAAAAAAATATATATATGGATAAAAAAATAAGTAAATGATAGCAAATGGTCGATGGTTAGAACAAATTGAATATCGAGATCATATAGCACTAAGTAATAGCAAATAATTGATAAGTAAATAGAATCAATTACTATGTCGATTCAATGGTTGCAGGAATCACTATGTTTTGCCAGGGACCAGATTGCAAAGAATAATGACAATATAACGTCATTGAGAACCCATAAAATAACGTTATTCAGAAGCCCATAAAATAACGTTATTGAAAACCCATAAAACAACGAACGCTATTGAGAACGCTGTCACTGGCTGGTTTTCGTTCTTCAGTTTTGACTTGTTATTTTGAACAAGATAAACGTCACGCCCACAAGAAAGAGAAATAGATATATAAGAGAAGAAAATAGACAAGCAAAATGCCGCACGCACCGTTCTTCTCGCCGGCGGCCGTTGGGTGGAGCTTGGAAGACGGTGCTGCGAGAACGAAAGAGAAGATGAAGGAGGAAGAGGAGGTGGAGGAGAAGAAGAAGAAGAAGGAGAAGGAGAAGGAGGTGGAAGAGAAGGAGAAGGAGGTGGAGGTGGAGGAGAAGAAGGAGGTGGAAGTTGAGAAGAAGAAGGAGGAGGAGGAGGAGGAAGAGGATGTGGAGGAGAAGAAGAAGGTGAAGGAGGAGAAAAGAAAGAGAAGAAGGAGAAAGAAAAGGAGAAGAAGAAGAAAAAGAAGAAACCGAGAAAAACAAGAAGAGGTCAAAAAGAACAAGAACGAGAAGAGAACGAAAAAAGAGGAAGCACAAGAAAGATAAAACTATAATCATGCCTTGATGATCGTCTGTATGGTGTATCTTCCCAGCCTCTGATGGCCTGTCATTATGGCCTCTTCATCTCTTAATTCAGGGATGATGCGTATTTGTTCGCGACGATCACTAATGTTTTAGAACACTTGTACTCATTTCGAGACTTTTTTTTTCTAGAGATCGTAGAGGGATTTGTTGGGGGGAGGGGGGAGGGCGGGGGGGGGGGGTAGTGGAGTGGGTGTGGGTGTGTCGGTTTGGGTCTGGTTGTTGGTGTGGGTGTGTGGGTGGGTGTAGGTATGAGGAATGTGTGTGTGTGTGTGTGTGTGTGAGTACGTGTATATGTGTGTGTGTGTGTGTGTGTGTGTGTGTGTGTGTGTGTGTGTTGATAGTCAGTGCGAGAGAAAGAAAGATGTGAAGTAATGTGATTTCGTGTTATCTATTATATATTAGCAATCCTTTTTTTTTTATTATACTACCGAAATATTATTCATTTTGTTATTTTGATAATGAATAAAGAAGTATACGAATCCTCAGCTTCGACAAATATCCCATTAAACCGCTTCCTATACATAACGTTTCGTATAACGTGGCTCGGGTTACCCACACCTCATTGGGATTCGGTCGTGTAAAAAATAAACAAATGAGGATCGTCTGAATGAAATGTTAGCCGCGACCCCGATGCTCACTTGTTACACGATGGCATTTAATCCCTTGACGTCATAGGCCTTATCCTCCTCTCGGTGTGGCCTGGCAGGGATAATCTTCTGTTTATTGTAATTTTCGTGTTATAAATGATAGGGGCAGGGTTTTTTTTCTTGCTCGAAACACCGCGAAGAAAGTTTTAAAGCATCTTTGGGTTTTGAGAAGGATAGCGATTTTGATTTTTTTTCCCCTTCGCTTCGTAAGACCGAAACCGATACATTCGTATGGCACGTATAGATGGGATTTAAGTGGCCTATTACCATTTTAAACACCCTTAAGGGCGGGGTTCGATTATAGGCTTAGCCAGCAATTATAGGCCTAGTCTTCCCTCTCTTCCTCCTCCCTCCCCCTCCCTGCCCCTTCTTCATTTCCCTGCTTCCCACGCCCTCCTTCCCCCTATCCTTTCTTTCTATATGTCCTCTCTCCTTTGCCTGCTTCCCCCTTCCTTTTCCCCTCCCTTTCCCATTTGCCTTTCTAAACCTGCATGACGGGTCTCCTTCCTCTCTTTCCCTCCCTTCTCCCTTTTTCATCTCCCTCCTCTCACTCTATCTACACCCCAAACCACCCCTCGCCCCTTCTTCGCGTCTCACCCTCCCCCTTTATTCCCCTCCTCCCCCTCTCCCACCTCCCGACCACCCTCTTTACCTTCATTCTCTTTCCCTCTCTATTCCCTCCCTCCTCCCCCTCTCTCACCTCAGTCCCCCTTCCCTCTCCTCCTCTAACCCCTCTCCCCCTTTCATCTTAACCCCTCCCCTCTCCACCTCCTCTTAACACCCCTCCCCTCTCCCCTCTCCCTCATGACACCTCTCCCTCCCTCTCCACCTCTTAACCCCTCTCCCCCTTCCCTCTCCTCTTAACCCTCCCTCCCTCTCCACCTCCCCTCCCCTCCCCTCCCCTCCCTCCCCTCTCCTCTTAACCCCTCTCCCCCTTCCCTCTTCTCTTAACCCCTCTCCCCCTTCCCTCTCCCCTTGACACCTCTCCCCCTCCCCCCACCACCCATAGAGGCAGGGACGTCGACGCAGCTCGAAGAACCATTCCCCAAACCCCAACTTGGCAAAGGCACGTCACACACATCCATTCATGTCGGTCGCCGCGTCTGTATTGTGGTTATAAAGCGTTGCGGTGGGAATCCGAATGGACAGGTTTTCTACGAGTTAATTGATGATTGTTCGGCGTTCGGTTGACAGGGATTTGACGGCGGTGGATGTGAGTGGATGTCGGGTGGCGGGTGATGAGGTGTTGGTGGCTGGTGGTGAAGTGATGGATGGATTTGATCTCGTGTTAGGTTTAGAGGTAGTGGGAGTTTGAGGAATTAGATATAAAGAAAACAAAACATGCGGTGGAATATTGTGATGCTTCAGATTTGTTTCAAAACTTTCACTGATTGAGCGGTAACCCTCTGGATAAAATACAGTAGTCTGCCATGGAACTCGGCGCTACAACGTTTTCTGTAATGGTTGATTTTTTTATTTTCGACACACTCCAATCCCCACTTCCTATTCATAACATTCTATCTATCTATCCATCTCTCTATCTTTCCCTCTCTATCTATCTTTCTCTCTCTCGCTGTCTTTCTCTCTCTCTCTGTCTTTCTCTCTCTCGCTCTCTCTCTCTCTACCTCTCCCTCTCTCTCCCTCTCTCTCCCTCTCTCTCCCTCTCCCTCTCCCTCTCTCTCTCTCTCTCTTACTCCCCTCTCTCTTCTCTGTCACTTTCCATATCCTCTCCCTTCTCCCCTTTCTCCCTTCCTGCTCCCTACTCCTTATGCTCCACATTTTTTCTCTCTCCATTCCCAACTTCTTTCCCCCATTCCCAATTCCTATCTCCCTTATTCTCCTTTCCACATTCCCAATTTATCTCTCCCCATTCCTCTCCCTTCCGCGATATAGAGCACACAATTCACTCAAACCGAATGTATACGTATATACGAGACAGCTAAAAAGAGCTGACACAGGCCGGGCCGCTCTAGAGAAAAGGCCCGGACTTAGACTTCGTTATTCTTAACTGAACCGAACGAACCGGAAGGGTAAACAGACCCGGACTTAGACTTCGTTATTCTTAACTGAACCGAACGAACCGGAAGGGTAAACAGACCCGGACTTAGACTTCGTTATTCTTAACTGAAATGAATAAACCGAAAGGGTAAACAGACCCGGACTTAGACTTCGTTATTCTTAACTGAAATGAATAAACCGAAAGGGTAAACAGACCCGGACTTAGACTTCGTTATTCTTAACTGAACCGGAAGGGTAAACAGACCCGGACTTAGACTTCGTTATTCTTAACTGAACCGAACGAACCGAAAGCGGAAACAGACCCGGACGTAGACTTCGTTATTCTTATCTGAACTGAATAAACCGAAAGGGTAAACTGGGGGTCGAAAGCTGAACGTAACGAAGAGCCAATACCGTGGTGGGGTGGGGTGGGGGGGGGGAGGGGACTGGCTTTTGGATCATCCCCTACGGCTGTTGAATCGAGGAATCGCCTCCCGCGTGGAATCCTCTTAAGGGGTGGGTGGGGAGCAAGTTTTGGGTTTGCATCGCTTCTTGTCTTTGGAACGGAGGGTGGGCGGAGGAGGGGGGTGGGGGGATTAATCACTCTCCTTGTGCGTGTTTCTTTTTTTCTTTCTTTCTTTCTCTGTGTCTTTTCTTTTTGTGTCTGTCTTTCTCTTGCTGTCGTTCTCTCTCTTTCTCTTTCTCTTTCTTTCTTTCTCTCTCTCTAATATTTATCTCCATCATCTCTCTTTCTTCCATTTCCCTCTTCCTTCTCCTCCCCCTTCCCTCTCCCTCTCCCCCTCCCCCTTCCTCTATTAATTCTATTTTTTTTCTTTGTGACAGAAATCCATTATATAAGCTATGCTCATGAGTTAATGATATTTTTCCATTTTTCCAGGTCAGTTCCGCAGACACGTGACAGCGCAGGCACGTGGGAGGACCGTAAGTGTATGGAAATACATGTTATGGCTCGGGAATCAGTTGTTCCGTGCTTATTTTCTTTTCTTTTCTTTCTTTCTGGTGTTTGTTCTTTGTTTATTGTGTGTGTGTGGGAGGGGGGGTATGTGTGTATGCGTGTGTGTGTGTGTGTGTGTGTGTGTGTGTGTGTGTATGCGTGTGTGTGTGCGTTCGAGAATTACTGTTAATTTGCTGATGAGAATGTGGATTTCGCAGGGCAAAAAAAAGGCAAATTAATTCAATACTGTGAGGATTTTGTGGTATTTCCCTCCTGGTATTATTAGGATTCTTTAGCCTATTGCTGTTGTGATTTAAAAAAAAAATCGTCATCATCTTTACTTTATAAGTAAATGCTTTAATCGTCATCAGCTTTACTTTATAAGTAAATGTTTTATCGTCATTTTTAAATATTATGTCGTTATTTCCCTCCGTAAACTACGCTTCAGTAAGTTCAGCAGATTTGTTTACCATCTTGGCTCCCTGCTCCAGCGTGGGGTTATGTTTATGTAAAATGTTACATGTATTCGACGTAGCACTGTATAGTATTTTACCTGTAGAGGTGATAATTGTATCCGTAGAGAGTGGGTCTGTCTTTGTGTGATTGTGTCGTTAGGAGAAAGGAGAGGGAGGGAGGGAGAGAGAGAGGAGGGAGAGAGAGAGAGAGAGAGAGAGAGAGAGGGAGAGAGAGGGAGAGAGAGAGAGAGAGAGAGAGGGAGGGAGAGAGGGAGGGAGGGAGGGAGGAGAGAGAGAAGAGAGGGGAGAGGGGAGAGAGGGAGAGAGACAGAGACAGAGACAGAGACAGAGAGGGAGAGAGAGAGAGAGAGAGACTGAGAGAGAGACAGAGACAGACAGAGAGAGAGAGAGAGAGAGAGAGAGAGAGAGAGAGAGAGAGAGAGAAAGAGATAGATAGAGAAGAGAGAAAGAGAAAGAGAAAGAGAGAGAGAGAGAGAGAGAGAGAGAGAGAGAGAGAGAGAGAGAGAGAGAGAGAGAGAGAGAGAGAGAGAGAGGGGCGGGGGGGGGGGGTATTAACGCTAATTATAACAGTTAAAACAACAGCGATAACAATATCAGCTCCAGTGATGATATTAAATGGAAAGAACGATAATGAAGTGTTTATCTTGGTAATGAACATCGCTCTTGTGGAATAACGAAGGATGATGAAAGATGCAAAAAGATGTTTATCAACATGGCTTTGCAAAAAGTAGAGTTTCATTGCATTGAATTTTTGTATTTTTCTGTGTCGGGGGATTTTAGAAAACCACGTGTCTTTGCAGTCACAAGGTTTCCGATTATGTCTTATCTCTGTCTACTATTTTTTTTGGCTGTTTTTCTTTATTCACTTCTTTCTCGCTTTATTATTATTATTTTTTTTTATCAATTATCTGTTTAGCTTCTGTTTAGGTTTCATCTCTTTCATGTTTTTTTTGTCTATCGCTCGTTACTTTTCTCTTTCTCTTTTTTTCCTCTTTTCTCATCATTCTAATTTCTCTCTCTCTCTCTCTTTCTCTCTCTCTCTCTCTCTCTCTCTCTCTCTCTCTCTCTCTCTCTCTCTCTCTCTCTCTCTCTCTCTCTCTCTCTCTCTCTCTCTCTCTCTCTCCCTCTCTCTCTCTCTCCCTCCCTCCCTCCTCCCTCCCTCCCTCCCTCCCTCTCTCTCTCTCTCTCTCTCTCTCTCTCTCTCTCTCTCTCTCTCTCTCTCTCTCTCTCTCTCTCTCTCTCTCTTATCTGTTATATATTCTCGTTATAACCATTATCGTTTTGGTTAACAAGGTCTCACCCCCACCCCCACCCCCCACCCCCCACGTCAACCTCCGATCCAGACACATAATGAGCGCGTCTCCTTTTCTTTGTGTGTCATCGTTATTTCTATTATTCTAATGTATCTCCTGTTTCGCCATTTTATCGTGATTGCTCCTTCGCCCTTGCTTCGTAATAGGGACGTCTATTCTGTTATCGGGGTTATGTTCTGATATTGACCTGATTTCCCTTTATTATCTATCTGGGCTGTGTCTCTCTCTCTCTCTTTCTCTCTCTCTCTCTCTCTCTCTCTCTCTCTCTCTCTCTCTCTCTCTCTCTCTCTCTCTCTCTCTCTCTCTCTCTCTCTCTCTCTCTGTTTCTCTATCTATCAATCTATCTATCTATGTATCTATCTGTCTATCCACCTCCCTCCCTCTCCTTACCTACTTACTTCTCCTTCCCTCTTCCCCTCCCTTTCTCTCTCTCTCACCCGCTCCCTCTCTCTTTTTCTCTCACCCACTCTCTCTCTCTCTCTCTCTCTTTCCTCCTCTCCCTCTCTTTGTCTCTCGTAGATGAACACGTGGTTAGCCTCCCGCTCCCCCCCCTCCCCCCCTCCCCTCTCCAGCTATGGCTTCTAATTCCCATAAATTCTTAATCCACGTCAAAAGGCGCGGATGGGCGAGAAAGTGATGTTTTTGGAGCCTCTTTTCGGACTTATTCACCTCCTGGGTTTTGGGTGTGTATGGGTTGGTGTGGTTTGTGTTTATCTATTTCCCTCTTCTTCTCGTTTGTCCAGGTCTTGGTTTTGGTGGTCTGTGTTTTTGAGTGCGAGTTGTGTTTGTTTACTTTTCTTCGCTCCTAATTTCATCCAGAACTTGTTTAGGTTGTTCGTATTGCATTTGTTTAATTTTCATTTATAAACATATTTTTCTATTTAATTCATTTTCATTTATATATATTTTTCTATTTAATTAATTTTCATTTATATCTATATTTTTTCATTTCAATTAATTTTCATTTATATATTATTTCAATTTAATAAATTTTCATTTATATCTATTTTTTCAATTTAATAAATTTTCATTTATATATATTTTTGTCAATTCAATTAATTTTCATTTATATTTTTTTCAATTTAATAGATTTTCATTTATATCTATTTTTTCAATTCAATTAATTTTCACTTATATATATATATTTTTTTCTAACATGGTGGAAATGCACTTGGTAAGTTCGTGGGTGACTGGCTGATGTGTCGATAGATCGTGGATGCCAATCGTTGGATAAATTTTATAGGTTGATTGTGATGAATATTGTAAACATCTTGCGGTCAGTCTGTCGTCATCACCCACCGCTAGTCAAGAAAGATGATGATATTGCGGTGGTGTAAGATTCGTGTTCTGTTTCTGTTCTAGGAGTGTGTGTGTGTGTGTGTGTGTATGTTTTGTGCGTGTTTTAGTGGAGTGTGTGTGTGTGTGTGTGTGTGTGTGTGTGTGTGTGTGTGTGTGTGTGTGTGTGTGTGTGTGTGTGTGTGTGTGTGTGTGTGTGTGTGTATGTGTGTGTGTGAAAGAATGAGAGAAAGAGAGAGAGAGAGTATGTGTATGTATATGTGCTTGTATGCGCATTCATACGTACAAAAAGAGACCAAAAAGGAAGAAGAGAGAAAGAGAGAGACCGTCGCTTGTTGATTTCCGTGACTTTCCCAGCCTGGGAACCGCCTGGCCGGCTGCCAGCCTCGCCCAGCCTCCCGTTTCCAGTTTCCAGCTCGAAGGGAGCTCTCTCACGGCTCACCAGAAGGGGCCGAGTGCTGTCCCCTTTGTTCGTCTTTATTCTTCTTCCTCTTTTTGTTCTTCCTCTCTTCCCCTTCCACTCCTGCTCTTTATGTTCTTCTTTTTCCCATCCACTCCTCCTCTGTATGTTCGTCTTCTCTTTCCCTTCCACTCCTCCTCTTTATGTTCTTCTTCTCTTTCCCTCCCCTTTCTTCGTCTTTCTTCTTCCTCTTTATGTTCTTCTTCTCTTTCCCTTCCACTCCTGCTTTTTATGTTCTTCTCTTTCCCTTCCACTCCTGCTCTTTTATGTCTTTTTCTTCCCATCCACTCCTCCTCTTTATGTTCTTCCTCTCTTCCCTTCCACTCCTCTTTATGGTCTTCTTCTCTTTCCCTTCCACCCCTTTCTATGGTCTTCCTCTCTTTCATTTCCATTCCTCATTCTCCTTTTCCTTCTCTTTTTTCCGTTTCCATCTCGTTCTTCTCTTCTCTCTCTTCCTCTTTCTTCTCTTTCGCATCCACCTTTCTTCCACCTCTTTCTCCTCCTTTCTTTCATCCTCTTTTCATCCTACACGTTCCTCTTGTTGCTATTGGTTTTAGGTTTAATTAAAAGAGAGAAAGGGGAAAGGTTGGAAGGAGAGAGAGAGAGAGAGAGAGAGAGAGAGAGAGAGAGAGAGAGAGAGAGAGAGAGAGAAAGAATGAGAAAGAGAGAGAGAGAGAGAGAGAGAGAGAGAGAGAGAGATAGAGAGAGAGAGAAAGAGAGAGAGAGAGACCATTGTTATCGAAGGACATCGTTTGCATCAGCATCTGGCACCGTGATATCGTAATGATGTCTCAGTCCTTGGCTTTTGATACTGATTATTTGCTCTGCTTTTATATATATATATAGTCTTTCTCCAACTCATCTGTCCTTCCCCTCTTTTTATTCTCTCCTTTCGTATCTCTCTTCTTATCTCTATCTCTCTTTTTCCTGATTCTCTTCTCCCCATTTCTCATTTTCCTGTCTTTCTTCTTCTCCCCATCTCTCTTTTTCCTGTCTCTTTTCCCCCCCCCATCTCTCTTTTTCCTCTCTCTCCTTTTCCCCCATCTTTCTTTTTCTCCTCATTTCTCTCTCTCACTCGCTTGTGTTTTATCACCCCACCCCCCTTGAGGCCGATAATCCCCCCATAGAAATAAAAACGGTAATAAAACGGACGAGAAGAAATGAATTTTGGGAAACCGCTCTTGGATCACAGCGCGGAGTTAGGCCTCCCCCGTGTACAACAGTCGCCTCATGTTTGCTCCTGTTGACGCTACGTAATACAGCTGGTGTTGCTTCGGGGGGACGTCGGGGTAGCGAGCGAATGATAATGTGGGTCTTGGTCTTCTTGTTTAGGGGTGAGGGAAGTGGAAGGGAAGGGGAGGGGAAGGGGAAGGGGAGGAGAGGGGAGGGGAAAGGGAGGGAAGTGGAGGGTGGAGAGGGGAAGGGGGAGGGGAGGAGAGGGAGGGGAAAGGGAGGAGAGGGAGGGGGAAAGTAGGAGAGGCGAGAGAAGGTAAGAGAAGTGAAGTGGAAGTGGAGGAAGGAAAGAAGGAGGGGAGGAGGAAGGAAAGTGAGAGAGGGAGGGGAGTAAGGGAAAGAGGGGTAGCAGGGCGGGAGAGATGGAGGGAGGAAAGGTGGAACGGAGGAAAATCGGGAGGAAAAGTGAGAGAGCGAGGGAAGATTGGAAGATGGAGAGAACGAAGAGGGAAAGAAAGAAAAGCTAGACAGGAAAGAGAAAAAGGGAGAAAGAAAAGAAGAGAACAAGTAAGGTACGAAGAAGAGAAGAGAGGAAGCAGCTAAAAACGGGAAGAAAAGGAAGAGAGGAAGAGAGGGAGTAAAGGGGAAAAGCCTCGCCTGCAAAGGAACCCTCCTCCTGTAGCGGTGACTTCTCTCAAGGTCACGCACGAGGGGGAGGGTTTAGCGCACCCTGGACGGGGGTTCATGAGGGCTTCCTTCGCTCCCCTTGCGGCGTCGACGGTGGGGAGGAAAGGGGGAGGGAGGGGAGGAGTGGGGGAGAGGGTGGGGAGCAAAGGGGGAGGGAGGGGAGGAGTGGGGGAGAGGGTGGGGAGAAAAGGGGGAGGGAGGGGAGAAAAGGGGAAAGGAGGGAGGAGGGGGAGAAATGGGGAGAAAAGGGGGAGGGAGGGGTAGGTTGGTGGCATCGAGGGTGGGGAGGGAGGGGAGGGTTGTGGGGAGAAAAGGGGGAGGGAGGGGAGGGTTGGTGGCGTCGAGGGTGGGGAGAAAATGGGGGGAGGGTTGGTGGTTTCGAGGGTGGGGAGAAAAAGGGGAGGGAGGGTAGGAGTGGGGGGGGGGAGTTCTACCGGTGATTAACCTGTCGAAGGATTCAGAATGGTCCTTTTATTATTTTATTTTATTTGTCTATTTTTTAGGGGGGGGGGTTGTTAACGTCAGCGTCATCATCTCCATTATCATCTTCATCTTCATCTTCATCATCGTCATTATCATTATCATTATCAAGATCGTTGTTGTTGTTGTTGATAGTGCTATTATATTTACATTTTCTTTGATATCAGACCTTAGTTTGATAAGATATCTTTTTGAGACGTAGATACACATAGGTTTCGGTTTTCTTGCTTTGTTAGAAGAGAAATCTGGTAGACTCGAAACGTCATTTTTTGCACTATTTCTTCTTTATCTTTGTGTGCCTGTTCCTGTTTTTTATTTATTTTATTTTATTATCTGTTTAATATTTGCCTTTATGTGGGTTTTGCGCAGTAGCTTTTGTCTTTCATATGCAAATGGAAAATATAATTGAAGTTGTTTTTTTCTGTTTTTGATTAGCCGAGTGATTTCTTTTTTCTTTTTTTATTGTTTGTTCTTTTTATGTTCCCAGTGTTATTTTTATGTTTTGTTTATTTCGTTTTGACAGCCGGATACCGTTTTTTTGTGGTTGACGGATTAAAATTCCCTTTTTTTTGGGGTGGGGGTGGGGTGGGTGATACCGAGGGAGGCGTGCGTGATTGCAGGAGGCGCGACGGGATTATCCTGCAGTAGGAGCAGGAGGCGCTCCCTTGCCCACGGCGGGCCCGGCCATCCTGCAGGTGACGAGAGCGGCCAACTTAGTGCCGCGTCTTCTATTGATCCTGCCGCCACCGCCGCTACACCCCGCCCGCTGCAATCACCACGCCCTCCCCGCTCTCCCCGCCCGCCCCGGGATCCTGCACCGCCGCCGCCGCCGCCAGCTGCATGGTGGCCCCGGCGACCTTCTGGAGGACTCCGCTGCCCCCTCGCGATGCGCTGACCCTCTTGGCGGAGGCTGGCCCTCGTCCGCGCCCTTGCGTCTCTTCTGCCTCTGTCTACCTGTAGGACCTGTTCGCGCTGTCCGTTTTTCGTGACCCCTGTGGCCTCTCTCTCTCTCTCTCTCTCTCTCTCTCTCTCTCTCTCTCTCTCTCTCTCTCTCTCTCTCTCTCTCTCTCTCTCTCTCCCTCCCTCCCTCCCTCCCTCCTCCCTCCCTCCCTCCCTCCCTCCCTCCCTCCCTCCCTCTCTCCCTCTCTCCCTCTCTCTCCCTCCTTCCTTCCCTCTTCCCCTCTCCCTCTCCCTCTCCCTCTCCATTACCTTTCCTTCTCCCCCCCCCCCCACCTTCACTCCCCTCCCCCCCCTCCCATCACCATAAATAAACAAAAACATATCCGCCCATCCATAGGCACATTCGCCCGCACGTGCACCGAGGGCATCCACTCTCCCTCAGACCTCGCCGCTTTTTGCAACAACCAAAGGGTTATTTTTAGAGGCCGTAAATGAACCACCTTTGTGCAATACGGCTCAGCCTCCTCGCGCCTACCCGGAAGTGATCAGCGGCCGCGCTCAGCAACCTGGAGGTGCGGCCGGGCTGATCAGCTGGCGGTATTGTGGGCTTTAACGGAGGCCATTTGTGCGTTTGTTTGCTTGCTGGCCAGCTTGCGGGGTCGCGCGCTCGCTCTCTCTCTCTCTCTTCTTTTCTCTCTGTGTTGGTTTGTCTGTCTCTTTTTCTTTTCTCTCTCTCTCTCTCTCCTTTTCTCTCTCTCTCTCCCTCCCTCTCTCTCTCTCTCTCTCTCTCTCTCTCTCTCTCTCTCTCTCTCTCTCTCTCTCTCTCTCTCTCTCTCTCTCTCTCCATATATATATATATATATATATATATATATATATATATATATATATATATATATATATATATTGTCTCTCTATCTATCTGTCTCTTCTCTTTTTTTTCTTTTTTCTCTTCCCACCTACCTTCTCTTTCTCTCGCCCTGTTTCCTTCCCTCTGAATACCATCCTTACCTTTTTCCTTTCTCTTTATATGTACCCTTTTCCTTCTCTCTTCCTCATTCTTCCCTCCACCTTCTCTTTGTCTCTTCCTCCCCTCTGTTTCCCCCTTCCTTCCCCCGAGCCAGATCACGCTAGGCCGTGTAACCGTACAACTGCTGTCACTTAAACGTTCGCGCGCCCACGACCCCCCCCCCCCTTCCCCCCCGACACGCTTTTTCCTGGGGGTCGTCTTGGGTCGCGTCAGCAGGTCTCGGTAGTACAGGGTTGGCGGAAAACGTAGAAGTGCTTGTTGTGATCGGGGGGGCAGAGGGGAGGAGATTCGGGAGAGGGGAGGAAAATTGTGAGGGGAAGGTTGGGGGGGAGGGGAGAAGGTTGGAGAGAGAGTGGGGGAGAAGGTTGGAGAGAGAGAGGGGAGAGGGTAGGGGAGAGAGGGGAGAAGGTTGGAGAGAGAGGGAAGGAATGTTGAGGAGAGAAGAGAGAGAGAAGATGATTTGGGGAGAGGGGGAGAAGGTTGGAGAGAGGGGAGGAATATTGAGGAGAAGAGAGAGGGAAGATGATTGGGGAGAGGAGAGAGTGGGGGAGAAGGTTGGGGAGAGGGAGGAGATGAAGAGAGAAGGGAGGAGAGAGGGTGGGGGATGTGGAGGAAAGGAGGGAAGGAAGAGGATTGAAGAGAGGGAGAGGAGGATATTGAGGAGACGAGAGAGGGGAGTAGATCGGGGAGATGAAACTGGGGAGAAGGAAGAAGATTTCTGAGAAGGAGGAAGAGGAGGAAAAGATCGGGGCGAGAATGGTCGATAGCGATGCAGATGGATGGGGCGACAAGCGAGGGAAGTGCATTCCGGGAAGAGAACGCATACATTTGTGCATGAGAGGGGCGAGCTGGATGGGGAGGGGGGGAGGGGGTTAATGTGCCCAGAGGAGGAGAGGAAGGGGGGAGGAGAGCTTCAGCTAGGAGCGCAGGAGCCAAGTGTTCACGCAGGGCACTCGCACCGCCAGCTGGCTCGGCCGTGCCACGCTCTCCGCTCAGTGACACCGTCCAGTGCCTACCTGCAGGAGGTGCCTCGCTTTCCCTCCCTCAAGACGCCGGTGTAAGAAGCGCCAGAGGACACGGCGGAGTCCGGGCCGGAGGGCGTAGCAAGACGTTCTCCTGTGAACTTTTTTTTATTTGTTTATTTTTATTTATCTTTTTTTTTTAAGAGACACTGTGATAGAGTGAAGGAATTGCGCCTCGACACGCCAGATGCTCATCAGTCGACGGAAACGTTATCAGGAAGGAAAAACAAAGACTGAAAAAAGATTAATGCGGTTATTAATCGTGTGTTTTTTGTTTGTTTGTTTTTTTCTATTTCAAATTCGCACTTCGACCTACCGGAGAGTCGACCTATCGTGCCTGTCGATCACACCCTCTGTTTTATTTATTCTTTCCGTTCGGCTTAATCAACAAGGTCGATGTACACAGAAGAAATTAATCTCTGACGCGGGGTCATTAGGCCCAATTGGCCTCATGAGCTGCTCGGCGAGAGGCACGGCGCCAGTGCAGTCGGGAGGAGGAGACAATTGCATCAAGAATATTATGTCTTTCGTTTGCATTTCTTGGTATTCGGTTCATTTTATACTCGGTCTGATCATCTGTTTCTCTGTGTCTGTCTGTCTGTCTCTTTCTCTTTCTCTGTTTCTTTGTCTTTATTTTTTATGGCTTTCTCTCTCTCTCTCTCTCTCTCTCTCTCTCTCTCTCTCTTTCTCTCTCTCTCTCTCTCTCTCTCTCTCTCTCTCTCTCTCTCTCTCTCTCACACACACACACACACACACACACACACACACACACACACACACACACACACACACACACACACACACACACACACACACACACACACACGTATCTCTGTAACGGAAACACTTCTCTGTATTCTCTCCCGTCTTCCTCTCTCTTCTTTCTCTCTCTTCTTTCTCACTTCTCTGTGTCCCCTATTCGTTGGAATCAGACTTTTTACGGAATTTAGATCCTCCCTTTTATAGGCACGATTATCGGGCAGCGCAGATATCTTGTCTCGGCCTTTTGTTAACTGCGAATGTCATGCAATTCTTTCATCGAAATTCGTTAAAGATTTATATAAAACGAGATATTCTTTCTCATTTTTTTTTCTATGTAGGCCTACGTAGGGTATAAGCGGTCATGTATATTCTTTGTCTCATTTCTTTCTATGTAGGCCTACGTAGGGTATAAGCGGTCATGTATATTCTTTGTCTCATTTCTTTCTATGTAGGCCTACGTAGGGTATCAGCGGTCATGTATAGATAATTTTCCTAAGGTATTTAAATTTAGGGGTTATTATTCTTCTTATCAAAGCGTTTATCGTGTTCGTATCCACCAGGACTGTGATTCTTAAGACGAAAAAAAAAATTGAAAGACTTTTGCATGTTGAATATTGAAGATGAGAACGCCGGTGATGTTCAGACGCACTATTTTCTTGCTGAAGGAAATATATGTAAGTAATGCTTTATTAATACAGTCGGTAATGTATTAAACCTGTTGGAAGAGAGAGAAAAAAAATCACGTTGGTATAAAAAAAAAAAATCTTTCGAATGTAGGCCTATGATCTTTTGTAGGTAAGAATGTAGAAATTGTAGGTGTATTCGATTTATTTAGAATAATATTGATGTAGTTTATTGGATTATTATTGTTATTTTTTTACATTTACGTATCGAATATCCTCTAAAGTAGACCTAATTTTAATCATAAATATGTTTCATATCTTATTTTGCCATTTGTTTCCGTAAAATATTGACATACATTCTATTATTATTTTCATTTTAAAATATCTAGGGTCATTATAGTACTTACTACCATTACACAAAAAGGTAGTTTTTTTTCCTTGCAATCTGATTTTAAATTTCGTGATGACACTGTAATAATAAGTATTAAGGGGAAACCTTTTTCGACATTACGTTACGTATATGAAATATAATAGTTTGGGATACCTGTGATTCATGTTACCTGGCGGTCTTCACTAAGGTGTTTAGAGAAAACGGGATGCGGAAGTTACGGGTAGACTAAGATGTTTTTCTTCCTATGGCTTTTTTTTGTTTGGTTCCTCTTTTGAAGTCCTAAAGGTTCAATTTTCTGACGAATCATTATTCAGTAATATTTTTAAATTAACGTTTTTATCAAATTCATATAGCAAACTATATATAGATAATGGACCTAACACAAGTCAAATTTAAGGAATAAAAAGAAAACGACGTATTTTTTCATTGGCAGAATTTGCGCTGTTTCAGTTACGAATCAAATCCACCGAACTCTAAGGCCGTATATAAAGCAAAAAACAATTTAACTT
>NC_091549.1:8052914-8057914 GCF_042767895.1 Penaeus vannamei
GGAGAAGGAGGAGGCCAAAAACGCCCGGGTTAATTATCCGTTTTCTGTTGAGTGGTAATTGGGTAAAACAGATGACGATCGCGCAGGCCAATCCCTCTTTTGTGTCGCGGAGAGGAAATTTATTTGGGACGAGGAGACCAGAGGAGGGGGGGATTGAGAGAGGGAGGGAGAGAGTAAGGGAGGTGGAGAGAGAGAGAGAGAACGATAGAGAAAGAGAGAGAGAAAAGGATAGATAGATGGGTAGAGAGAGAGAAAGAGAGAGGGGGAGCGGGAGAAAGAAACAGAGAGAGAGATGGAGCGGGAGAGAGAAAATGAGAGAAAGAGAGAGAGGATGAGAGGAAAAGTGAGGGTTGGTGACTTGCCTTTGTTTGGGAGGGAGGAAGGGGGTGAGGGGGGGCGGGGTGGTCTTTACCGGGTTCTGTCATGCCTTTGTTAGGAAGAGGAAGGGGAGGGGGGGGGAGGGGGGGGAGGGTGAAGATGTTTCTGATCTCAGGTATGGGCGGGGATAACCTTTTTCTTGCCTTAATTACCGGTTCCGCGCAGTTAAGGCAGATTCGTTATATCTTTGTCTTGTTTTATAGAACTGGGGTAAAGAAGAGAGGTTTCATTTCGGATTTATTATTTTTTTTTTTCAATCTTTCTATATTCATGTACTTTTTTTCGTCTTTTTTCGTTATTCCTTCATTATCCACCTGTCTCCGACCGCCTGCTGTTTGTTTTCTTCGTACAACACCCCCCTCCTCCCCCCTCCTTCCCTCTTCTCTCCTGTCACCTCTGTCTGGATCTTCCTCCCTCCTCCTTCCCCTTCCCCCACTACCTGAACCCTCCTCCCCACTTCCCTCCCTTCCCTCTCCCTATCTCCCTCCCTCTCCTCCCCACCTCCTCCCCTACCTCCCCCACCTCCCTCCCTCTCCTCCCCACCTCTCTCCCTCTCCTCCCCCACGTCACCCACCTCTCCACCTCCCTCCCACTTGCACCCCACCTCCCTCGCTCCCTTTATAGTGACCGGAAGAGCGAGCGTCCGTGGCCCCACAGAGTAACATCCTGTCTGGGGTCCTCTCTCTCTCTCTCTCTCTCTCTCTCTCTCTCTCTCTCTCTCTCTCTCTCTCTCTCTCTCTCTCTCTCTCTCTCTCTTTCTCTCTCTCTCTCTCTCTCTCTCTCAATCTATCTATCTATCTGTCTATCTATCTATCTATCTATCTATCTATTTTTATCAGTCTGTCTATTTATCTGTGTGTGTGTGATAGAGAGAGAGAGAGAGAGAGAGAGAGAGAGAGAGAGAGAGAGAGAGAGAGAATCCCACACGCCATTATGTAAATGTTTCAAAGAGATCCATAATTACTTTACGTAAAGCACACTTCAATCGGAGTTAACACGGGACTTAGTATCGTCCACTTGATAGGTGAAAAAACGACGGGATTAGAACGGATTCGTGTCAAGTGTGTGTGTGTGCGTGTGTGTGTGTGTGTGTGTGTGTGTGTGTGTGTGTGTGTGTGTGTGTGTGTGTGTGTTAGAGAGAGAGAGAGAGAGAGAAAGAAAGAAAGAAAGAAAGAGAGAGTGATAAGAGTGAGTGTGTGTGTCTGCTTGTAAAGTACTTGCGTGCGGGCGTGAGAGCCTGTACGTAGAAGCGTACGCACATGTACACCTCCCTCCGCTGAGCAATTTGCCGGGAACCGCTCCTACTCCTCCATTAACCGGCCATGTCCTTCCGGGCGGCGCTGTCCTTAGTCTCGCCAGGCGGGATAGCGGGATCCTGCAGGAGTGGGAAGGATGTGGAACCGGGTAGGAGGGAGAGTGAGGAAGGGAGGGAAGAAAGAGAAAATGGCGGCCATAACGAAATGCGCAGTCGTTGTTGATAAAGGTATCGCTAAGTTTTCTTTCTTTCTTTCTTTCTTTCTTTCCTTTATTCTTTACTCCTTTTTCCTTCTCCTTCTTTTTCTTATTGTTTTCTCCTTCTTCTTCTTCTTCGTCTTCTTCCTCATCTTTTACGAAGGCGGGGTTTCAAGTTAGGTTTATTTATCGAGGTTTTGCGTTATTGGGCGGTTGGGTGGGGTTTCTGCAGTTGGGGCTTATCGCTTGCGAGAGGAAGAAGGGTTGAGTGGATTCAAACGCACAGGTATACGCTGGCAGACACGCACATATGCACAGATAGATAGATAGATAGATAGATAGATAGATGATAAAGTAGTTAGACAGTTATATAGATAGATGGGGGAAATAGATAAATAGATAGTTAATTAGATACACACACACAGATGATAGCTACTGTACATAAATAGATTTACACACACATACACACACACAGAGATGATAGTTACTGTACATAAATAGATTTACACACAGACACACACACTCTCACAAACTCTCTCTCACACACACATACACACCCATGATAGAAACTATAGATAGGTAGATTCACACACGCGCACCCACACACACGCACACACACACACAATACGCGGTTCTGCCTCCCGTAGCTTTACCTCGCACGCAGACACGGCATATTGAGAGAGATAAAAAAAAAATGCCTCGACAGGAAATGATCATTCTCACGACCGGGCTTCCTGCGCCGACATGTGGGCACACACCCTTCCCTCCCTGCCACGCGCCCCCGCTCCTTACCTGCTGCCGGATAGGAGGGATAGGAGTCTCTGTGTCTGTCTGTCTGTCCCTTTCTGTTTTGGCGTGGCTTGGATTGTCTGGTTTTGGTTTGTCTGGTTTGTTCTTCTCTTCTCTTGGTCTCTTCTTGGCTTTTGTTTCTTTCTTTCGGTCCTTCGCTCTCTGTCTCTGTTTCTCTCTCTCTCTATCTCTCTCTCTCTCTCTCTCTCTCTCTCTCTCTCTCTCTCTCTCTCTCTCTCTCTCTCTCTCTCTCTCTCTCTCTCTCTCTCTCGTACACCCACAGAGAGGGAGAGAGAGAGGCAGACCGGAAATAAAGACGAAGATTACAGATATAGAGAAATAGAAGAACCACTCGCCCACTTTCGCACACCTGCCATTATTACCCGTCACAGTCTCTTCCTATTTCTCTTCCTCTTTTTTTTTTCCTTAATTAACGACTCCCTCACTCACCCTGCCATCCGGTCTGCCGCGGGGGAGGGGGGGAGGGGGGAGGGGCACCGAAGGGACACGCGCCCCACATGTCTGCCACGCGGGGCTCCATGCCCTTCCACGCGACTGCCCGGCCGCCCTGCCACGCTCGCGAAGGGGTGCGGGTCGTCACATACGCTCTTTTACTTCGTCGTGAGGGGTTGATGGTCATCACATCTGATAGGGATTTACGATCATCACTTTTGATAGGGATTTGGGGTCATCACATTCAGTAAGGATTTACGGTCATCACATTCAATAAGGATTAATGGTCATCACACACGCTTAGGGATTAATGGTCATCACACTCAATAGAAATTTACGGTCATCACACTCAATAAGGATTTACGGTCATCACATTCAATAAGGATTTACGGTCACCACACACGTCATGGGATTAATGGTCATCACACTCAATAGAAATTTACGGTCATCACACAATAAGGATTTACGGTCATCACATTCAATAAGGATTTACGGTCACCACACACGCCATGGGATTAATGGTCATCACACTTGGGGATTAACGATCGATTCGTATATTTTCAACTTTTGATGATGACTTTCTCGCCACGAAGCGACGCCCAGTGTGGTGAGCGCGTGGTTGTTCTCGATCCACGAAGAGTGATGTTTGAGACCGAGACTTAATGACAGGAAATTGCACACCTCTACTGCATCTCTTCCTTTCTTCGCTCCCTCGCAGTTAATTCTTTGTGTTCCTCCCTCCCTCCGTCCGTCCATCCCTTTCTCCCTTCGCCATTCCTGTTATCGGTACCTCCCTCTTTACTTAGTTTTCCCATGCTCATCTTTCTATCTCTTTTCCTTTTCTTTCTTTTTTGTTTCGCTCTTTCTTTCTGTTGCCTTTTCCTCCTCCTTAACTTCCCCCACTTGTTCTTGTTCTAGAAATTCTTCAGCCTCCTCCTACTCCTCCTCCTCATCCTCGCCTCCCCCTCATCCTCCTCATTTTCCTTCTCCTCCTCCTCGCTTCCCCTTCATCCTCCTCCTCATTTTCCTCCTCCATTTTCTCCTCCTCCTCGTCCTCACCCCTCCCCCTCCGCATCCTCCTCCTCCTCCTCCTCCTCATCATCATCATCATCATTTTCTTCCTCTGTACGTCTGCGTTCGCCGTATCGCCCACGCGAATGTACTCTGCTGTCCCGGCGGAAGTCTCCCTCGAGAGCGCCCCCATGCAGGTGAATCTCGGAAAGGGAGCTCTTGTCTTCTCTCACTCCTTTATTAGCTTCTTGTCTTCTCTCACTCCTTTATTAGCTTCTTGTCTTCTCTCACTCCTTTATTAGCTTCTTGTCTTCTCTCACTCCTTTATTAGCTTCTCTTGGCGTCAAGTAGATTGTTTTTTGTTTATTTGTTTGTTTGTTTGTTTTTTAATCTTGCGTTAACGTTTGCTTTGTGGAGAGTGTATGATTTGCCTTCGATCTCGATATAAGATGGTGTCAGTTTTATTTCCCCTTTCCCATTAGTTTCATGGCCTTACCCCCTTACCTTACGATATAGGGGAATAAAGAAAGGGAGGAAAATAAGCAAGGGAAGGGAGGGAGGGTAGAGGAAGGAAGGGGCGAATGGGGGGTAAGGTAGGGGTGGCTCAGGGGGGGGGGAGATCCCGTATGTCACCTGCGTCCGTACAGCATCCGGGAAAGGGGGTGGGAGGGGGGGAGGGAAGGGGGTACTGTAAAAAAGCAAAGGGTACAGGTGGAAATGACGGTCGTATTACAGGATGTTAAGATTGATTATTTTTCCAGGTTTCTATTTCGTCATAAAGGGAATAGGAGTTATTTTTTTCCTTTCTTTCTTTTTCTTCGTTTCTTTCTTTCTTTTTCTTTGTTATTCTAGGAGCCTTTGTAATCATCTGTTTTTTTGTGTGCATATACTGATATTCCACTACTTATTCTTTTTTT
>NC_091549.1:8062914-8072914 GCF_042767895.1 Penaeus vannamei
TCACGTCGCGCGGAAGACATTGTGTCAACATCCCGTCGGCCGAGGGCACAATGCGGCACTGACAATTGGCCCGACGGAGTGTGCGAGGAGCCAATCCAAAGGGCACCAGCGACGGGAACTGCCCCCCCCCTCCCCCCTTTCTTCGCTTCCTTCCCTCATTCTCCCCAGGGGCGTGGCAGTACCAGAATTATGTTAATTGTCCAGCTGGAGAGGGTGGAGGAGACCCGACGGCGCTGGCCTCCCCCGTCAGGTCAGGCCTCGCCGTCCTTATCACAGGGCATGACCCGAGGAGGCGTGGGCGTCTGCACCCTGCCACTGCACCGCCGCGCCCTTGTGGGTGTGGCACCGGGCGTACCCCCTTACGTCACGCCCCGAAGGACTCTGCGGAGTGCCCGTTTTAGCGCGTCGTGAGGCCGTGCGAGCGACTGCAATTACACCTTGTTCTCATGATTCCAGAGGAGGAGTTTCTGGTGTATTGTGGCGATTTCTTCATTAATGGAGCCTTTTTGGTCGCGTTCTAGATTTTCCCCGCCAGCCTTGGAATGGATGCGCGTATTTAAGTCTCCAGACGCGAATTACGTGCAGGAGGTATTATTAAGCCTTTTGTATGACTGCCAGAAGCTGCGGCGGTCATCGCGGGCTTGACAGCCTTCAGCCGCTGCCGCTGCACGACGATGGGTGGGAAGTCAAGCCCTGACGTCTGCTGAACGCCTTTCTCTATGTCTATCTACCTTTTTATCTGTCTTTTCGAGCCTTCCACTCACTCTGTATCTCCCTCTCTTTATGTCTCCCATCCACCCATCTCCTTTTTTTCTTCTATCTATCTTTTATTATATGTCCTTTCGTTTCTACCTACTTCTCAAACTTTCTCTCTTATATCCTTTTTTAAAAATCTGTTATCATCTTTCCTTTTCCTCCCTCCATTCCCTTCCCACCCTATCCATTCCTATCCCTTCCTCCTTTTCCTGTCTCATTCTATCCCTCCATTTTCTATCCCTCCCTCTTCCTATCCTTTCCCATCCCCCCTCCTCCTATCTCTTCCTATCCCTCCCTCCTCCTCCTATCCCTCCCTCTTCCTATCCTTTCCCATCCCCCCTCCTCCTATCTCTTCCTATCCCTTCCCTTTCCCTTACCCTTCCTTCTCCCTGCCACCTCAGGCCACCCACGCGTCTTCCAAAAGGCTTTTATAGCATAGAGATTAAATTATCTCACAATTACAGTCATCAGCCTCTCTGAAATTTACCACCGCATGCCTGGGTCCTTTCCTGGCCTGCCTCCTACCCGTCCTTTCCCCTCCGTCGGCTCTCTTTCCTTCTTTCTCGCCTCCTTCGTTTCTCTATTTATCTTTTCTTTCTTTCTTTCTTTCTCTTTCGTTATTTTCTCTCTTACTTTCTTTCTCTCTCTTTCGTTATTTTCTCTCTTTCTTTCTTTCTCTCTCTCTCTCTCTCTCTCTCTCTCTCTCTCTCTCTCTCTCTCTCTCTCTCTCTCTCTCTCTCTCTCTCTCTCTCTCTCTCTCTCTGTGTCATTTCATCTTCCATCTCTTCTCTTCTCTCTGGGTTGCTCTTCCTATTTTTTCGTTTTCTCAACATTTTATTCCGTTTTCTTTTACTTCCATTTCTGCTCAAACAGGCCTTCGTACCAAACGGTTCGCCTTTTCGCCCCTGAATAAGATGAGTAATGAAGATATTCCCCTGTGATGAGTCTGCATTTAGTCGGCTGCGAGTTCAGGGAGGAGAAAGTGCGGTTATTGATGAGTCCTGGCGTTATTCGCGGATTTCGAAGACCTAAAAAGGAGAGAGGATTGTATTTCTCTCCCCCTTCCCTGAGCAGTGGGTAGTTGAGTTGTTTCAGAGGATGGGCGGGCAAGTTTACGCCCATATAACGGGGCTCTGGCGCATGAAAGGGCGTCGGGGAGCACGCTGTGACTTATCTCGGATCTGACCCTAATTATTTGTTACAGTGATTAATGAACATCTGCAGGGGTCGCTCTTTGGGAGGTTTGAGAGCCCTCTGGTGGTGGTGGAACGAACAGGCGTGAATTCCCGAAGAGCCGAGGTGGAGATCGACGTTTTAAGGGTTTAAAAGTCTTGGATTTTATTTGATTATTTGTTAGTATCGTTTCGTCTTGGAAGTTTTGAAGTTTTAAGGGTTTAAAAGTCTTGGGTTTTATTTGATTATTTGTTAGTATCGTTTCGTCTTGGAAGTTTTGAAGTTTTAAGGGTTTAAAAGTCTTGGATTTTATTTTATTTTTTGTTTATTATTATTATTATTATCTTAGTTCGTCTTTGAAGTTTGGAAGTTGGGATGTTGCTGTGCTGTGACGTCGTTGTTTCCCGGGATGTGCTTTATTGCCCTCGGAGTGATGGCAGCGTCCAATCGCATTGGGCTGATGAGCTTATGATAAACGCCGAAAACCCCCGGGAATTATGCAGGAGGCACTCTGGACGCCCGGGGATTTAGACACGCTTTCCCATTATCAATTCCCGAGTGCAGCGTGCGTACTCTGTCGGCTTTGGTTTAGGAGGAGGAGGGGGGGGACTTTTGCGTACATCAGAGGGGAGGGGGAGGGTGGGGGTGCGTGGAGATGCAGAGGCCACGCGGAACGAAATCGAACACTTGGAGGACTTCCGAAGAGGAAATCGGACGTAGGGAAGTGGTCCCTCCGTAAGTCCTTCCACATTCCCTTCCTTCAACGGCAGACGGATCGGGGTTGTTATTCTCCGCCGGGACTGATGGACGGAGCGACGTCGGAGGAATCCCAATGCGGAAAGGGCGAAGGATGTCACCTTTAAGCGCTTCCCCGACCGTAGGACCTGGTGCTCGGGGGACGCGGGCGGCGGGGGTGCCTCGGCTGAGCAAGCCCTTCGAACGCCCTGGGATCCTTGTATGCATAAGGGCGTTGATGATCCCTCGCGGGCCTATCTAGGGCGGCCCACAGGCAGCCAGCGGAGGCCTAAACGGGAGGCGAGCAGCGGGCGCGACACCATCACTCACGGACGAGCGTGCCCGACGGCGTGCCCATGTTCTTCACACGTGCTTGCGGTGGGGGTGGCGGCCCGCTCCTGTGGTCGGGACCCCTGGGGCCGCGGACGCCGCTCCGGGGGCCGTCCAGGGCTCCAGGGCGCGAGATTAGAGGGCTTTCCTGAGCCCCGAACCTGGAGGAAGGGAAAGTGCGTGCGCGTGTGGGACCCAAAAGGGATTTGGGCGACCCTGCTTCTTCCAGGGGCGCAGGTGGACGGAGACTCGGCTCGTAAATCTCGGAGGCGACTCGGCGGAGACGAGGCTTTTAGAATGCCGACTATGCTCACATTTTAGAGTCATCTATATATGAATGTTTATATCTACATAAATTTAAGTGATTAAGCGTAAATATTAATGAGCGCGGGTGTGCAAGTTCGTAATGTGTATTACCTATCATATCCGCCGATCTCTCAAACGCAAATAGTCGATCAGTAATTTTTGCTGTTTGTCAATTATTAAGCGCGGATTTTATCCATATTTTTTATGGATACTCAGCATGGTAATCGAGATGTCATGTCGCTGTGTAGTTTTTTTTTCTTTTTCTTTACTATGTCAAGATAAAATCAAATGTGCAGATATGCGCAGATGTTCAAGGTTGCCAACATCACGGAATCCCTTGCTTGGGAGCTAGTAGCTTAACCGCGTCGGGAGGACAGGTGTTCTGCCGTCCCCCTTCCTCCCCTCCTCCCTCCCCTCTCCCCCTCCTGTCTTCTCCCCTCCCCTCTGCCCTCCCTATCCCCTCCCCTCTGCCCTCCCTATCCCCTTCCCCCTGCCCTCCCTCTCCCTTCCCCCCCTGCCCTCCCTCTCCCCTCCCCCCTGCCCTCCCTCTCCCTTCCCCCCCTGCCCTCCCTTTCCCCTCCCCCTGTCCTCCCTTACCCCTCTTCCCTCGCTCACATACCTCAAATCTCCACCTCCCTCCCATGATATTAAACCCCCAACCCCTCTCTCCCCCTCCCCTTCCCCTCCCCCACACCCCGACACTTTACTATCCGTAGTCACAGCGCTGAAAGATATTAGTCGGGTAGTGGATCCGGTGAGCGTCGGTCTGTCGGTTTGTCGGTCGGTCAGTGACATATCTCCCCCCCCCCCCCTCATCTAAACCCACACCCCATTTCTCTCCACGGATAATAACAGATAATAATTCGTCATTCCAAACGTGTGGATATTTTTTCTTTCTCTCGTCATGTCCTTGGCGTGATGGGATATTTGTCCCATCCGTCCTCGCCCTTGGCCCTCGGGACGCACCTCGCCCCGTAAGCATACTGTTCAGGGACAAATTCGGTGAAGCGTTCCCTCGCCCTGACGCTGAACCCGATCCGTCGTCGGCGAAGGCTCGGTTGGTCGGAGAGGCAAGGAGGAGGCGTGGGTAAGGTTCTGGAGGAGGGGCTGTGGCTCCGGCGCCCGCGTGCATGGAGCCGGGATGGGCAACATCATATTTTTCGAAGTAAGTGGGGTTTGTGGCTTGCTTTGAGGGGCGTGTCCGTTTCTCATGTATATATATGTGTGTTTATATATATTATATATATATATATACACACACGCATGTATATATATGTGTATGTGTATGCATATTTATGTGTATATATGTATGTATGTCTATATATCGCAACCAGTGGGAATGTCACTCGAAGAATTAATCACTTGCGGGTAAAAAACTTGTTCATATTTCCCGCGTTCTTGTCGCAGGATGTTGTTGTTCTCTCTAACGTTCCATTTCTGTTCCGGAAGGGTGACAGGAGGTCGTCGTTAAGAGGGAACTTTCTGGTAAGGGACACGCCCGTGATGTCCGTCCGTGTGCGTGGCTGCTTGTGACGTGCTCTGAAATATTGCCTTTTTTAAACTCCTAATCTCGCGCTCCCGAATGTCCTTGGTCGCGGGCGTGCGTTGGGAGTCCTTTTGCAGTGGGGGCATGGGCGGAGGCGGGTGGTGTGGGTCCCTTTCTTGCAACCTCTGCGGGCGTGAGGGGTTAGTGACTGGTGTGGACTGGTGTTGATGGCGTGTGACGGATTGGTAGCTTATGGTGGGCGTGCGGTATGTCTGCTGGGTGGAGGCGTTTCGTGGGTGGCGGCTTGGAGCGTTGGTTGTTGGGAGGGAGAGAGGGAGAGAAGGACGGAGGGAGAGAGGGAGGGAGGGAGGGAGGGAACATGAAGGCCATGGGGATGTTTTCATGCCTGCGGGATCTGCGGCGCAGGAAGGACGCGGGAATGCTTTGCACGCCTCTTCCTAGAATGAAAAGGGTGTGTCGACAGCCTGTAATAAAGTCAAGGAAAACCATTTTATCGTTCTACATTTACCACTGCTTCTCTTCCTAAATGACTGATTAAAAGTCACATTACTCACGCCTAGTGACAGGCGCGCGGGCGAGAAAGCGAGACACCTCACAACACCAATCTGTCTCCATTATTCCGCGATTTGCTGTTTCTCAACAAATTTCCGCCTCGTTGCGCCTCGTGTTCGTTCGTGTCGTGGCCGCGAGGAGGCGTGGCGGTCGCCCGTTGTCGCGGCTTCGGGCGTCAGCGCCGCGAACCGCCGGGTGACAAAGCCGGGAATAATGAGCGTGGATAACAGCCGCCGATGGGGCGCCGACTCCTCCCGCTTTGGTTCATGTGTGCGGAGGCCTCGCGGCGGATGTTCGGATCACGATCGGAAACCATTCTTTGCTCTGTTTCCTGCCTTATTGCTGACCGCCGCGGCCTCCGACAGGCGGCGGTCAAGCGGGATCTCTCTCCGCCTCTTCCTGTCTGGCGGAGAGACACCTGTAACGCCGCCAAGCTCGCCATTATCATTTCTTTAAGACTTAGGTGACAAAGAGGACAATAAAGTGGTTCTCACCCATTGTGTTTGGGTGCGAAGATGGCCCCGAGCGAGCGGGTTCCCTTTCCCTCCCCCCCCCCAGTCCTCCCTCTCGTGTTTGTGTTTCTGTGGGAAGGATGCGTCAGGGAGAAAGTTTACACGGGAGGACTCGAGGGCGAACGGGTCAGCCATTCTGATGAATTTAAATGCATTTGGGATAGTCCTCGGTGCCTTGTTTACATTAACGGAGTCGCATTCGATGAAGGTGGTTTGAAATCAGGGACAAATTAAATCTGTTGTAAAGATAGAATGAAATCTGTTGTAAAGATAGAATGAAATTTGTTTTAAAGGTAGAATGAAATCTGTAAAGGTAGAATGAGGCAAAAGTCTTCAACGGAATCTCTTGACGGACACTTAGAACCGTTGTTTGTTGATGGTCGTTTAGTTCGGCCGTGTCAGGAAAGCTGTGGTTGAAATCGCCGAAGATGAGAGTAACGGGCCTTCGTCAAAAGGCTCCCCTTGAAAATCTCAGCTATTGACACCTGCCTGCCATCTTTGTTGTTTTGCTTAGAGTCCGTAAGGTCGAAAGTCCAGTGCGTTGATGCGCTAATAAGCAGGTGAGAGGTGGTTCCTTTGTCACTGTGAATTGTGTTCGCAAGATGGTGTTGTTTACGCGACTTTTTTTTTATTTCTTAAAGGCAAGTGGGTTTATATTCGAAGAAAAGTGTAGGTTCATCGTAAAAAAATGTCTTTAATTAAAGCACAGCAGATCTTGTTTCTGTTTAGTACCAGCCACACATGTATTTGCGTTTGTGACTTCCCGACTAAGGGTTGTTTTAGGGTCTGGAACGCTATGGACTTCCGCGGCAGGAGGGAAAATCGCTGCGTCATAATGGATCGCTGTCAACCCCTCCCCTTGCCCGACACTCGAAGGGGCAGACCGCCGAAAGTAGGTGAAAATAAATTATACCCTCCATATGGCTCGATTTAAGGTAAATAACGATAGGCGAACGGAAGGAGGTAAGGGAAGAGGTGGGTGTGGATAGCAGGGAAGGGAGAAAAATAATAAAAAAGATGTTTAACAGATAGGTTTGATAGTTTGTTGTGGGGATGGGCGGGCGGGGAGGGAGAGATAGAGTGGATAACGGCCGCCCTTCCGACAAACAATCGAGCGTTCGCAAAAATGATTCTTATTGACTGTCACTTTTTTGCCAATTCTGTAATTTTGGTTACTGGTTTAGCACCTTTTTGTATTAATGGAGGACCCGTAATTCACCTAAAAAGGGGGATGAAGGTTTTCCCGAAAGTCCAGCCGAAGCCAAAGACGTTTCTCGAACCGTAAGGAAAGATTGCCTGGTCGTCGACATTCCCGATGGACAGATAAGGTGCCCAGCCTGATCTCCGGGAGTTTACATGTAGGCTTAACAGATTTGTGAACCTATTAGTACAGTGCCAGTTGTTGACCCATTCCCATTAACGATGTTTATCTCTTATTTTCCGTGTTTGGACCCGGGCTATCCGATTACCGAACTGGCGAGAGGCGGGCGAGTCTCTCCCGACGCGACGACCAGACCACGAGGCACCGACGGCTAGGAAATGTTTATTATTTTGAAGGAGTTTTTTTTTCCTTTTTTTTTGTCCTCGTTCTCTCTTTACTCTTTCCCTCGCGATGGTTGGGTTTATGTTTCCTTTCTCCTTGTCGGTTGTGAATGCGAGGGTTGTTTGGGCGCTGCGATAATTCGTATATTTACGTTGAAAGGGTTTATCACGGTTTTAATTATGATGAATGGCTCTCGTATTTATTTATTTTATATTTTATGTTTTTTTTTTCATATGTTCTCGCTGAGTAATGGTTCGTGTTCATGATCTTGATAAATGTTTCGCTTAAGTAAACACGGTTTTGTACAGTTACAAACGCGAAATTCTCTCATGATATAACCAGGCGGTCTTAGGTTATCCCATGGCGCTGCTGCTAAAGATGTTCCCTGGTATAGTCATTACCGCAGCTGATGATTGTTGCCCGCTGTAATTACTCCTTTTGTGGGGGTTATTAGGCCATTATTACGGGCCTGGAATTAGCATATGAATTAAATTTGCGGAAGGAGGTCACGGAAATGATTATACAAGAGAGGGCTATTCTTGTTGAGATTAGGTTAGTTCAGACATGATGGCGTTGTGAAGAGAGATCATTTTTCGGTTTTCTCTTTCAAGTCTGAGCGCATTGTTGTCCGATTGTCAGATGCATTGGAGCTAAGTAAGTTAAAAAATATACGGGAGAGAGTAAGTGGAGCGGAAGGGAGGGAAAATATGGTAAAGTGACGTCATAGCGCTTGAGAAATGGCGCGGGGTCAAACCTATCTTCGTCAGATTAGCATAAAGTTATCATTCACCCGGGATACATTCCTCGGAGGAGATTCGTCTTGCGGGCGCTCTCGTCTGGGACTGACGTTCAAGAGCTTCAGAACGCCCATGAATAAATTTCTCTCGTATGGGCCGCTCCGTCAAGAAGGTCGATGTATTTTTATCGTTTGGGAATTTGCAATGGCCGTGAATTACCAGGCTTGTAGCGTTTGAGGGGGAATTCTTGTAGTGTTGTTATTTATTGTGTTCGTCGGCGTTGATATAATTGGTATCGTTTTATTGTAGTTATTTAATAGAAGTTAGTCATGAGTATATAAAAGTGTTTGAATATTTGAGGATGTATTGGATATTTGAGGATTAGAAGCCACACGAAGGCTGCGTTGCTGGGAGCCAGGTGCACGCGACCACAGCAACAACCAAAACAAAAAGTTGCCGAAGTGAGGCGGGAGAGCAACCAGCACAGCGAGCACTTGTGCAATGGGAGGCTGAGGCTGCAATGAGAGCAAGAGGTTGTGCGCGGAGGCTTTGCAATCTTGCTGTGGAAATTAATCATTGTGTCAGCTGTTTGGCGAGTTAATAAGGGTTTGGGGTGGCGATCCTTTCGGTGTCTAGAACGCGAGAGAGGGGAGGGGGGGGAGGGGGGGGTGATATAGCATTTATACGCGGGAAACATGTGTTTGGAATTTCTTGAAAATAACCGAGGGGAAAATGATAGTGAGAAGCTTGAGAACGTGAAGGAGAACGATTTCAGGCGAGATTTCACTTTACAAGATGATAGTGGGAGAGATTGTAAGACTGAACCCACGCACAATTTCAGCAGACACTTAAATATATATTTCTACTCATATAGATACAGTTGTGAAAGATTTTTTTTTCTTCTTTTGATATAAATAGTCCAAAGTCCAACCAGATCGTCAAATCGCACCCACGCGCGGCCGTCTGACCTCGGAGGTAAAGATAGCAGAAGTTTTTAGGCTCTTCTCTCTTAGCCATTAATCCGTCGCGGTGCACTCCACATCCCTAAATCACCCAGCCCCTCCACATGGCCCGCCGAATGCCAATAAATTGCCCCAAAATACGAGCCCAAACACCTGGTTCCAAGGGTGTCCTGATAAGAGGGAGTGGGAGCGCATGTTTGAGAACACCCACGCAACACCTGTGGGGGCTCCAAGCGCAGGTGTTTTGGCGTGTGTGTGTCGCAGCAGCCAGCCACCCGCGCTTCCCCGACACTGGTGGAATTTCGGAAGTGTGGGGGAGGGGGAGGGAGAGGGAAGGGAAGAACGTGGGAGGGAGGGAGAAAGAGATGAAGGGGGGGGATGGAGTAGAAGAGAGAGAGGGAATGACTGGGATAAAGAGGGAAGGGTGGGAGGGAGAGGTAGAGGAAGGAAGGGAAACGGAGTGGGAGAGAGAGGGAGAGGGAGTGGGTGTGGAAGAGAGGGAGAAGTAGTGTGGGAGAGGGAATGGAAGAGGGAGTGGGCGTGGGAGAAAGAGGGAGAGGAGAGGGAGGGAGAAACATATCAGTGCTTGTGTGTTTCGATAAGCTTTTTGTGTGTTTGCATGTGTCAAATGTCAGGGACGACACTGAAGATGTACAGTGCATTGCTTATTCATTTTTTATTATTATTTTTTAGAGATCCCTCTGCTTGTGTTTTGGCTGCTAAAGAGGGCGGTGCTGACTTTTTAACGCTTCTTATTGCATCGTGTGTATTTGTCTTTTATTGTCATAGATATTTCTCTCGTTTTTTGTATTATTTTTATACTAATGTTTTCCTTTCTCTCTGCAGCAGGGGATGCGCGACGGGCCAGGCAAACCCCCACCGGACAA
>NC_091549.1:8075414-8080414 GCF_042767895.1 Penaeus vannamei
GATGAGTGTTATTAGGGGCGTTTGCAGGTAACGGCTCTTCCCACGGCGGGTTGGGCGACGTGGGTCTTCTGCTTCGACGCTCTGGTTATTTATTTTTTATTTATTTATTTTTTATCGTTTTGGGGGTGTTCTTTCTTGGGTTTGTGTTGGGGGGGGTTGAATGTGTCGTATTTTATTGTTGTTATTTTTTTCCTTGTTTTTTATTCCGGTTCTTTTTGTGTTTTTTTTTATTTGTTTTATTCATTTGTTCGGTTTTTATTCTTTGTCTTCCTTCTTTTGCGTTCTTTTGGTTTCATCTTTCCTTTTCTGTAATTCTCCTTTTCCCATCTTTCCTTTTCTGTAATTCTCCTTTTCCTAGTTATCTCTCTGCTTTTTCTTCTGACACTGCCTCTTCCTGTCCCGCCTCCATGGCACTTTTAACACTAGCCATTTCGCTTCTCATGCTTTATCATGCTCTTGCTCCTCCTCTTCCTTCCGTTTCCGTCTAATAACCATCTCTTCCCACCCTTCCCTTCTCTCCCATTCCTCTTGGTTCTTTCTCCCACTCCTCTACTTCTCTCTCCCCATTCTCCAACCCCACTCATCTCCTCCACTCCCCCCTCTTCACCTACTTCTTTCCCCCCACCCCCACTTCATGTCTCCCCCCCCACCTCCACTCTACTTCTCTCCCCCACCCCACCCCACGCTACTTCTCTCCCCCTCACCTCCACTCTACTTCTCTCCCCCTCCCCCCACCCCACCCCCACTCATCTCCCCCCGCCCCACTCCACTTCTCACCCCCACCCCACCCCCCACTCATCTCCCCCCAATACATCACCATAAACACCATCTTCCGGGATGCGAAGGTGAGACCCGTAGTTCGGGAGCGCGCCGAGAGAGGGGGCAGGTGTAGTACCGTCGGCGCCAGGTAGTGGTTAAATGGGCTCCCTTGTTAGGACCTGGTGCTTCCGGTGCCCTATGGGAGGGGGAGTAGGGGGATAGGGGGGGAGGGGGACAGATTGGGAGGAGAGGGAGGGAAGGGGAGGGGGTTGTAAGGGTCTTTAAGAAGGGGGGGGGGGAAAGGGGAGGGGGAGGGGGCTTGTAAGGGTCTTTAAGGAGGGGGGGAAGGAAGGGAGAGGTTCTATAGGGGAGAGGGAGGGGTGAGGGGGGTCTAGGATACCTATGAGGATGGTGGAGGTCTATGGGTCGAGAGGGAGGGGAAGGGGGGGGGGTCTGGGAGATAATGGGTGACGGGGTATGGAGGGGGAGAGATGGTAGAAGGGAGAAGGGGGGTAGAGGAGAGCAGGATGAGTGTTGTTATGGGCGGCGTTATCTCTCTCCGTCCTCCTTCCTCCTCCGTTTATCGTGTTCCATCTTTGTTGTGATCGGCAGGGGTGGGGGTTGGGGGAGTGAAGGGGGCTGTTTGTGTCTGATGGGGATCGGGAATTCGCGTCGAGGGGGGAGGGGGGCGGAGGAAGGGAGGGGGGTTGTTGTAGTTGCGTGATCTTTTGTTTGTATCGAATGTTTTATCTATTTTTTTAATGTCTTTTATTTTCCCTTTTGTCTCTGTTCTTTTTTTATTATTTCTCGGTCCCTGTTTATTCTCCCTCTCTTCATTTTTCTATTATTTCTCTTGATTTGCGTGAGTTTTGTGTGTATGGAATATTTGATCCTATTTTTAAAGTATTTTTTTTATCGGTCTATGTTCTCTTGTCTCACTCCTCTTTTCTCAAAAGTCCTGTTCCTCTCTCTATTTTCCCTAGCTTAGTTGTGTGAGTTTTATTTGTATCAAACGTTTATTCCTACATTTCTCTGTCTCTTTCTCTTCATCCTCAGTCCCTGTTCCCCTCTCACACACACACACACACTCTCTCTCTCTCTCTCTCTCTCTCTCTCTCTCTCTCGGTCTCTCTCTCTCTCTCTCTCTCTCTCTCTCTCTCCTCTCTCGTTTTATTTGTATCAAACGTTTATCCCTATATCTTCTCTCTCTCTCTCTCTCTCTCTCTCTCTCCTCTCTCTCTCTCTCTCTCTCTCTCTCTCTCTCTCTCTCTCTATCTCTCTCTCTCTCTCTCTCTCACCACCCTTGTACCGCATGCCTTAGGCGGTTCCCAGCATTAAGAGCTCGTCGGGCAGTAACGTACAAGGAGCAGTTTTTTATAACATTTCCTCTGAAATGTTCAGGTACAATGTGAATCGCCCCCCCTCCCCCTCTTTCACTTCTTTGTTCCATTTTGTTCAGATTATTTTCTTTTTATCTTAATTATTGATTTTCTCTTTATTTCGTATTTGTTGATTTATTTCTTTATTTCGTATTTGTTGATTTTCTTCTTTATTTCCTATTTATTGGTTTTCTTCTTTATTTCCTATGTATTGATTTTCTTCTTTATTTCCTATTTGTTAATTTTTTCTTCATTTCCTATTTGTTGATGTTTTTTTTCTTTATTTCCTATATGTTGGTTTTCTTCTTTAATTCCTATCCGTTGATTTTATTTCTTTACCCTTCACTTTTCTCACCGAGTTTGCTAACATGTCAGCCGTCCCAGTGTCTCGGGTCCATCTGCTTCTATATTTCCTATTTGTTAATTTTTTCTTCATTTCCTATTTGTTGATGTTTTCTTCTTTATTTCCTCTCTGTTGATATTTTCTTCTTTAATTCCTATCCGTTGATTTTATTTCTTTACCCTTCACCTTTCTCACCGAGTTTGTTAACATGTCAGCCGTCCCAGTGTCTCGGGTCCATCTGCCTTCCCTCCGCGGATTTTGGGACGGGATCTAAATACCGATTTTATCTCGTGGGTTTTGCGTGATCCTGGCGACCCGAGTGGCGTCCCGAGGCTATAAAGGAGAGGGTTTATGCAACGCCCCCTTCCCCCCCCCCGCCCCCCCATCGGCCCGCGTGTCATTAAGCGGTGCGCAAACAAAGATGCAACTCAGAGGCACCCGGGGAGAGGGAGAAGGAGGGAGAAGGGGAGAAGGAGAGAGAGGGGGAGGATGAGAGATGGGGTGATAAAATAGATAGATAGATAGAGAGAATGTGGAAGAAATAGAGAAGGAAAGCGAGAGATAGAGAGACAGACAAAGAAGAAATAAATAAAGAATTTACATAGACATTGATACGAACTGAAAGACAGATAGAGAGAGAGAGATAGAGCCACACTTCAGTGCAAGAGAGAATCACAAAGAGGTAAACAAGGGGTAGAGAATAAACTGAAGGGGTAAACAAGGGGAGGAGGGAGGGGTAGGGGTACGGGTAGGGGGGGGCTTGAGAGAGGAATGAGATTGACCGAAGTTCAAGGTCGCCAGTGAGAACGGCGAAGTCTGGGCCTGACCTTTCCCAGCGTCTTGGCCGGAAAGGGTAAGGTGGCTGCGGGCGGTGGCGGAGGCGGCGACCAGCCCGGCAGCCACCGTGGGAAATTCCCCTCCGCTCGGTCGCTGGGGCTCTATTTCTTGGTTTTATTGCTTGTGGGAGGTATATATTTTTTTTTTTACCGAGGGGGCGTTTGCGCTGTATGGGCTTTATTGTTGGTTATGGGTGGGAGGGAAGTGTCTTGTTGGTTTTTGGGATTTTCCGGGGAGGTTAGGTTTATTGGTTTGTTTGTTTTTTTCGGTTGTTTGATTTTCCTCGCTCAGGTGCTTGTCTACCCTTGAAATTTTCTCTTCCGATCTTCCCTCTCCCTCATTTCTCTTTTTCCCCTTCATCTCTCCCATTTCCCCCTTACTTTCCCTGTTTCCCCTTTTCCCTCTCCCCCAATCCCCCCTTCCTTATTTTCTCCCTGTTTTACGCACCTCCCCCTCCCTCCCCCCCCCTTGCGGTCGTCTGGTCAGCGCGTCCTCCTCAACCGCACCTGTTTGCACTAACTCTGTCAGGTCACAGGAACAGGAGCTAATGACCCCCACTATATTGGGGTGAGGGGTGGGGGTAGGGGGTTGGGGGGGAGGGGAGTTTGAGGTTCTTGTTTTTTTTCCTATTTCTTCTAGTTTTTTCTTCCTTTTTTTGCTTGTCCTTGTGGGTACAGAGAGTCGGGTTATGGACTGGACTGGACCTGGCCAAACCCGACACCTGTGGCTGCCGATATCCTCATTACCGTTCCTGGCTCCGACACGAAAGAATCTGGATATTTTTCTGATGGTGGCATGAGAAGGTGTCTTGGCACGGTCGTGGGATTTTATTTTTGATGTTGATGGAGAGTTTTTCCAATTCTTTCTTTTCTTTTCTTTTCTTTTGCATCGGATATCATGTTTATTGTTTGAGCTTTCGTTACCAGCCACGGGGAGAATCATGCCCTTCCAGCGATAAACGACTCAGTGAACATTTATTATACACAGGAAAGGATGCTTGTCTTTTAGCCTAGACATGCCTATCTACCGTAGAGATAGATAGATAAGTGTATATATATCTGATAGATAGACAGATACACATGATAGACTAATAGATATACAATTATTTGTTTGTATAGGCATGTCTGTATGTACGGATATTCATTGGTTCGGGCCTGGCACAATTTTAACGAACGATAGTGTAGCCTGGGTCTTTTCAGCGTGTTTCAGTGTCCTCTTAATGCCATTGCTACTGTTCGTGCTGCCCGTGAGGAGGCGGTCCCGAAGGTGCCGTAACCCCTTCGTGACGACCGCCACCTGCACCGAAAGGGTACATATACCGTACATCGTGCTTAATCTCCATTGTTACTAGGTAGCCTTCCTTACCTAACCGGAGGATGGGATTAGGATCTGCGAAAGGGCGGGAGGATTAGTGTTTTCCTTTCATTAAGCCGCCGAATTGGCCGCCTGAAGCCACTCATTTAAATTGATAGAGTCCCGAGTCTTTTATCTCGACGATGAAAGTAAGTTGAAGGTTGCGACGGGACGTGACAGCGGTGGTAATGGGCGCCGTGTCATCACTGTGTCATCAGCGCTATTGCGTGTTATTTACCGGTGTGCGGTCTGTATCAACTCGCCGTCTGATGTTCCTTCTTTGTCTTTCTTTCTTTCTCTCGCTCTTGCTCCTTCTTTCTTTCTTTCTT
>NC_091549.1:8082914-8102914 GCF_042767895.1 Penaeus vannamei
CTTCTTGCTTTTTTATGTCTTTCTTCCATCCGTATTTTTCTGCTCTCGGTTGAATTATCTTAGAGCTATTATTTTGTCATTCTGTATCGCACTCGTAAATTCATATTAATCTTTCTCGTCTGTCGTATCAATTTTCTCCACTCTTCTCTCTCTTTCTGTCCCTCCTTCCTTTTCCTGCCCTTCCTTCTAAACCCCCACTGTTCCCTCTCCTACCTCCTTCCATGCCTTCCTACCTTCCTTCTTCCCTCCTTCTCTCCTTCCCCTCCTCCTCCCTCCCGCCTCCTTCCCTCCTCCCCACTTCCCTCCTTCTCTCTCCCACTTCCTTTCATCCTTCCCACTTCCCTCCTTCCCCTCCCACATCCCTCCTACCCACAATCCCTCCTTCGCCTCCCTCCTCCCCACAATCCCTCCCTAGATCTCACGGCCTCAGCAACTCCTAATCACCTTTCGATCGAACCCAATCACGAACCACAATCACAGACAACTTGGTCGCGGGCGTGTTGTCGTTGCGGGCGTGGGGAAAAAAAACCTTTGATGCGTGTTTTTATCGCTGGACGTTGTAACGGGGAGGTCTGTTGGGGGGGGTGGGGGTGGGAGGGGATTGTAGAGGGAGTGGATGTGTAAATTTGTATGGGGAAAGGGGGGGAGGGGAAGGGGGTTGGGGAGGGGTTGAAGGGCGAGTTGGGTGGAGATTTATGGGTCAGTATAATGGCGTATATGTATTTTTTTATTTATTGTTATTTATTCATTTTCTTTTAGCTTTCATGTTGTAACACGTAGGTGTTTCTAGATAACGTTTAGTAGGCAGAACATTTTTTCCTTTCTTTTTTTAATTTTTTCTTTTTTCTTTCTTTTAAACTCTTTCTTCCTCCCTTTTTTCTTTTTCTTTTCTTTCTTTCTTTCTCTTAAGCTCTTTGTTCCGTCCTTTTTTCTTTTCATTTTTTCTTTCTTTCTTTTAAACTCTATCTTCCTTCCTTTTTTCTTTTCTTTTTTGATTAGTTTCAATTTGACGGGAAACCTCTCCCTCTTCCCGTTTCCGGCCTTCACCCGAACCTTTTTCTCCCATCACTCTTTCGCTCTCTCACGGTCGCAGATTCGGAAGAGGAGAGGGAGAAGGGGGAAGAGGGGAAAGGGGTGAAGGGAGAAGGGGGAAGAGGGGGCAGGGGTGAAGGGAGGAGGGGGAAGAGGGGGCAGGGGTGAAGGGAGAAGGGGGAAGAGGGGGCAGGGGGAATAGGGGTGAGGGGAGGGGAGAGGGGGTAGAGGATTAAACCCTTTATTTACTTGTGTATTAATTGTTTGTTAATTATAATGAAATAGTTACGTGATGATGATGATAAAGAGTTACGATTGTGATAGTAATAGTGAGAAAAAGTTACTTATGTGATAAGTATGAAAAAAGTTGCATGTTAATAATGATTAAAAAGGTGCTGTCGGGATAGTAGTAATCAAAAAGCGTTACTGATGTGATAATATAGAAAAAAAAGTTACTTGATAATAATGATAAAAAAGTTACTTGGGTGGCGATGAAAAAAAATTACTGGGCGTCGGCATAAAGCGATCCACGAGCAGACGGCAGTAAGGGCGAGAATCGTGTGGCAGAGAGGAGAACCCGCCCTGATCGTGATGGGGACGACTGTTGCATCGTCGTCGTCGTCGTCGTGGAGTCGTCGCCCGTCTCTCACGGTTGGGCTCCGGACCGGAAGTCGGGGGAGGGAAGGGGGAGGGAAGGGGGAGAGGAGGAGAGGGGGAAGAGGGGCAGGGGTGAAAGGAGAAGAGGTGCGAGGAGGAGGGGGAAAGGGGGAAGAGGTGCGGGGGATGGGAGAGGGGGTAGAGGGGCGAGGGGGAGGGGAGAAGGGAGAGGAAAGAGGAGGGAGAGGGGCGAGGATGGGGGAGAAGGGAGAAGGAAGAGGGAAAGGAGGGCTACAGAGACAAGGCTGGGGAAGAAGGGAGGGAGAGGGGTGGAGGGGAGAAGGGATGGGAAAAGGGGGGAAGTGGAGATATAAGGGCGGGGGAAGGGGGGAGGGTGGTAGGGTATGTAAAGATCATTGCAATCTCTCTCGAAGATTTAACTTGTATGTCCGGAGATCCTTTTTTTCTCTCTCTTTCTCTTTCTTTCTTTTTTTTCTTTTTTTTTCTTTTGTCTTTTTTTGTCTTTTTTCACCTGTTTCGAGGAAGGGGGGGATTAAGGAGCGTGTGAAGGAGGCGAGGGATTAATGTTTCCGTTAGATTGCTCGTCTCGGAATGGATGCAATGTGTTGATATGAACTTACGTAAAGGTCTAGTTGTATAGCTACATGTACACACCCTAACACACTCCCTCACTCACTCACTCATTCGCAAATTCACTCACTCAATCATTCACTCACTCAGTCATTCATTCACTCATTCACCCACTCACTCACCCACTCACTCACTCACTCACTCACTCACACACACACACACACACACACACACACACACACACACACACACACACACACACACACACACACACACACACACACACACACACACTGCGATATACATTTTATTTAAACCTGCTCGGTAAATGTTGAAAGGTCCTCAAAGTGGAGGAAAAGATTAAGACGAGATAAGGAGTCCAAAGAAGCCTTTTGAGGTGGTGACGTATGATGGCTCAAACACGATGTTGAAGTGGAGAAGGAGGAGGAGGAGGGGGAGGGGGAGGGGGAGAGGAAGAAGAGGAGAAAAGGGGGATAGGAAGAGGAGAAGAAGAGAGGGAAGAGGACGAGGAGGGGGAGAGATGAAGAAGAGGAGGAGGAGGAGGGGTGAGGAAGAGAAGAAGAAGAGGAGGGGGAGAGGAAGAAGAAAAATAAAACGGAAGAGGAGGATAAGAAGAAAAAAACGAAAAAGACTTGTAAGAGGGAGCCGAAGAAGAGGAAGAAAAAGAAAGAAAGACAGACAAGGAAAAGAAGAATTAAGAGTAAAAGGGAATCAAGCTCGAGATAAGCAAAAATCGACCAAGCGATAACAATTAAATGAACTCACATACCCTTTGCCGTGTTTTGCATGTTTTTCAGTTTTTTTTCTTTCTTTTTCTTTTTCCTTTTTACTGTTTTGATCCACTTCTTTGCGACGTCAGTTTGAAGGTGACATCTCCCCCTCCCCCCACCTCACCCCCACCCCCACCCCATCGTCCTCCTCATCATTTTTCTATTGTTGAATATTGTGCCCTGAATCTATAGCCACTTCTCGACCCATAGTAATGAGGGAGACTCGAGGCTGGCTAGTGTTGAGCGAGGGGAATAGGTGGGGGAACGGGGGGGGGGGGGAGAGAAGATCGAGATGACATTGAGCTTCCCCTCTCTACCCTCCACCGCCATCCCTACCCCCCTCGATTCCTTCCCCTCCTCCGCTTTCTTCACCTTCTCCTCCTCTTCCTTCTTCTTACTTCTTCTTCATCGCCCTCTTCCTCCTCATTCTCCTGATTCTCCTCTCCCTCCCTCTCCACCACCACCCCATCGATTCCTTCCCCTCTACATCCTTCTCTTCCTCCCCCTCCTCACCCTTAACCACCTCCTCCTCCTACATCCTTATCCTCCGCCTCCTCATCCTCCTCTTCTCCTACTCCTCCTCTTCCTCCTTCCTTTCTCTCCTAGCCATCTCCCCCTCTTCTCTCTCTTTCCCTCCCCCTCCCCCTCCCTCTCCCTCCCCCTCTCTCTCCCTCTCCTTCTCCCTCTCCCTCTCTCTCGTCCCGCGGAAAGACATCTATTTGTGATCGGCGAAGAGGAAGCCGCACGTGACGCCCTCGCCGCGTGGTGGGCGAGGCGAGAGGGCAGCAGCGCCTTCCGTGGCATCCGTGGCAGGTCTTCTTGTCGGCGTCGGGTCCTTCGGTGTCGCAAGGGAACCGACCTCGTTGCTAATCTGCCCCGTCGATCAGCTGTTGGTTTTCTTCGCCTTCTCGCCCCGTTCTGCCTTCTAATTCTCTTCTTCGTATTTTTTTTGTGTGTTTTGGTTTCGTCTGTGGAGATTCGTCGTCCTCTGTTTTTTATCTGTATCTTCTTCCCTCCTTTACCTCCTCTTTATCTTCCTCCACCACCTCCTCCTCCTCCTCTTCCTCCTCTTCCTCCTTCTCCATCCTCCTCCTCCTCCTTCCTCCCCCTTCTCATACTTCTTCTCCATCACCACTAGCACCTCCACCTCCTCCTCCACTCCCCCTTCCTCCTACTTCTCCTCCACCACCACTAGCACCTCCTCCTCCTCCTCCCCCCTCCTCCTCCTCCCTCCCCTCCTCCTCCTCCCCTCCTCCTCCTCCCTCCTCCTCCTCCTCCCTCCTCCCTTCCTCCTCCTCCCTCCTCCTCCTCCTCCTCCTCCTCCTCCTCCTTCCCACCCCCCTTCAAAACCACCACTCCCACTGCAGGTTCATCCAGAGTGGGGAGACATTTTAGTTCAGGGTTGCGCCACGGACTTACTTTCACTCTCGCCAGACGTCATCTCCCATGTTGCAGGAGTAGTTGCAGCATCCGTACGCTCCTTCTTCCTCCTTCTCCTCCTCTTCCTCCTTCTTATTCTCGTCCTTCCTTCCTATTTCCCTTCACTTCCTTCTTTTCCTTATTCGTCCTACACTTTTTCCTACTTCTCCTTCTCCTTCTCGGCTTTCTTTTCTTCCTTCACTTCCTTCTCTGATTTGGTCTTACACTTCTTCCTCCTCCTCCTTCTCCTTCTCGTCCTTCTTTCCTTCTTTCACTTCCTCCTTCTCCGTTTTGGTCCTACACTCTTCCTCCTCCTCCTTAACCATCCCTCCTTGGTGTGCCTTGAGTTGTTTTTCCCTTCCTTCTCTCCTCTTTATTATGCTCTTGTTAGGATCTTTCGCCTTCATTCGCCCCACTTCTTTAATCCCTCCATTTTTTATCTGTCTCGTATTTTCACCCATTTTCTCTCGCGTTTCCTCTTTCCTCTTTCCTCTTCTCTCATCATCTTTCCTTTCATTTCCTCATCTTTCCTCTTCTTTCTTTTTTCCTCCTCTTTTCTACTCTTTCATCTTCTTTCCTCCTTCTTCCCCCTTTTCCCTCCTCTTTTCTCCCCTTTCCTCTTCTTTCCTCCTTTTCCCTCCTCTTTTCTCCTCTTTCCTCCTCTTTCAGACTTAGGAATAGAAGTAGGACAAGTCTCGTCCACCAGATTTAGCTTCCTATCTCACCGAAGTCGAGAAGGACTTCGAGACGTACTTGGCACCTGATCTGTTTCCCTTCTTACGCCTTCTTGACGGGATGCTGTCTTTCTGGATCTCTCTCTCTCTCTCTCTCTCTCTCTCTCTCTCTCTCTCTCTCTCTCTCTCTCTCTCTCTCTCTCTCTCTCTCTCTCTCTCTCTCTCTCTCTCTCTTTCTGCCTCTCTGAGTGTGTATTTGTATGTTTCGCTGTCAATCTGTCTCTTCGCTGTCAATCTGTCTCTCTCTTCTCTTCTCTTTCCTTTTCTCTTCCTTTTATGTTTCTCCATCTCTCTTAAGTCTGCCTAAGTCTGCCTGCGAGTTACAATTTATTTTAGAGACGCACAAAGTCAGTAAATGCAGAAAGGAACTCACATTCACATCCAACCGCCCTTGTAATTACTCTAATGTTGCCGGAGCGAATGCATCCTAGCCTCGAAACATTTATGGTTTGTGTTATAAACATCACTCCCCTTTCACCCGAATTCTTGCACGTGGCGCCACAACCCGAGTGTAATTAAACGGGGCTTTTACAAGGGACGGGGAACCACACCCGCCGTCCGTGGTGCGGCTAGGATACTCGCGACCAGGACGCCGTGTGGAAGAATGCGATACGCGAGGTAGGAAGAGGAGATACATGATACAGGAATGGGATTGGTAAAGAGGATGGAGTCACAGTTGGATCACGTGGACTCTGAGGAACGTGTTGAGCCGTTGTCTCTCTCTCTCTGTTTCTTTCTTTCTTTCTTGGTCTGTCCCTTCCTCCTCCTCCTCTCTCTGTCTCTGCCCTCTCTCTCTCTCTTTCTTTCTTTTTTTCTTGCTCTCCCTTCCTCCTTCTCCTCTCTCTGTCTCTCCTTCCTCTCCCTCTCTCTCTCTCTCTCTCTCTCTCTCTCTCTCTCTCTCTCTCTCTCTCTCTCTCTCTCTCTCTCTCTTTCTCTCTCTCTCTTGCCAACACGTGACTGTGTTTCAGAGTATCTTAATTTGCGGTTGCACAGGGATATGGATGGAGGGGGGAGGAGGGGGAGGTCCGATAGGGGAAGGGGGAGATGGATGAGGGGGGGCGGCTCTAAGGTAGAAGCTACGGGGCCATTATATGCCAGCGGAATGGCATGGTTTGTTAAAAGTATTTTTGGCTGTTTCTGGGCATGCAATGGTCGTCTGGTATTCATGCGTGTGCCGGGGTACCTGGTATGACCGTTCGTCTAAGTATCGGTATTTCTTTATTGCGAGGATTTGGTCTGTGGATGAGGCGGGTGAGCGGGTGAGCCGAGCGAGGTTAGTCCGGGCTGGAGGAGAAGAAAAAAAATATGTATGTCTGAGAGAGAGAAAAATGGCGTATGTATATATTTGTTTATGTTGGGTCGACCCAGTTCCTTTGACCTCTGAGATGCTGTGCTGCGTTTCTCGTTTATCGAAGCACCCGTTATAAGAGGTGCGGTCGTGTGTGTGCGTGTGTGTGTGTGTGCGTGTGTGTGTGTGTTTGCATGTGGGCGTCGGGCTGTGTGTTTGTGTGTGTCTGTTTCTCTTTCTGTGCGTGTGTTTGCATCAGTGTGAGTGTGCGTCGGATTGTGTGTGTGTGTGTGTGTGTTCGTGTGTGCGTGTGTGTGTGCATCGGACTGTGTGTGTGTGTGTTCGTGCGTTTGTGTGTGTGTGTGCGTCGGACTGCGTGTGTATGTGTGTGTGTGTGTGTGTGTGCGCGTTTGTGTGTCTGTCTGTTTCTCTTTGTGTGCGTGTGTGTTTACATCAATGTGCGTGTTCTTGTGCATGTTTTCGTTGCTTGTCCAAACGAAACCAGCTCCTTCCAGCGGGTCGCACGTATGTAAACAAACGCCTCCACACTCACACATGTAGGCAAACAGATCCTCGTGTTGGCAGCTCTTTCGTCAACGTGCAGTAGCGACGGCAAATATTCAGTTTATTTATTTATTTTCATCTGGTATGACTCACCTCGACATACTTTGGAACTGTTAAATGAACGTCGAAAATATGAACATTATCTCCTATCATGAATTAATTGGGTATTTTTGACAGTCGTGAAAAAAAAAGCTTTGTTGTTTTAGATTTAATAGGATAATTTCTGCGCGTTCGTAAAGAGTGAGTGTGTCGATAAAGCTGTTTTGCTGCATTGGTTTGGATGGATAAAAATAAGTTCAATCGATATTTTTTTTCTTAATTAGGTATCGCGGTGATAATACAGGTGTGCGAGTGGTATGTGGGAGGGCGCAGGTGCCAGCCACATTGGCGTAGTTTGAAGAGAAAGGAAAAGGGCGTTGAGAGGGAAATAGGGAACGTTATGTCATTTCGGCTTCTCAAAATGATTTGCTGTTTGCAATGATAATAATGTTCTTTTCGTTTTATTTCTGTTGTGCATAAAAGTAAAAAAAAAAAAAAATTGACATCGTTATTTCTTCCCTACCTTCCTTCCATCCATCCATTCTTTCTTCCTTCCTTCCATTCTTTCTTCCTTCCATTCTTCCATCCATCCTTCCTCCCATCCATCCCATCCTTCCTTCCATCCATCCTTCCCTCCTTCCATCCCTTCCATCCTTCCTTATTCCTTCGTCTGAGCCACGTCCTATTTTCCACCTCGTGCCTCCTGCCCCGGAAAGTTTCCTTCCCCTAATAATAGTTCGCGTATGTCCCTAAGTTATGAGCGGACGTGGTTGGGTTGTAAGCAGTGGTGGTGGAAGGGAGCGGAGAGAATGGGTGAATATGGTGGGATGAGGGAGAGAGGGAGAGTGAGAGAGGAAGGGAGAGAGAGACAGAGCCAGAGAGGGAGAGGGGGAAAGGAGAGGTACAGGGAGAGGGAGAGAGAGGGGGGGGAGAGGGAGAAAGAGCCAGAGACAGGCAGACAGAGATAGAGACGCACAGGTAGACAGACTGACAGAAACAACCACACAGACATAACAGCAAAACAGCAAAAGAAAACGAGAGAGAGAGAGAGAGAGAGAGAGAGAGAGAGAGAGAGAGAGAGGAGAGAGAGAGAGAGAGAGAGAGAGAGAGAGAGAGAGAGAGAGAGAGAGAGAGACAGAGTATGGAGACACGAAGACCCGAGCTGCAGAGGAAGGGGAAAAGAGAGTAGCAAGAGGCGAGAGCTGGAAGTGGGGAAGAGAGGGGAAAGGGAGGGGGAAGAGAGGGGAAAGGGAAGGGGGAGAGAGAGGAAAGGGAGGGGGGAGAGAGGGGAAAGGGAGGGGGGAGAGAGGGGCCTGATCTGCAAAGGCTTCCGGGAGCGGCAACGGATGATACTGCAGTGTGTTGCTCACGTAAGGACCCCAGAGAGCTCCTGCATGCGCCTCGATTGCCCAATTTCGCGTTTCTTCTTCTTTTCTTATTATTTTAGCTTATTATTAGTATTCATCTTGCTCTTCTTCATGTTTGCATGTTCTTCTTCTTCTACTTCTCCTTCTTCATTTATCTTATGATTGTTATTTTCATCATCATTCTTCTTCTTCTTCTTCTTCATTTGTCTTATGATTATTATTTTCATCATCTTCTGCTTCTTTTTCTTATTCTTCTCCTTCTTCATTTATCTTATGATTATTATTTCCATCATCATCTTCTGCTTCTTCTTCTTCTTCTTCGAAAGGGTTGTTCATTCTCTGTGCATTTTGCTGGTTGTGAGATGTGGTCGCGTGGCCATGTTTTTTTGGACTTATTGCTAAGGGATATTTTTCGTGTCGTAATAGTTTCAAAGGTAATTAGCCTGGATATTACCATTATGATTATGATAATGGTAGTAGTGATAGTGATCATAAGTATTATTACCGTTTGTTTCATTTGTATTGTGTTGTTTTTCTTATTTGTATGATTTGTGTCATTGTTTGTATAATTACTGTTATTGTTTGTATAATTACTGTTATTATTTATATCATTCGTGCTATTCTTTGGATCATTATTATCAGTTATTCCCATTACGACCTCACCGTAATCTCGCGAACCTAGCCCCCTCCGCCTTGAGACTAACCCCCCCCCCCTCTCTCTCTCTCTCTCTCCCTTCAGGAACACTGGACCTTCTTGGGCGAGGATGAAGTCCACGGCCCCGTCGTGCTGAGCCACAAGACGGAGGTGATCAGCTCGCAGGAGAACACCCGGGTCCTCCTCAGGCTCAAGACGGGCACGCACCACGCCATCATCAACCTTGGGGACAACCCGACGCCGGCGAAGATGGCCAAGGTAAGGGGTTCTTGGTCGTCGGAATGTTGTTGTTGTTTTTTTCCCTTTTTTTCGTTTTTTTCTTGATTTTTTCCCCTTTTTTTTTGGTCTTTTTTTATTGATTTTTTCCTTTTTTCCGTGTTTTATTTTGTTGATTTCATTTTTTTCGTGATTTTCTTTTTTTCTTTTTTTCGTGTTTTTTTTTCTTTCTTTCTCTTTCCCTATTTTTTTCTTATAATTATTAGTACTTCTTTGAGGTATGTTTACTCTTTTCTCTTGTATTATTGTTGTTATTATTATTATTATTATTATTATTATTATTATTATTATTATTATTATTGTTATAAGTGCTTATTATTTTTCGTCTCAATGCGGTGTGCGTTTTATTCTTTCATTCTCGCTCTGTAGCACGTAGAATCTCTCTATATTTCGGTATATTTTCCCCTTCATCTTCAAAGAGAAAATTCGAAATGGTTTTGTGTTTCTCTCTTCCCGTGGAACTGGAATCACATGGAACTAGGACAGTCACTCGCAAACCAAATGAACGAGTTTTTTTTTCTCTCTCTCTCTCTCTTTCGCAAGTGATGCTGCAAAAATACATCTATTGCTGTCACTGAATTTTGTCATATTTCTGCTCGGAAACATTATATTTTTGCTGACCTTAATTTAATCGCAGCGAACTCTCATTAAAAAAAAATAATTAAAAAAAGGAAAATAGTTGGGTAAATAGATTTCATATTAAAAAAGAGCGGATGTTGATAAAGATAGATTGAAAAGTATTATTGGAGGAAGCCAGTCCGCGCGACACGTGAGCAGGTTGCCAGACACTGCCCTGGTCATTAACTCAGCAATTAAAAGAAAACGAAGTAATTATCGCCGCTATGACGGATAGGCGGAGGGATATGAAAAGGGGTTGGGGAGGGAAGTGGGTCATCCCTCGTGTCCCCTGTCCTGGCACTGGGTCAAGGGCATCCGAGGGTAATTGTAGGCTCTAGTTGGTTACCTTCCCCCCTCCATGTCCATTTCCGGGAACAGTTATCGAAAGGGCAATTTCTTGTTATCAGTTACGAACAGATTAAAAAGGGTTATAATGACTCCGATTTCAACGAATATTTCTAATGAGGTTTTCTTCCTTTTCACTCTTTAAGAAATAGGAAAAAAATAAAAATAACGATAGCATTAGCTTTTCTAACTAGGCCTTCTTCCCATGCACTCTTCAAGAAAAATAGAAATAAAAGTAACGATAGCATTATCTTTTCTAACTAGGTTTTCTTCCTTTTCATTCTTCAAGAAATGGAAAAAAAAATGAAAATAACGATAGCATTAGCTTTTCTAACTAGGCCTTCTTCCCACTCACTCTTCAAGAAATGGAAAAAAAAAATAAAAATAAAAATAACGATAGCATTAGCCTTTCTAACTAGGCTTCCCACGCACTCTTCAAGAAAAAAAAACGATAGCATTAGCTTTTCTAACTAGGCTTTCTTCCCACGCACTCTCCAAGAAAAATGAAAACAACGTTGGCATTAGCGAAAGGAGGTCGCGCCGGCGCTGCCTTCGCCCGGGAGCGCAAACTGACGAAGGATAAAGCCGATGGACGAAAAGCCGCCCGCGTTCCGATAGCGCCGCCCACGTGACTACTGACAGGCTGGAATGGGCGTGGGGAAGTTGGGGGGAGGGTTATAATGGCGAGTCGAAATTAGAGAAGGGATTAATGAAGGCGAGACGGGCATTCGATGGAAAAGTGAGTGACGGAAAGAAATGATGTTGGAATTTTTATTTTGTATTTATTTATTTTTTGTTTTGTTTTTTTCTTTTCGCGCGCGTGTGCCCCGAAGGCAAGCGGATTGGGGGTAAGTCGTGATAAATTCTACAAGGGGGGGGGGAGAGGGGAGTCAGAGGCCGCAGTCAATTGTGCCTGCTGGTGGAAGGGGGGCGGGGGTAGAGAAGGGGGCGTTGTTGTTGGAAGGAAAGGGGGTGGGGGAGTCCTTGCTCAAATCCAGGTCATGCCAGGATTACCACGTCAGGAGGTGGGAAATAGAGAGAAAGAGAGAGAGAGAGAGAAAGAGAGAGGAGGGGGGTGAGAGCTCCCCCTATAAAATATGTAGATTTCCATGCAGCTTGCCGCTCCTGCAACATTCCCCCCCACCCCCCCCACCCCGGGAGCTTGCATTGTTTTATATGCGTTGGCTAAATATTTCAGCGGCGATGGAAGTGAAAAATGCACTGCCGGACTTGGATTTTTTTTTTTTTTTTTTTTCATGTTGCGTAGGCGGGCGGCGAGGGGAAAAGTGGGGTAATACAGTTTCCCGGTCATGTGACGGCCGGAAACTGGGTCAACCGAAGTGGGTCAGAACCTAAATCAAAAGGGTGGGCGAACCGGCATTCGTTTCCCGCGCTGCTGACACTTGGGGCGGCAGGAGGAGGAGGAGGAGGGGTGGGTGGGAAGGGTGGGGGGGCTTTTGATAGAATGGCCCTCAGGGGGTTGGGGAGGAGGGGGTGGGAGGGAGAGGGGCGTCGTGGATGTCGCCGGGGACACTTTGGCGGGGAATCTGAATTTCAACTTTTCAAATCAGTCGCCTCTCGCCATTTTCTTTCTTCGTTTTTCTTCCTCTTCCTCCTCCTCCTCCTCCTCCTCCTCCTCCTCCTCCTCCTCGTTTCCAGTCGTCCACTACATTTTCCTTCTTCTCCTTGCCCTCCTTCTCTTCCTACTTCTCCTCCTCCTCTTCTTCCTCATCGTCTTCCTCCTGCTCTTCTTCCTCCTATTCTTCTCCCTCCTCTTACTCCTCATCGTCTCCCTAATCTTCCTCGTCCTCCTCACTGTTCTTGACTGACATCTCCTTCCATTCCTAGCCACGCATCTCATTTTCCTGCTGTCTCTTATCTCCCCTCTATTATGACATTTCTCTGTTATTCCCCATTCGTGCCTTTGTTGTCTCTACTGCTCTTCGTATGTTTTTTCGTCCTTTTTGGAATTGTAAATGAACCGAGACTTTTCAGACAACGGGACTTTGACGGGTTTTTTCATGTTTTTTTTTCACTGTCTGTTCGTCTTCTGTCCTTCAGTATTACTTTTTTCTCTTCTTTCTTTTTTCTTTCTTTCTTTCTGTCTTTCTTTCTCTGACCCTTCTTTCCTCCCCTCTCCCTCTCTCTCTTTCTCTTTCCTTTCTCTCCTTCCTGTCCTCCCATCTTCCTTTATCCCTTAAGCCTCTCTCTCTCTCTCTCTCTCTCTCTCTCTCTCTCTCTCTCTCTCTCTCTCTCTCTCTCTCTCTCTCTCTCTCTCTCTCTCTCTCTCTCTCTCTCTCCCTCCCTCCTCCCTCCCTCCCTCCCTCCCTCCCTCCCTCTCTCTCTCTCCTCTCTCTCTCTCTCTCTCTCTCTCTCTCTCTCCCTCTCTCTCTCTCTCGCCCTCTCCCTCTCTCCCCCTCTCTCTCCCTCCCTCTCTCCCTCCCTCCCTCTCTCCCTCTCTCCCTCTCCCTCCCTCCCTCCATCCCCGTCTATCAGTGCCGAAGTTTCCAGAACAGGCTCGGACGTGACTGGGAGTTCCTTGAAATCAGCTGTTATCTGGACACCGCTTCTTCGACCCGGTTATAAAGTCGACAAGGAGAGTGGAAGAGCGAGCTATCGGCAAAGAGACGTGCATTGTTTCCCAAGGCTGGAGATTTGCTAAGAAAAGGGGGGCGGGTTGAGGGGGGGCGGGGGGACGACGGTGCCTCTTAGGTTGGTTTGGGGACTTTTGGCACTCTCGGGGTCTTGTTAGATAACCGGAAGGAGGCATGGATGGGGTATGAGGGCGTTGTCTGTTTTTTTTTTGTTTGTGTGTCTGGATGTGTTTTTGTCTGTTTGCTCTGTCTTTCTCTTCTCTTCTCTTTCTCTTCTCTTCTCTTCTCTTCTCTTCTCTTCTCTTCTCTTCTCTTCTCTTCTCTTCTCTTCTCTTCTCTTCTCTTCTCTCCTCTCCTTCTCCTTCTCCTTCTCCTTCTCTCTCTCTCTCCTCTCCTCTCCTCGCCTCTCTCTCTCTCTCTCTTCTCTCTCTCTCTCTCTCTCTCTCTCTCTCTCTCTCTCTCTCTCTCTCTCTCTCTCTCTCTCTCTCTCTCTCTCTCTCTCTCTCTCTCTCTCTCTCTCTCCCACTCATACGAAGCAGCAGATAATCTCGAGATGACAGATGATCCATAAAAAAACGGAAGGAGAGACTTAGCGCGATTGAGGACACAGTTGCGACCTTGAGTGAGTGCGATATTCGATCTCTGATATTTATATTAATCCCCCCTTTTATCTCTTTCTTTCTCTCTTTCTTTCTTTCTTTCTCTCTCTCTTTCTTGCTTTCTCTCTCTCTCTCTCTCTCTCTCTCTCTTTCTTTCTTTCTTTCTTTCTCTCTCTCTCTCTCTCTCTCTCTCTCTCTCTCTCTCTCTCTCTCTCTCTCTTTCTCTCTATCTCTCTCTCTCTCTCTCTCTCTCTCTCTCTCTCTCTACTCTACTCTCCTCTACTCCTACTCTACTCTCCTCTCCTCTCCACCTCTCCTCTCTTCTTCTCTCCTCTCCTCCTATCCTCTCCTCTCTTTCTTTCCTCTCCTCTTTTTCTTGCCTCGCCTCTCCTCTCCTCTCCTCTCTTCTCCTCTCCTCTCCTTCTCTCCTTCTCTCCTCTCCTTCTCTCCCTCCCTCCTTTTTTCTCAATATCCCTCTTTCATCCTAAGGAAACGTGTAAACCTTTTAGTAATAGTTATTTTGGCGCTGCGAAGTTCAGGGAATCAGTGCGAGGGGTATATTGTTATCCTCCTTTGCACAGTGGCACACTTAGGTTCTTGGAAATTCTTGTTATGACAGACATGATACTTTTTTAACATCGGAATTTTTCCTCTTTTCTTTTTTTTCTTACGGATTTATGAACGGTATTACGTCGATTAGAATGGACTACGAGAGTAAATGATACTGGAAGAAAATCTACAAAAAAATAGTTAAATAAACGAAATGTGATAGAAAATGCACCAATAAAAATATAAACGAAACGGAAGAAAGGAAATCATAAAAACGGGACGAGAAAACAAAAGCTAAAATGTTTTACGCTCGTCGCCATACTTGTCCCGCGTGAAAGGGGACACTAAAGCAAATTGGAATAACCTCCTTGCATGGCGAGTCCCAGGGATCACTTCCACCTCGGGTCTTTTTGCCGAGGAAACCGAAGACGCCGGTGCCATGAGGTCTAGGAGAGGGAGAGGGAGAGGGAGATGAATGAGGGAAGGGAAGAGAGAGAGAGGACGAAAAATAATTGTCTTGACATATTGTTAAGGTTGTGTATGTTTTGTTGTATTTATTTTACATGTTTATACTACTTTGCTTTGTTGTTGTCTTTCTTTTTCTTTTTCGCTTATCCTTCATCGTCGAATCCTCTGATCCAGCCCAATCCCAGGGTACAAATCACCACCCAGTGTTTTGAATCTGCACCGAATCCCAGTCAGTTTTATCACTCCGGACGATCTTGTGTATACTCGCGCGCCCGGTTTGCACAGCTGTTTCTAAGTAGTCTGGATATATATATAGAGAACCACAACACCTGCGTGAGGAATTTAATGGAGGATGATGGCCACTTGTTCGATAAATGAACTGCGGAGGTTCAAGGACACGCGAAGGGAACGTCCGGACGGTGAACAGGGGGGAAGGAGAGAGGATAGGAAGGAAGGAAGGAGGGAGGGAGGGAGGATAGGATAGGAAGGAAGGAGGGAGGGAGGGAGGGGGATAGGAAGGAAGGAGTGAGTGAGGGAGGATAGGCAGGAAGGAGTGAGGGAGGGAGGATAGGCAGGAAGGAAGGAAGGAGTGAGGGAGGATAGGAAGGAAGGAGTGAGGGAGGGAGGATAGGAAGGAGGGAGGGGGACTAGAAAGGAAAATGGGAGAGAAGGAAAGAAGGAGGGAGGGAAGCAAAGAGGGAATGATAGATGAACGAAGGCACTGGTTAATAGTTTTTTTTTCTTTTTCTTTCAATAATTCATTTTGGCAAATAAAATAAAATAAGGCAACTTTCGTAACAGTTATAATAAAATTAGTAATATTATAGAACTGGAAATAGTTTAAGAAGTAGGCGCTCTTAGAGAGAAAAAAAAGTCAGCTGCTTTTAGGATCAACGGGAAGGAAAGAAAAGGAACTTTTCATGCAACTCAGCGAGATAACTTCAAAAGTGACCATCGCCCTTCCTCTCTCCCTCCTCCTCCTCCGTCTCCTCATCCCCCTTCCTTCCTTCCCTCTCCTTCTCCTTCTCCTCCTTCTCCTCATCCCCCTTCCTTCCCTTCCTCCCCCTTTCCTTCCTCCCACCTCCTCCTCCTCCTCCCCTTCCCCCTCCTCCTCCTCCCTCCCTTCTCCCCTTCCACCTCCCTTCTCCCCCTCCTCCTCCCTTCTCCCCCTCCCCCCTAATTCCACCCCTTAATCCGACCCAAAGGTACCGTTGGTCATGCCTGCGCGCCGGGCATTTGTCACACTTGCCGCTGCCTATAACGGGGCCTCGTGGATGGCACCGGGAGGCAGTTTGGGGCGCCGTCTGGTGGTGCCCTGGAGTCTGTATGCCGAGGGGCGTGGGGGTCGGGGGTCGGGGGTGGGGGTCTGTATGCCGAGAGGGGCCGGGGGTGGGGGTGGGGGCTTATAAGGCAGGGCGGGGGGAGGGCGGCGGGGGGAGGAGAAGGAAGCTGTCGGTTGGGATTTGTGTATGTTTGTTAGGGTGGGTTTTGTATGTGTTTGTGAAAGAATGTGAGTCTTGTCAATTTTAGATAGATGAATAGATGTGCAGGTTATAGATAGGTAGGTAGATATAAATAGGGAAGTAGGTAAGTAGATAGATAGAGATTCTGTCTATTTTAGATAGATGAATAGATATGCAGTATATAGAGAGATAGATATAGATAGGGAGATAGGTAGATAGATAGTCTGTCTATTTTAGATAGATAAATAGATATACAGTGTATAGATAGATAGATATAGATGGGGAGATAGGTAGGTAAATAGCGTCTGTCTATTTTAGATAGATGAATAGATATGCAGTGTATTGATAGGTAGATATAGATATATAGATAGGTAGGTACGAAAAAAAAAGAAAACTGCCATAGATTCGCTATCACGGCGCGTAGAATATACCCGTTATCATTTCATCGCCTGCTGTCAATGCGTGTAGCTTCGGAAACCCTTTTTTACCTTTTTTTTTATTTTGCTTCCCCGCTGAGACATCGTTACACATGAGAGCTCAAGCGGTCAGTGTGTACGCTGTGTAGGCCGCTGTGAATGTCTTGCGGTGTTGAGAATGTGCTCAATCAGGGGCCCTGTGTCTTGTGTCTTTTTTTTTCTTTTTTTTATGTTTGTTCTCAAATTCTTCCTCTCGGGGATTAGTTGTTGTGCTTTGTCATTCATTTCCTACTTCGATTTGTTTTTTTTCTTTTTTTCTTCCTCTTCCTCTTCCTTCTTATCTCTTCGGCTAAGCTACCAGGAAGAAAGTTAAGCGCGATGTTTGTTAGGATCTAATAAAGACCAGTTAGTGAGAAATTACGAAGTTGGAGCGAGTTTGGGACCTTTTTTGAACCTTCGTTGGGCACGACCTTGCTTTCCACTCGGTCTCTCTTCCCAAAGTAGATTCGAACTTTTCCGTAATGAGGTGATGAGGTTTATTACACCTTCTTTTCTCCCCCCCCTCCCCCCTCCCCCCCCTCCGCTGACCTTCAAATTCGGGGGGATATTAACGACCAGACGTTACGACTTCTCACTAATGACCTGTTCATTACCCGCTTTGATGACCCTCCCCCTGTCCATATTCTTCATTCTCTTTTTTTCTTTCTTGCGCTTCTTTATCTCTCTTCCCCTCCCTTATATCTCTTCCTCGTCCCTCCTCCTTTCCCTCCCCTCCCCCTTCCCCTACACCCTAAACCCCTCTTCCTCCCCCTTCCCCCTTTCTTCCTCTCTTTCCTCTCTATCCCCTTTCCCCTTCCCCCTCCCTTTAAACCCTTCTTCTTCCCCTTTCCCCCTCCCTCTAAACCCCTCTTCCTCCCCATTCCCCCTTCCCTCCCCATTCCCCCTTCCCCCTTTCCTCCCCCACCCCCTTCCCCTACCAGGTACCTCCCACACTCCCCGTTGCTCGTCGAACAGCTGCCGTTCGTCGGGGTCCGTGGCGGCTGTTTTATCTCCACGGCGAAACAGTTACCGTTCTCCCTCGCAGTCTGGGAGGTGGAGCTAATAACCCTCCCTCTTTCTCTCCCTCTCTCCGCAAATGCTCTTGCATATTCATTATCGTTCTCCCCCGAATGTCGTGCGTTGCAGGTCGGATTGCAGGGCGGCGGGTTTTGATAACGTGGGGGAGAAATTTCGGGAATGGATTTTTTTTTCTTTTTTCCTTTTGAGAGAGGTATTTCGTTTATATTTCTTGTTGGATAAATATGTATCAGTGTATTTCTTTCTTTCTCTTTCTCTCTCTCTCTCTCTCTCTCTTTCTCTCTTTCTCTCTTTCTCTCTTTCTCTCTTTCTCTCTCTCTCTCTCTCTCTCTCTCTCTCTCTCTCTCTCTCTCTCTCTCTCTCTCTCTCTCTCTCTCTCTCTCTCTCCTCTCTCCTCTCTCCCTCTCTCCCTCTCCTTCCCCTCCCCCTGCCCCTCTCCCTCTCCCCCTCTCCCTCCCTCCCACTCCCCATCCCCGTCCTATCTATCCATCTTTCTATCTCTCTCAATCTATCAATCCATCTCATCATCTATGCCAGAATTTTGGTCTTTTTGTGCCTTATGCGTAGGATTTATTTTCGCTTCCTTTCCACACCCTGGCGCGTCGTAATCAAGTCGAGAGAATCGATCTCAGGAGCTCTTTTTGGCATCTTGGAAATCACGGGGTGCAAGACAGCGGGTTTTTACTTCCTTGTCTTTCCTTTTGTCTTAGCTCTTTTTTGGCTTTTCTTGCTTGTTTTGGTTGTTGTTGTTGTTGGAAAATGGTGGTGTTTGTTATTCGTCATTTTTGTTATTGTTATTATGATTATCATCGGTTTTATTATATTTTTTTTCTGTTTCTGTTTTTCTTGGATTGTTATTCGTCATCATTATTGTTATCATCATCATCATCGTCGCTTTTATCATATTTTTTTTCAAATTATTTCTGTTTCTTCCATTTTGTAATCTATTCCGTTCCTTCGTCTTTGTGTTCTTTATTTTAGTCTTGCGTCCGATTCCATTTTTTCTCTCGTCTTCTTCCGATTTCCAACACCCTCCATTTCTCCGCCATCAATTTTTTTTTACGGCTTCTCTGTCTCCCTCTTCGTCAATTCTCTCCTCTCATTACCGTTATTACTAGGCTCTCTTTTTTGTCTAATGGCAGGAGGGAAAAAGGTAAATTTTCATCCCCAGGTATGTCCTTTATTGTTTTATTGCTCTCGTCATTTCGCCAGGGAGAGGGAAAATTGCGGTCGGGGTTTCTCTTAACAACCAGCTTCCCTTTTCCTCTCTCTTTCTCTTTCTCTCTCTTTCTCGTCCGTTTTATGAAATTCCGTGGAGGTTCTGGTACTTCTCTTGTCTTTTCTTCTATCTTACTCTCTCTCTCTCTCTCTCTCTCTCTCTCTCTCTCTCTCTCTCTCTCTCTCTCTCTCTTGCTTTTTTTTCTCTTCCTATCTCCTCCGTGTTTTTGTGTCTTCTTCCTCTACTTCTAATTCCCTTTTATCTTCCTCCTCTTCCTCTGCTTCCTACTCCCCCTTCATCCAACTCCTTTTATTTTTCTTCTCTCCCTCTTAGTCTCATTCTCCTCCTCCCTCCCCTCCTCCTCCTCCTCCTCCTCCTCCTCGTATCCCCCCCCCACTCATCTCTCTCATGGGAATGTCTGCCGCGTAATTAGTAAGAATAATCGCGTCGTTTAAAGGAACTAAATGAGTTGCCTTCTGGTGTCTGGAAGCTCTCCTTTGCCCGTGCCCTTTGGAGTGTTTTTTTTTTTCTTCTTTTTTTAACTTCGCGTCTTTATTTTGTTGTCTCTTTCGTTCACGGCGACTTCGGGTTTCGAGTTTCGAGTGTGTGCATTTTCCTTCCCTTCCTTCGTTTTTTTTATCTTTCTTTTCTCTCCTACTGCTTCCACTTCCTTCTTTTATCTTTCTTCCTCTTTCACCTTTCCGATTTCTCTCTCGCTCTCTCTCGTTTCCTCTCTCTCTCTCTCTCTCTCTCTCTCTCTCTCTCTCTCTCTCTCTCTCTCTCTCTCTCTCTCTCTCTCTCTCTCTCTCTCTCTCTCTCTCCTGTCTTCCACTTCCTGCTATAAACGATGGCTTCCAACAAGGTTAGCATCTGCGCATACACTCACGCGCGCTTTTACACATCCACACGCAGCCCCGTCCAGTCCTGTGGAATTTGAGAAAGTAGACAGCGGTTTAGCGAGCGGGTAAAAGCAGGTATAGGTCAGTAGGGAAGATGCAAGGTGGGGGAAGGGTGGAGAGAGAGAGAGCAGGCAGGGGGGTGGGTGGGGAAGGGCGGGAGGGTGGCGGGGGCGGCGGGAGCAGGAGGAGGCAGGGTAGGAGGCTCGGTTCGTAGGGTATAAGTACCCAGCCTTTCCCGGGTATTTTCTCTTCTCTGGACTTCTCTCACTTTCTCTCGTGTTTCTCTCTCCTTTGCCACTCCTTTTGTCCGGGTCCGAGCTTCGTTATTTTTTTTCTTTTTTTTTAGGTCTATGCTAAGGCCCCTTCTCTTTTCAACCGACTTTTACTATGCGTCACCGCC
>NC_091549.1:8105414-8110414 GCF_042767895.1 Penaeus vannamei
TTCTCTTGTCTTCAATTCCTTTCTCTCTCTTCTCTTTTCTTTTCTTTTCTTTTCTTCTTCTCTTCTCTTCTCTTCTCTTCTCTTCTCTTCTCTTCTCTCTTCTTCTTCTCTTCTCTTCTCTTCTCTTCTTCTCTCTCTCCTCTCCTCTCTCCTCTCTCTCTCTCCTCTCTCTCTCTCTTCTTCTTCTCTCTCTTCTCTCTCTCTTCTCTCCCTCTCCCTCTCTCTCTCCCTCTCCCTCTCCCTCTCTCTCTCCCTCTCTCTCCCCTCTCTCTCTCCCTCTCTCTCTCCCTCTCCCTCTCCCCCTCCCTCCCTCCCTCCCTCCCTCCCTCCTCCCCTTTGCATTGCCCTCTTTTAACCTTCTCAGCCCCAGGGTATAGCATTTTCGACATTATCTCTATCCTTCAGGGTAAATGGAACAGCAATTATGTACATAGGTATTTAAACAAACACGAGAGCATCAACAGAGAAGAAATAATACTATTAAAAGTTTTTTTTACATCGTCGGAAAGAGAGTTCGCGAAACAGTAGCCAAGTGTCAGTTGTTTTGTTTTTTTAGCTCTAAAGTTTAATCGGAAACTTAAACGCTTTCGAAGTCGGTAAGTTTTTTATTTCGTGGATAGACCGCGATAGACTTCACAGCCCCCTCCCCCACCCCCCACCCTCCTGATCCCTACTCCAGACTTCATATACTCCCCTCCCCCCACCCTTACTCCACACTTCATAGACCCCCTACTCCCACCCCCACCACTACTCCAGACTTCACAGACCCCCCTACTCCCACCCCCACCACTACTCCAGACTTCACAGACCCCCCCTTTCCCTCCCCCCCCCCCTTGTCCTGCGAGGTGGAACGCTGTCACGGCTGACTGGCGGCGTGACAGCGGAGTCGCGCGTGAAGTATGGCAGACGGAAGACACCCCGGCATGGAAGGGGGCATTGTCTTCCAGCGCCTTGCCGTTTCCCACCACCGTCTGGAGCGGAGTCTAATGAGATAATTGTTATTATTTTTTTGTGTCTTCCTCTCACTCTGTCTCTCTTTCTCACTCTCATTCTTTGATTCTCTTTCTCTCTCTGTCTCTGTCTCTGTCTCTGTCTCTGTCTGTCTCTCTCTCTCTCTCTCTCTCTCTCTCTCTCTCTCTCTCTCTCTCTCTCTCTCTCTCTCTTTCTCATTCTTCTTGGGTTGGTCGCTATTACGGCTTGACAGTTCGGGAATCGGAGGTTATCGGAGCAATAGGGATATTTTTAAGGCGTCTTCCATCCCTGCAACATCTTTTTAAATCCGAAATTCGAAATAATGGAGATGTCTTTTACAAATCTAGAGGACTGGGGTCGTGGTGCCTGCGTGGATCTAGTGTACATACGTGCGCCATCATATGAAGGTACCCGCACCGTATTGGCCTGTCGTGACGCCGCTATATTGATGGTTATCAACATATATGAGCATGTGTGACAAGAGAGAGAGGGGGGGGGGAGGGAGAGAGAGAGAGAGAGAGAGAGAGAGTGAGTGAGTGAGTGAGTGAGTCGAGTGTAGTATAGAAATCAAGCTCTAAGTGTTTCCTTGTAATGCCGCCTTTGTCTCGTGCAATAGATTTAGAGACTCCTTCGCTTCCTTCCTGGCGATCTCTCCCAGAAACGAGCAGCTTCCTGGATGCTGCGAAGAGGGAGCAGCAGCGCCTCTCGCAGCTGGAATGACAGAGTTGCTCCCCATCTCCTGCTCCATATCTCCTCCTCTCTCCTCGACGGTGGGGTTTCACATTCATTTGATTTTCCTTTGTATTTCGATGGGGTTTCCGGCGCCGCGCCTTCGTAATGGGGAAGAGGAGACCCATTTAAGGTCTTGGGGAAGTGACTCGTCGGTTTTGGTGGCGTTAGCGATGCAAACACTCGAAGTAGTACACGGGGTAGCCTGTGCACTGGTTTTGGCCGGAGGGTTGGGAAGGTAGGTGTTCTCTTTCTCGCTCGTTCTTCTCTTCTCTTCTCTTCTCTTCTCTTCTCTCTCTCTATCTCTCTCTCTCTCACTAGGTGTCACGAAATTTTGAATTTGTGAAATGAGTAATATGAATAACATTCTCTACTACTTCTCCATTTTGAAGTGAATATCAGAATAGCATAAGAGGATATAAGAGAAAGGAGGAAGAGAATTGCCTTTGTATGCTGAAATATTTCGTGCGGTAAAATTAAAAGCCGGGAGGGCACGCGTATACAGAAGAACCGTGGGTAAAAGGGAACAGCTGTTTGCCAATCACCGGGGACCACAGAAGTCAGCTGTTTTGTATACCGAGGTGTCCGATGTACGTGAAATATGTTCTCTCAAGTACAGACCCAGCTTCACCTCTCCCTCCCTCCCCCCCTTCCATTCCCCAGCCCCCCTCTTTACCCTCAGTCGGGGAAGGTCAAGGGTTAAAGTTCACAGGGGGATAATTGGTGACCTTGTTGTGGGAGGGATACATGAGGACGAGCAGAAATGAGAGTGAGGTTGGGTGGGAGGGGGGAGGAGGGGGTGAAGGAAAGGGTACAGGGAGGGGAGGAATAGAGGTTTGGGGGCGGGGGAGGAGGAGGGAAAGGGTGGCTTAGGTTGGGATACAAGGAGTGGGGGTAGAGGTCTAGGGGGAAGTGGGGGGGGGGAGGAGGAGGAGGAGGAGCTGCCATGAAGGTCTCCCTTATTACCATACGATCCCCCGGCTCTCAGGTAATGCCATTTGCATCTCGCGAGGACAGTCTGGGGGATCTCAAAGAATAGAAGAAGAGGGAGAAAAGAGGGCGCGTGGGTGGGACAGACGCAAGGTTATCTGTCATTATAGGTTTCTTGTTTCTTCCTTTTCTTCTTGTTTCTTCATCTTCTTTATTCATCCTCTTCTATCTTCCTTCACTTCTTTCTTCATCCTATTCTTCTCTCTTCTTCTTTTTTCATCCTCTTATTTCTTCTTCCTCTTCTTATGTCTCCCTCCTCTTCTCTCTTCCTCCTCCTCTTCTTTCCTCGTGACTCGTTGCATGATGACGCACTCACAACCCTTTCAGTCACGTCGCTCCCGGTCGTAAACGTGACGTCAGCTGTCGGGTCTCGCCACTTGGAGGGATAGGCCTGTAAGTCTCGAGATAGGCCTGTGAGAGTCTAAGAATAGTGCTTATTTGGGCGAAGATCAGATGTGCTTAGTCTTTTGGCATAGTTTGTGTTGTATGACGCTGATGATGAGGATTGTTGTTATCATTATTTATTATTATTGCTATTGCCATTGTTATTATCATCATGATCATTATTATTATTATTATTATTATTATTATTATTATTATTATTATTATTGTTGTTGTTATTATTATTGTCATTAGTATTAGTATTATTATGATCATTGTTATTATTATTATTATTGTCATTATATTTATATCATGGTCGTGCCACTGACCGCCCCTAACCCAGGCAGGGTCGCGAAGGAGGAAGAATCCCGACGTTGACATTGAAAGACATCTTTTATTTGACATGTCTCAAGGAAGTGACCGAGAGGGTATGGTGGGCACAAACGTCATTGAATCTTGCTGGTCAGGAGGGAGAGGGAAGCCCGTGGGTTGTCCAAGAAGACTTTGTTTCGAGATCTTTTGGTCTTGTAATTGTTTTTTCGATAAGGTATGGGGAGAGGAGAGGGAGGGAGGGAGAGGGAGGGAAAGAGAGAGGGAAAGGGAGGGAGAGAGGGGGAAAGGGAAAGGGAGGGGGAGGGAGAGAGGGAAAGGGAGGGAGGGAGGGAGAGAGGGAAAGACAGTGGAGAGGGAAAGACAGAGGAGAGGGAGGGAGAGAGGGAAAGACAGAGAGAGAGAGGGAAAGACAGAGAGAGAGAGGGAGAGAGAGAGAGAGAGAGAGAGAGAGAGAGAGAGAGAGAGAGAGAGAGAGAGAGAGAGAGAGTGAGAGAGAAAAACAAGAGAAAGAGTAAGCCAGAGACAGAGAGAGAGAGAGCCTGCCCAAAAACCAACCCAGAGCTCGGGGGGGGGGGGCAATCGAATTACGAAACGCGCGCTTGGCTATTCAAATGAGGAGCGGAAGGCAGGGTGTAATTTTCATTATGCAAGGAACGTCAGCCAGAAGACCTCGAGGGCGATCATCTGCATTCTCCGTTGGGAAGGCGTTATGGCGAATGCATGACAGGTGCCGGCGACCATGCAGTCATGCCCCGTCACAAGGGGAGGGAAAATGACGTGCTACGCGCCCTGCCGCATAATATTGCCATGTACGTTGCTACCAGGAATACCTCGCGGAGAGAAAGAGAATAGGTAAAACGGATACACCAGGAACTCTCTTATTTTTCTACTTCCTGTTTTTTTCTTTTTGTTTGTTTAATTAAAAGATGCTTAAATAGAGTGGCAGAGAACGCTACCAGGCGACCGCTCTTCGATAAGGATATTCTACTTAGGAGGCAGTCCGCTCTCGACTTCCTGTCTGGCCGCTCGCCCCTTCCCCGGGAGAGAGAGAGAGAGAGAGACAGACAGACAGACAGACACAGAGAGAGAGAGAGAGAGAGAGAGAATTTTTGTGCCTGATAGAAGCAATGAGTTAAATCTGTAATGGAGAGGGGGAGGGAGAGAAAGAGAGAGAGGAAGAAAGGGAGATAAAAAGAGAGAAAAGAAAGTGAGATAAGGGGAGAGACAAAGGGAGAGGGAGATAAAGAGAGAGAGAGAAAAATTGATGAAAGAAGGACAGAGAGAGAAAGAGATCGAGTCCTATGTGTTCGGAGTCAACAAGACAACTCACCCTTCCCCCTCCCACGCCCCCCCCTCCCCCCGTGACCTCCGCAACCTTGTTTGTGTCCACGCTTCAGTCACCTTCTGTTTGTTTGGTGTTGTTTGTTTATCTGTTTGTCCTTTATGGATGTGTTTGTTGCGTATGTTTGTGACGTCATGTTCTGCGTTTTGGGATGTTGCATAAAGTCGTATTTATCTTTCTATGTTAATCATTACATTACCATACGTTGAGCCAAGGATCACTTATAATTGCAAATGATTCGTTTCCATTAATT
>NC_091549.1:8112914-8127914 GCF_042767895.1 Penaeus vannamei
CCTCCTCCCCCGTCCTTCCCCGTCCCCCCCCCCACCCCCCGCACCTCTGACCTAAAGTACGTTATATTTACGACCAAATAACCGAAGCCTCGAGTTTTGTCTCTTGTATAATTTACAATCAAAGCAAAGCCGTTATCTTCCTTGGTTACCAGGTGAGGGTTTGAATTTTTAGAGGGAGAAAGGCGGTTGTTTATTTTCATGTTATGCTTTTTTGTTTACTTCGGGTTTTTATTTTGTTATTCTGTTAATATTTTGGACCAGCTGCGAGTGGCGAAAGTTTATAGGATGCTGTTTATTTATTCAGGGAACACACACATGCACGCGCACACACACACACACACACACACACACACACACACACACACAGAGAGAGAGAGAGAGAGAGAGAGAGAGAGAGAGAGAGAGAGAGAGAGAGAGAGAGAGAGAGAGAGAGAGATCTGATATCTGTGTCTGATATCCCTCAGAACCGTTTGAATTTTAACGGAAAGTCATCGCTAGCACAAGGGACTCCATTTAGAATCCGTTGAGTGCCTAACCTAACCTAACCGTGTCATTGGCCAGCCGTTCCTACGACACCGCCAACCCCGCTAATGAATTCAGCCCCGGGTCGTCGTGCACTCACAAAAAATAAATCAGATAGCTCATAATAAACAAGTTGTGTTGAATAATAAACAGGCAGGTAGTAGTCTTCTGAATACGTAGCGGCGACCGCACACCGTCACGTTCCAGAGGTTGAAGTGGTCGCTGCCTGTCTTGTGACCGCAAAGCGACGGCGAAGGTCAGCAGTACCACTAATTAAGAGCGAGTCGAGAAAGTAAAGTCAGTCGTGTGTGTGAGTGTGTGTGTGTGTATGTGTGACACCTACATCGATAGTGATGGCTGTGTGTGTGTGTGACAGTTACATAGATAGTGATAGGTGTGTGTGTGTGTGTGTGTGTGTGTGTGTATGTGTGTGTGTGTGTGTGTGTGTGTGTGTGTGTGTATGTGTGTGTGTGCATTACGCTCATGCATGGCACCTACATAGAGAGATATAAATAAGTAGAAGGTTAGACATGTGTGCATGTAACAGAACTCGGCCATTGACCTCCTCTTATGATATTCATAGGATTAAGTTAATTCCAGCAGTCACATTTATTTTTTAAATACGTGGAAAACTTTTTTTAGCTGTTAATTTGCAGGCAGGTATTATGCAAATTACAAACACAGCATGTGGCGTAAGACGGCGGGTGCCAAGTGCCAAGCAACAGGCCGTTTCCGAACACGTAGCTTAAATGATCGAGTCTAAATGGCACTGTGCCACTCGCGCTGCAGGAAATGGCGCGCTCGATCACCTTCGCCTTGCAGATCGAGCACCTGCTGCCTGTATGTGGGACTCTTGCTCTCCGTCGCTGCATCCTAACAAAATGCGGTCGTCGGATACTACATGACCTGACCCTGGATTCGAACCTCTGGCAGTCATGGTAATTGGCTACGTGCTGGTCGGCCACGTGTTGTGCCGGCCCTCAGGTCGGAGGGGCATAGGGTTCCCCTTTTGAGGATTCACTTCCCTCGCTTTCTTATCCTTCCTCTTTCCTCTCTTCTCACGCTTTCCGAACCCTCTATTCTCCTCCTCTTCCTCCTTTTTCTTCGTCATCGTCGTTCTCCTCCTTCTCCACCCCCTCCCTTTTCCTCCTTTTCCTCTCCTCCTCCCCCACCTCTTTCCCCTTTTCCTTCTCCTTCCCTCCCTCCTCCATCCCCTCCATCTCCTCCTCCTCTCCCTCCTCTTTCCTTCTCCTCCTCCCTTTCCCCCTCCTCCTCGCCCCTCTTTCTAGCCGAGGTTCATCTTACTTCTCTTCTGAGGGAGGACATGTCAGAGCCCTCTATCGGGTTACTTCAACAAGACAAATACTGAGGATTCGTCTCGATCGTGGGTAGTTTTCCAGTGTGTGTGTGCGTGTGTGTGTGTGTGTATGTTTGTGTGTGTGTGTGTGTGTGTGTGTGTGTGTGTGTGTGTGTGTGTGTGTGTGTGTGTGTGTGTGTGTGTGTGTGTGTGCGTGCGTGCGTGCTGTATGCATGTATGTAGGAATGCTTTTTAGATAAGTTATTAGTTAAGTTTTTTTATTTGATATCTCGATCATATATCCAGTCTAGACTTCCATCGCTCTTAAGATCTTTTTGAATATTATTTTATCCTGCTTTCTTCTATTTATCATTTCCTTGTCCTTTCGCCGCCCGGTCCTTGGATAATCCCGGCGGCCTTTATCCCAGAAGCCATCCAAAATGTCTTTCTAGGCGAATGATCGAATTTCTTGCCTAACTTTGTTACGTGGAGAAAGGTCAAGGCTATGGGAGGTCTTATTTGATTAAAATCTGACGGTCGCTTGACAACAGATGGGAGTTGCTTAGGCCAAAGGGGGTTGCGAGGGGTGGGTGGGGGTGGGGGTGGGGAGGGGAAGGGAGGGGGGGGGATTGATGTAATGAATTCTCCCTTTTCGATTTCTCTCGGTCTTTCTCTCTCTCTCGAGCTCATTCTCTCTCTCTCGAGCTCATTCTCTCTCTCTCGTGCTCATTCTCTCTCTCTCGAGCTCATTCTCTCTCTCTCTCTCTCTCTCTCTCTCTCTCTCTCTCTCTCTCTCTCTCTCTCTCTCTCTCTCTCTCTCTCTCTCTCTCTCTCTCCCTCATTCTCTCTTCTCTTCACTTCACTTCACTTCTCTTCTCTTCTCTTCTCTCTTCTTCTCTCTCCTCTCTCTCTCGGTCTCATTCTCTCTTCACTTCTCTTCTCTCTCTCTCTCTTCTCTCTTCTCTCTTCTCCCCTCTTCCTCGGCCTTCCCTCTCCCCCTTTTCCGCGTGCACGAAATGACGCATCGACCAAGCACGACCCTCGAGGTACACCAACGCCCCGAATGCTGCTCCTCTCGCCTCCTTCCTCATCCTCCTTCCCCCTCCTTCATATCCCTCGCAGGGAGTGTTAGGAGGAAGGGGGAGGAGGAGAAGAAGAAGAAGGAGAGGAGGAGGTGAAGGAGAATGAGAAGGAGGAGGAAGAAGAAGAAGAAGAAGAAGAAGAAGAAGAAGAAGAAGAAGAAGAAGAAGAAGAAGAAGAAGAAGAAGAAGAAGAAGAAGAAGAAGAAGAAGAAGAAGAAAAAAAAAAAAAAAAGGAGGAGAAGGGGAGGAAAAATAAAAATAAAAGGAGGAAGTGGAAAAGAAGAATATAAGAAGAAGAGGAGGAGGAGGAGGAGGGGCAGCGACCAGTACACCGCGTCAAGATGCTTGTGTACGGATGGCGACGGATCAAAGAAGGAAACCAAGAAAAAAAAACACACAGGTGTTGAGTCGCGTAACCCGTTGCCTCATTCTGCTCGCGGGCGATTTGGAGTCGGGGCGCTCCGGATGGCCGCCGGTCACGTCCGTTGGATCCCGGCGGGGTAAATATAGGGTTCTCTCGCCGCCGTGTTGACGAGCCGTCTGTCTGCCTGTCTGTCTGTCTCTTCGTTTCTTTCTCTGCTTGTGTCTCTGTCTTGATCTTTGTGTCTGCGTCTGTCTCTGTCTGTCTGTCTGTTTCTGTCTCTCTGTCTGTCTGTCTGTCTCTCTCTCTTTCTCTCTCTCTCTCTCTCTCTCTCTCTCTCTCTCTTTCTTCTCTCTCTCTCTCTCTCTCTCTCTCTCTCTCTCTCTCTCTCTCTCTCTCTCTCTCTCTCTCTCTCTCTCTCTCTCTCTCTCTCTCTCTCTCTCTCTCCCTCTCCCTCCCTCCCTCCCTATCTCCTCTTCCCTCTCTCGTCCTCCTCCTCCTTTCCCTCTTCCTCCCTCTCTCCTACCCAGGAAAGTCTCTCAGTTTCCTCATCCCACCGAGGGCGAGGTGTGGGAGGTGCCTCTCGAGTACAAGATAAAATAGATCCGCCTGCTGAGCCGTTTAGACCTCGAGGGTGAGGGTGAGGGTGAGGGCGAGGGCGAGGGTGACATCATCGCACAGAAGGACGGTGGGCGGGGGCGCGCGGGCGAAAGGATTTTGTAACCCTCTTTTTTTTCTTTCTTTCCATCCATCCCCGAAACCTTTCTCCTTTTGTGTTGGTGTTCGTTTTCTATCGATCTAATTTATTTATCTCTATCTAAGGTGTTTATCTATCTATATTATTATTGTTATTATTATTATTATTATTATTATTATTATTATTATTATTATTATTATTATTATTATATCCTTCCGGCTTCATTTTGTTTATCATCCTCCTCTTTTCCACCCCTCTCCTCTTCCCTCCCCCCTTAAAGCAGAATCACTTAAAACAACAATAACAACAACAAAAATAACATTACAAAGCCGTTTCTCATTTGCGTGTTGGGAGAGATATTGAAAAAAAAAACAGTTGCTTTGTCAGTTCGTCCAGTTAGCCTTGCGTGAGTGGCGGCGGGGTTGGGGGTGGGAGGGGGAGGGGGTCCGGTTGCTGGCTCGCTCGCTCCCCTGAGGTTGATTTCCGGTTCCTTTTTGGGGGTAGAGTGTTTGGATGGGGGTTTTTCTTCTTTTTTGGGGGAGGGGGTGGGGGGAGGAGGAAGGAAGGGGAGGGGAGGGGGGTTGTTTTTAGAGAGAATGGTGTTGATTTTGTTGCTATTATTATCATTGTTGTTGTTGTTCTCTGTTGTTCATGTACACCCTCTTATCCGTGTCTATTCGCATTTTCTTAGTTTTCTCTATTAATACTTACTGGCCGCTTCTTACTTGGTTTATAGGTATTATTATTATTAAGTATTATGCAACCCCCCTTACTTCTGTGTATGTTATTATTATCATTATCATTATTTTGATCGCTGTAACGGTGTTCCAAGCTATTAAGATTTTGATTATAATTTTGTCTGTGTTCAGTTTGCCTCCAAACTTAATTCGGCTTATTTGATTTTTAGGGAAAAAAGGACGGTTCGAATGATTTGTTTAGGTGTTAGGGGTGGATGGCTGAGAGCAAAAAAAAAAAAAATAAGTTAATTAAAGTAGTAAGGAAACCCAAAGACCTTGGAAATTCTCACTCTTCACTCCATGCCCCACCTGGCTCTTACTCCCTCAAAAGAACCCTCCCTCCCTCGCCAGACCCTTCTTGGGCTCTCCCTCCCTCCCTCCTCCTCCCTTCTCCGCGTCTCTTTTTCCTTCCTCACACCCTCCTCATTCCCTCATTTCAGTCCCTCGTATTCCTCATCCTCGAGACACGTTGAGTGGTGGTATCCAGGCCTATGGAGTTTTTTTTGGTCTCATTTTCTCATTTTACTTGTCCATGATTCAGTTATTTCGTGTTTTTATTATATTTTTTTTATTTGGTGTTATTATTCTTGTTTCTTTTCTATTCCCTTTCCAGTTTTTCGTTTTTCTCCTTAGCCTTTCTACCCCCTGCTTCGTGCCTGGCATGGGGCTGATACTTTCAGGGGACATTGGGTGACCGCTTGCCCCTTCCCTCCTTCCCCCTCCCCCCCCCCCTTTCCCCAAACTTACCTTGTCCATCTCCCGCCCCAGTGGAGCCTAGTTACCTGTACCGGGACCCCCCACTTTTCTTACCTGACCAGCCCCTCCTTCCCCCTCCCCTCTGTCAATTCCCTTCCCTACACTCCCTTACCCTCCCCCCTCCCTATCTTCCCTTTCTCCCACAATCTTCGTGTCGATCTTCCCGCGTGACGTAAAAATCCGGTCACCTTTTCCCCTATAACGGACGCCATTTTCGTGTTCCTCCGTAGAAAGCCTCTCTTCCCCTCCCCCCCCTCCCTCTCACTCTTCCCCCCCTCTTCTCTCCCTTGGCACGCTCTTCCCCCCACCCCCTACCCCCTACCCCCATGCCAAGGACCTGACGCAGGAGGTGGGCGTTTTTGCCGTGCCCAACTAGGCCTCTTCCGCTTTCTTAGTGACTTTGCCCCACTTTGTGACTATAGGCCTATCACTGCTTCATATTTTTTTCTTGTTTTCGTTTCTTTGCTTTTCTTTTCTTTTTTTTTTTTTTTCTTTCATTCGTTTTCTCTCTCCACTGACGAGGTCTTGTGTCCTAATGGTCGGGTCGTGTTAGCGTCTCGGCGCGAGGGAAAGTTTGGGGGACTGTGAAGAATTTTCCTTGGAGGGAGGAAGGGAGAGGGAGAATGAGGGAGGGAGGGAGGAAGGGAGGAGGAGAGAGGGAGAAGGCGTGAGGAAGGGAGAAGGCGGGAGGGAGGGAGAAAGGTGGAAAGAGAGAACCAGAAAGACAGGCAAAAAGGCAGACAGAAAAATAGAAAAACAGGGAGTGAATCTGACCCAATCTGACTTTCTTTAAGCAACCCCTTTTGCCCCGATTTTAGATTCCCTTCCCTTATGTCATCGCCATCCTTCGGCGCGAATTATTACCATACGGAATAAGGCGGAGGAATCGGTGTCCGGAGCAGGGCTAATAATACCCAGGGATAATAGGTCCTTGTTCGGCCGTCCTGTGGAGCTGAGGAACCACTTGACCGCCGCCGAAAAGAAATGGCCGACTCTTAAAGCCAGGCGGGAGTGTACACAGGGGGAGGAAGGCATACGCAAGCCAATAAACAAAGGCAGCGCAAGCAGTGATGAGAGAATTGACGAAAATAGCAGCGAGTCTGGATGGAAACCCGATCTCGGCTGCTGGTGGCCGCGGGCTGCCGTCGGATGTACGTACGCGAGTAGACGCACACGCGGGCACACACGCGGACACACACTCACACACACACTCACACACACACACACACACACACACACACACACACACACACACACACACACACACACACACACACACACACACACACACACACACACACACACATTCATTTATAGATTAATTAATTTATTCCAGTGCATATACACACACATACCATCCAAATAAACATACAGGTAGATCTACCCGCCTCTACACCGCGCCCACACGCCCGCACAGACACACACACGTGTTCCAAGCTCATTATCACACTCACATCTCCCGGGCATACTGATGAGGCCTACATTTTAAGAGGAGAAACCCCCATTATACTGTTAATAGCAGTGTTATTGTTTGTGCGTCGGGGCCAGCCTCCGGGGGGGGGGGGGGGGGTAGGAGGGGGGGAGAAGGTAGGGAGGTAGGGAGGGAGGGGAAGGAGGAGGGGGGGGGTTGAATTGAAGTAGGAATCCATTGAAACACATCATTATGGGGCGCGAGGCAGATTTTCAGATTTTAATCCCGTCCCAATTGCGTCGACGGATTCGGAATGATCGATAGCGTAATTGATTTTGAATCTGCTCTGCCTGATAATTTCAATCTCGTCCTCTCTCTCCCCCCCCTTTCTCCTCTCCCCTCTCTCCCCTCTTCCCTCCTCCACTTTTCTCGCTCCCCCTACCCACCACCTCCCCATCTGTGCGTGCTAAGAGGCAGTAATTTATCACATACGTGGTGTATGTACGTCTATGTGCTATTAGAAGAGGGAGACACGCATACAATGTACACGTGCACAGTTTAAATGGAGTAACGGTCAAAATGATATTTTATTTTAAGAAACGGAATAACATCATGTTTTATTATCAGTCTGAAGTCATCACCACCTTTAGTATAATCAGATATAATGTGTGATAATTTACATAATCGTTCTCAAATCCACACAACATCACAGGTAGATATCGCATAGGCCTACGTCGTCACGGAGGAAAAGCCTAGCGTATTTATGGCTCAGAGTGGATTCCAGCTTTCACATTTATAGGATCCGAAAGCCTCTGTTCATTAGGCGATGAACATTACACGCGGGAGAAGACTGTGAACGTTTGAACGGCACCTTTCAATGAATACGTAATGGACACTTTCCTAATTCTGGCGATGGTACAACAAAGAAACGGCTGGGAACAATTTGTACCTTATAATTAATCATTTAAATTTTTTGAGTGTTCGTTCATTTTTGTTTGTTTGGTTCTTGTTTCTGTTTTTTTTTTCTTTTTTGTGACCCCCGCCCCATTTTTCTGTAATTACACAGTAGAATTTATTAACCTCATGTTTATGCGTGTTTGTATGTATTTCATGTATTTTTCCTTACCGACCCCTCCTAACTCCCCCCTTTCTTCTCCCGCAGCGCCTGAAGGAGGAGCTGACGGTGGAGCGGTTCCAGCCGGTGGTGACGCCTCGTGGGCCCGAAATGATCGTGGCCTACGACGAACACGTGCTCGTCAACCACTTCAAGTTCGGCCTCATCTACCAGCGCGCCGGCCAGACCACCGAGGAGCAGCTGTTCGGCAACAAGACGCACTCGCCCGCCTTCGAGGAGTTCCTCAGCCTCATGGGACAGCGGGTCAAGTTGAGAGACCACGAAGGGTGAGTGAAGGAGAGAGGTTATGTTGTGTTTTGGGGTGATATTTGGAGGTTAGTTAGGGCTGTGGTATATATCCAGTGTTTTGTTCTGTGTTTTACCTCAAAGGTATTGTTCAAGATTTTATATAGTTGTGTGCGTTTGTCTGTGTGACGAACCCTTCGCTAACGAACCGAATTCTCTCTCGCAGATTCAAGGGCGGCCTGGATACCCTGTACGGGCAGACGGGCGAAGAGAGCGTCTACGAAGTGTTCCGCGAGAAGGAGGTCATGTTCCACGTGTCCACGCTGTTGCCCTACACGGAGAACGACCCTCAGCAGCTGCAGCGCAAGAGGCACATCGGCAACGACATCGTGGCCATCGTCTTCCAGGAGGGCAACACCCCCTTCGCCCCCGACATGATCGCTTCGCACTTCCTCCACGCCTACATTGTGGTCCAGCCGATCGACCCCTGCACGCCCAACACCAGGTGGGTGGAGCGCTTCTGTGTTTCTGAGTTTCTGGCCTTGAATTGGGTCATATTGGCGTGTGTATTTCAGTCTGTCTCCATTTTAAAGCTTTGTTGGTCTGCGTTTCTTATCTTGAATTGGGTCATATTGCCGTGTGTATTTCTGTCTCAATTTTTTAACCATCGAAATTTTCCTAAGAAGGTTGAATTAATGGGATTCTGGTTCTTCCTCTCGCCAGTTATCGCGTGAGTGTAACAGCAAGGTCGGACGTACCTTTCTTCGGCCCCACTTTGCCTTCGTCGGGAGTGTTCGAGAAGGGACCCCAGTTCAAAGAGTTCATCCTCACCAAACTCATCAACGCCGAATTGGCATGCTACAAGGCCGAGAGATTCGCTAAGTTAGAGGTAAGTCACGACGGGCATCAGGTGTAGCCCCATGTGTGTTTGACTGCCCCTGCGAAATACGCCCTCAACATATGTTTTGAGTGTATCATTTGTGCTGATTTCGTTGGGCATGTTTTTTTTTTCTAAATGTAGTTAATTCTAGTAAAAACGATCAGTGGAAAAGGTTTGATAGTATTGGAGCTGTTTGTGCGAATTGCAGATATATTAAAGAGATATATGTACACCGATAAAACATATTTCATTCTCAACTTATATTTTCCCTTCAGCTGCGCACACGGTCCTCGCTGCTGAGTTCCCTCGTCGACGACCTGCGCCGGAAGAGCAACGAGTTCCTGGGAATCGCCGAGGTCCAGGAGCCCCCGAAGCTCGAGACCCCTGGCACGAGGTTCACAGAGATCGTCAGGAAGGTCCTCCGAGGCCGCCCGCCGAACCAGGACCCGGCCGGCCTGGTCAAGAAGACGACGGCGACCAACAACTCCAACAACCTGGCGGGTGGAACGCCTTCGGTGAGATTTTGTTGTTGTTATTATTGTTTGTTATTATCACGAATGTTTGGCTTTCTTCGTGATTTGATATTGATATATCTGTTGTTGTTGTTGCTATTGATATATATGTTGTTGCTGTTTTTGTAATTGCTTTTATGACTTGCTCTAATACTTGGCGTCTGCAATCACAGAGTTCTCGCAGCAAGGGGAGCAAAGGCAGCGGGGGCAGCAGCGGCGCCCGGACGCCCACCTCGAGTCCAGACACGACGCCCAACACGCAGATGGCGTTGTCGGAGAGTGATGATTCCTCCATCAACTCGATCGACATCGACGGCCATTCCCATCCTCTCAACGAGGATTCGGACACGGGGCTAGAGTCCATGTCCTCCGCCGAGACGCCCCACAAGCTGTCCTTGCACTGTCCTCTCTGCGGCGGCAACGAGGACGGCGTGTGCGCCCTCCACGCCGACCCGGAGACGATCCTTCGGCAGGTGGACACCCTCAAGCACGAGATCAACAAGCTCAAGTGTGACAAGCTGGATCTCCTGCGCCAGAATGTGGTGAGTTTAAACTTTAATCTTCAGATATGAAGTATCTGATACACATTTGCAAGTTTTTTTATTATCCATTTATTTTTTTCGTTACATTTAACCCCTAAAATGGCCCAGATAACTGACAGCATTTCCCTCCTTCCGCAGACATGCCAGAGAGAAATCAAGAAGCTAAAGGAGAAGGAGCTGAAGCTGGGCGGAGAACTCAGCAACGCCAGCAAAGAGATCATCAGATTGCAGAACCTGCTGAAGGACCTGGGCACCGGCCAGGTCTCCGCCGTGTGAACAAAGACCAGCACAGGTCATCGTGTTGTCTTACTTGTCCAGGTGTTGGAGTGACCGCGGAACACCTACAGGTCACAGGAACCCTCGGGGCCAGCGTGAAGTTTGGCGTCAAGGATGAGAAGCGAGAACGCAGACTGCAGATCTTTGGCATACCCAGTACCTTCTTGGTGATGGAGTGGGTGGAATTGGCTTCTTAAAAATCGTTCAAAACCGAAGAGATATGAAAGAGAACAAGCCCAGCCCTCGGACCTACACGCGATTTGTAGCCTCCAGAGGATTTCGTATATTTTTTATGTTATGTCATTTTTTTATTCAATGATTTGCTGAGGTACATTTCCTATTGTCCTAACACTCACGCAGGTCAGAAATGTACAGTTGTTCATGGATAAGTCAGGCCAGAGATGTGTACATCTGTTTGGGATCAGCATTGGTCAGGTGCTTGTACTGATACCAAAGTTATGTCTTTAGTGTACAACTTCTGATTTGCTTCAGTGTGTTACCAAAGGGAAAAGAACGACTTTCGGCCTGCGAGACAAGTGCTGCTGAGCGCATGCACCTCTGTCAAGAAAAGACAAGTTGTTTAAGCATTTATTCTAGTTTATTTCATACTCTGAGCCACCCATGCTGCATTTACAGGCAGATATTTGATATGTATTTCACCTTATTGTGCTTGTTGAGATGGACACATTACACCTCAGCTTCCCATACCAAATATTTAATTTTAAGTTTGTTAGGGCACGCGCAGCTGCATGCCCGAAGATTTAGTCATTCCTAAATTTTTATAATGAACATATTTTACTCTATTATATAATTACCTGGTCATCCGGGGCGAATGTGTGGTAATGAGGAGAGTCTTTAATTCGTGCAAATCTTGTGTTTCCCTTTCTTTATCGTCTCCTCTTGCCCGATCCTCGTGTTTCGCTGCAGTGATGGTGTGTCCCCAGAGTGCACGGGGCGACTGTTGGCATGGTAACCCAGGATGACAACCTGGTCGTCCAGCCAGGATCTCACGCTCAACAATAGTAACTTTTCCAATGTTTTTTTTTTTATATAGTCGCGAGTGATGCTGATACTTGGGGAGAGAACGCATACGTTATGCGAGCCGATGAGATGTATGATGCTGACCATAGATTATCATGTTGGTAGTGGTCGTTCTACTATTCCATTTTGGGAGAATCATTATCTCAAAGCCTAGGAATTTCCTCCATGGGAACTCTCTTAAGTTATGACGGTTAGTCCGAATTCCAAGTAATAGTTGATTACACACTCTTTCAAGTAGTATTTCATCACCATTACATACACGCAGCACAGTTGAATAAAATTTTGTGCTACTACTAATAACTGCTTTCGTTGTGATGGAAAGCTTGTGACCTGCCTTCCCCATGTTAATAGCACACAAGTCACGTCAACCCACCAATATATTGTAGTCTGGTAACCGGTGAGGAAACTGCGTCGTCGCCTGTCGTGGCGGCACCCACAAAGTCTTAAAGAAGTTATCCTGGCGTTGTCTTGTGAATGGCGTCCGCTGCACCTTCACCATCATATCAGTACGTCTGTAACTCTTTGTATCCGTCATATGTCAATCCCGTAGGCTCTGTTTATTCCAGGTTTGAATTATGTGTTATAGTTATTTTGAGCATATATGATACACGGTGTTTCTCTGCTGGAGCCATCAAGGACTGACATGTGATAAAAAGTGTGGGTGGTTCGAGAAAACGTCTTGGTCAGTTTGTCAAGGGATGTTGGCCCGCCGTTCCGCCAGTTCGCGTGTCATTTCGTTCAATTTGGCATGAGTTTCCTGGCTGGCTGTCAGAATTCGTCTATGATTTTTTGGTGATTTCACTCTCCGCCAGTGCACTTCATTTCGTAGTCATCCTGATCAAGATTCGGTTTTCTTTAGCGTACCCGAACGAACCGTGCCACTTCGCCGGTGATCCTTACAGTCGGTAAAGGTTCTCGACCTACTCTCAGCCTCGGGACGGGCAGGCGGTGGACACAGGCTCTCAAAGCCAAGCTTACGAGTCTGCTGTTTACTGAGTGACGGCTCAGGAAGTCCAGCGAAGCGTCCTGGATGCCGTTCAGCGCCGTTCGCGAGAGAGAAGTAGCGTGGCATGGTTTACCTCCCCAAATGTTGCGTTCCAATATAGGTGTGTTACTGTGTGTACGATGTACGGCGCGGCGACCAGCTTGTCCGTCAACATCCCTGATTACATGTCACTATAATCACTTGTCAACTGTAACAGTGTGTTGGTGTACGACTGCACACGTTTTGGTGTTTTAGTGTAGAGGAAAGTAAAAGGCATTGCCACCACAAAAATCCAACATGCCGGGATCCGTCAACAAGAGAGGCTGTATTTCCCCCATCCAGCTGTCAGGTCTTACACTAAATATACACAACTGAACCGCCTATGATTGGAGAAGATATGTACAAAAGATTTTATTTTGCTATTGTAGTTAGTCTCTCTGACACACCCAAAAGGCAAGGTGTAAATATTAGAAGAATAAACTAGATCACAAAATAGTACAGACATCAAATGTCTTTGTAATGCTCAAACATCTAAGAGAGCCAAAGGTGTTTAGCCCGTTTTAAAGTCGGTTCAAAACGTTCTTGTTCACACGCGTATGCCAGAACAGACTGTGTATTATGCATATATATATATATATATATATGTATATGCGCGCGCGCGCGCGCACACACACACACACACACACACACACACACACACACACACACACACACACACACACACACACACACACACACACACACACACACACACACACACACACACACACACACACACACACACACACACACACACACACACATATTTGTACATACACACAATGTGTGTGAGCAATGAAGAATGTAAATGGGTTATATTTCATTTTCTTCCACATATTTTTTGGATATAATAAGTAATCAATAATCAAAAGTGGTTTAATCATCATTCAATACAAATTTCCCGTCCATTTGTAGGAACAGGTCTAAAACAGGCACCGCCCCAGACTCCCACTTGTAAAAGGCATCGTGAGTGTTTATGTATATATATATACATGTATGTATGTAAATATATATATATATATATATATATATATATATATATATATATATGTATGTATGTATGTATGTATTTATATGTGTATGTATGTATATATATATATGTATGTATGTATATATGTATGTATGTATGTATATATATGTATATGTATATATATGTATGTATGTGTATATATATATGTATGTGTGTATATATATATGTATGTATATATATATATATGCATATAGGTGTATACACCCAATGCTTTCTCATTTTGTCAACTCAGATATGTGCAACAGCTGTTATCCAGATTTTCATTTGGTTAATCATTCTGTTGTCTCGCAAAACCAATACTCAACAGGTTCAATACAGGCAATGGTGTGTCCGCATACCTCATCCTACAGGATATATCTGAGGCTTACTTTCGTGCATATGTAATCCCTGCATTGCAAAGGAGTCACCCAAAGGGGGTAGAGTGTGTTCATAGTAACATGATGATAATTAATAATAATAGCTATTATAAATGATGGCGAAATTCACCATAACAACGCTGGCGGATTTGAGTGTATTACAAATGTGATTTAATTTTGCCTTTTGGGTTCCTTGAGCCATGATAATTCAATGGCAGATAGTTCACCCAGAGTGTGTATATTCTGTATCTACTATTTGACGTAAATTATACTATTTGTGTGTATAGCGAGTCATAATAAAGTCTCCACAGATTATATACGTTTGTTTTATGTACCTTTATTTGGAAAAAAAATATGATGATGATATTTTAATGTTGTGATACTAATAAGATAACTGGAAAGAACACCCTGCAGAACAGAGAAAAAGTTGTATGTAAACCACATGGCAGATTGATTATTAATAAAAATGAGGTTATTAAATTTATGAGAACTATTCATATTTTCTTATCTATATACTCAATTGACTACTTTATTAGTTCATTATTCATTAATATGATGTCAACAATAGAAAAATGACTAATCGTTCAGCATTATTTTGATGATTTTTGTACTACAAGGTTAACAGAAATGCATCAGTAATATATACACTAACAAATATTTATTTTCATTTTACATAGTAAAGGAAAGAAATATATATGTATCAGTGTTCAGAAAAAATAGAAATTATATACTGGAATGAACATGATTTAGAGGAAAGCATTATTTTACATATGAGAAGAGATTGGCAGATTGATACAGAGAGAGAAGGGAGAGAAAGAAAGAGAGACAGAGAAAGATAAACCACTCATGTTCCATAATAATCTTAATTAGAAACACCCTTTATGTTGTACCCACAATTACTTAAAATCTTCAGCCTGATGTGTTGTACAGGAAATTATCGGTTATTCGACATGATCAGATCCCAATATTATTATTATTATTTACAAATGATCAGGTCACTATACATATGGATTATTAATTGTTACGAGGAGAGATGATTTGGAAATTCTCAATCACATGTTATCCTAATTTTGTATAAAGAGTTCATGATCATCAGACAACCTGTAGGTGCACTCT
>NC_091549.1:8132914-8170414 GCF_042767895.1 Penaeus vannamei
CTGTCATGACTTTGACAGTTCAGTTTTCAAGTAGGATTTTTTCATGTGTCATGTTAGGAATTCCTTTTCCTTTTACTAATTGATAGAATGTGTTTATGTATATAGCCCTTTGTTTATATATACAGGATCTGGGTCTTCAGTCAAAAAACAAGTTAAATTTTTTTATGTGTATTTTGTATACAAAGGCTATTCCTTCAATCACAGAGGACTTGGCATATATATTCATACCCTTCTAGTGTCAACAAGGCAATTCAATTCTTTCAGTGTATTGGTGTTGAAGAAGATTGTATTCCTTGATTATTATTTATCTTTTCCTTTCATATTGTTCTTGTTTCTCTTTTACCCACAGGTGGCAGTAAGTAGATTCGCTTAACACAATGATCCGGAGAACCAAACCTCGGGGAAATGAAGAGGGCAAGGAAACAAAAAAGGATCCAGTTCTTAAGTTTTCAGACACACAGCTAATTGCATCTGGTGCAGCCAGCCACCGAAATGTATTTAGTGCTCTTGCAGACACTTCGGTTGAAATGATTGACGTTGATATTGGGGGAGATCATAGTGGCGAGGTATGTATTTATAGTTTTCTTTCACATTTATTGTTTAAAGAAACTGACCCTCTTTTTTTCCCAAGAAAGCTACAGTGGGGGATGGTCACTGGGTGTTTATCATTTTCGAGGAGGATCATATGTACGTGAACACACGCACATAAAGTTAAAAAGATTAATCATCATCATTTAGTAGGCCTACATTGACTTTCATATCAAAATAATAAAATATATTAGTTATCCCTCTCATACCATTTTCTTCGATAATTGGCAATATTAACAGATTGCAAAGGAGACCAAGTGTATAGTTTATGATTAGCCATTTGCACCCATTATCTTTACTAAGAAGTGCATAAAATCATGCAGACGCTTAGGTGTTGTGGGATATTTGCCAATTTATGGTGCCTAAGACTTACGGTAACATCTAAACATATTTATTTTTATCGGAAACGCACGAAATGGATGCGATAGCTTTTTGAACGCCAGACGAAGACTACGCTTACAACCGAGCTCAAAATTCCATATAGTTTTTATTTCAGAGCAGGTATTACCGAGTACTATTATCTTCAACATGAAATAATCTGTATCTCGCTTATACATCCGAAGTTTAAAAATCTGACAATTAGGTAACATTCGTATTGAATTGGTCTTTAACATTAGTGCTTCGTATGTGATATACGTATATATTACCTCGTAAACTAAAACATATTACCAGGGAGTCTCGATCAAAGCATATTTCGTGTGTAAAAGGACACAAAACTTACATTTTTTTTTTTTTTTTTTTTTTTTTTTTCACAAAATATTTCGTCATAAATCATGGTGATATAATTTTTTCCTGATATTGGTATAAAAGTGTTCCTTGAACATTCACGAACTCATATCTATGCGCAATGTCATAATTAAATGCCTTATGCACGATTGCCGCAAGCAAAAGTCCACATAGGTCTACCTGGGCGCTTATTAGCGACGTACCTCCCCGGGTGCTGAGGGACTCGCGCGCCGGCTGCAAGACAACGAGCCTTAGCAGGCGCTTAATACTCGTTTGGTAGTTTCCTCATCCATGTACCTATACTATACGCTAACTAACTCAATTTACCCCCCCCCCCCCTCAGGGACGGTTCCCTTAAAGACAAAATCCTCTGACAATATCATTGCAAAGTGGCAAGACCTTTAAGAGAGGTATAAAAAGAGAGACATTTTGTATTTAATGTTTGTTTAGTATTTCATGTGTTTGCAATATTACAAAAGATATTCATGTATATTTGCAATGGATATTTATATGTATATACGTAATATATATTTATGTATATACATAATGTATTTATGTATGTATATAATGCATAATTATATGTATATTCATAATGTAAATATGTATATATATAATGTATATTTATATGTATATACATGATGTATATTTATATGCATATATGTAATGTGTGTGTACATATATATAGATAGATAGATAGATATGTAGATATAATACATAACATACATCTAAATATGTATTTATGTTTATATATATATGTACAGGTGAATGTATATTTGCAGATTCATTTTGTTTTTATATGTATTGTTTTTAGTTTTATGATTGCGATGCCAAAAAGAGATTTTAACAGCAATTTTTCTTTTCTCATTTTCTTTTTAATTAGGATATTGAAATGGGAGAGGAGCCCAACAATAGCCAAATGGAGAAATCCACTGATGTCAATCCAGTCTTTCGAGAATTAGCAGTCATCAATGGAAAGATTAATCGCATGAGCAACGATGAACTGAGACGTAAGTGTGTACAGCAAATCTGGAAGATATGGATCATTCATATTTCCTAATTAAAATATAGCTTCCATATTGGTATCATATTGATTATCCTCAAAATTGAAATAGTTCATAGTTCTTATCAGCATCTGTACCTATTATAGTAAATGCATTTTTCAGCTTGTAAAAATAAACTTTGTGTAATTGCTATGTGTATTGATATTTTATGTGATAGATGCCAGTTTAAGGAAAATAAGTCAGTCCAAAGAAATTATAGTTTTTAATGTTATTTAAAAATATATGATTATTTTAGACTCTTACTGTTTTAGTCCTACAAGAATAAAGCAAAAAATGTGACCTTTGTCTCATGTAGCTCTGATTGTTTTCCTTTTTTACCTTCTTTCTTTTTCAATGACGTCAATAATACCACTTTCAGAGAAACTCCGATCCCTCAGACTTGACCAGAGAGGAAACAGAGAGGTCCGAAAGAATAGGCTGAAATCGTATTACAGAACGGAGAAGTTGGAGGAAGCGTACAAGAAAGACCCTAAAATTGAGCTGTACAAATACTTTGACTATTACCTGGTCATCGATTTTGAAGCCACATGTGATGCGGGAAATTCACAGACTTACAGGTGAGAAACCAGAAAGTGGTTGGTATTGTTATATGAAAATTTGTCATTTTATCCACTTATATATATTTCTTCTTTTTCTTGTGTGTTAGACATCTATTTATTTTTTTATACTCAAGAGTCTGTCATGTCAGTATAGATTACTGTAAGCACATTATTAATAAATTTTTGGTATGTAACTTACAATTTTAAACCATTTTGTCTCATAAGTGCAAGATTTAGTTAAACCTCTAATGATTGTGGGAGCTACTTCTCACTAGTCTTAATACTTGCCATTGAACATGTGGAAGTTAGACTTAATCAGTGCCATTAAAAACTGGCATGATAATAAAGAGGTTAGCTGTTGGGTAGTCTCAGTCCTGTTCTTGTGTCTCTATTGGTGTCTTGCAGGTTTGCTCGACTTGCATATTTTCCTGCCCTTTCCCTTTCTTTTCCCAACCCTCCTGCCTCCTCTATATCTTGATTTTTTATGCCTTGCAATAGCTAGTTTAAACTTTGTAGCTATGCAACTATTTGATATATCAAAAGAGAAACATTTGCTGCTTTGGGAAATCAATTTCTCCATGCTGTGATTACCAAAGATACCAAAATTAATCCTCCCTTTTCCTTATCCTATTATGAAAAATGGAATAATAGAATAATGCATTGATAAAGACATTGAGTTGTGTGTGATAGTTGGTTTAGTATTGCTCACTATGGTTTGGAATTGGAGTTACAGATATTGGAGTCCTGGTCAGGGAGGATTGTTTTTTATTTATATCAATGTGTTATTGAATTATTTCATCTTTCATAGATATGTCAGTACATCTGAATTAAACAATGAATTTCTAATTCAATTCTACCAATACCCGCAGGCAATATGTGTAAAATCTCGCCTTCATTACTCTAATACGAGCAGATAGATAGTGTCAGGAGGTAATTAGCTTCTAGTTGCATACTCCTTTCATTGGAATGTGTGGTATAGTTAGTTTAGTACTGCTTAGTCTGATTCAGAACGGAATTGAGAAAGGTTCCAGTCCTAATACTTAAGGGTGTTATTTATCTTATTATGTACCCAATTAAATAGAGTTAGAGGTCTGATGAGCAAGATGTTACTCTTGATTTTCTGCCTAATTTCACTATTCTGTACTTTGTCATTCTGCTGCTGAGCATCAATTTAGTATTTCATCAATGTGTGAAAATCATTGTCTGATTTGTAAAATCACTCTCCAGAATTCCACATACCAAATACTTTGTTCATGAAATAAAAAAAATTGGTCATTGTTGCTGCTAGGGGACAAGATTGGCTAAGGAATTGTTGTCTTTAGGGGTTAATGTTTCTTTTATTCATGTATTTTTTATCCGAGATGTAGGACAGACAGATTTTGATGTTTATAAAATTCTTGATATTCAGAGTTATAAAGAATAGGAAAATCAGTAAAGACCTTTGATGTGATGTGAGTGTTTCTTTAAATTTCTAACTACACTTTGTATCTCTGTTCTTTAATTCCTCTTCTCTCTCTTCCACAGACATGAGATCATAGAATTTCCTGCAATGCTTGTAGATACCAGTCAGAGCAAAATAATTGCGGAATTCCACTCATATGTACGGCCAGTCATCAATCCCAAACTTACTGAATTTTGCACATGCCTAACTGGAATAACCCAAGTAAGTTTACTATAATCATATTTTCATTTAATTTGTTTTAAAAGAATACTTTAGAGCTAATTGTCTTATAAGTATATAGATTGTTTCTTCATTAGGTTTTGTAATTTTGATGCTAAGAAATTTCTGTGCTATGGTATTTTAGTAGTGTCAGAATTGATGGTAGTAAAGGTAAGACTATAACAAATAAAATAATAAGTACTGTGAGATACAGATGTAACAGATAAAACAGTATTGTGTCATAGTTATTCCGGGCGGCTACAAAATTGGTGTGCGGGGCTGGCCCGAACTCTGCCCGCTGCTGCGTTGGAGTGCAAGCCCCGATACACTGTCACACTGGCGGGATGCTTTGCAATGTTTATTTTTTTGGGTGTCTCATAGATGGGGCACCCGTCGTTATTGAGTTAATTATTATACATAAAGTACTGGATCTCGCAAACAATGGCATAGATGCTGTAGTCTTGGATGGAAATGACGATGGAGCTACCAATTTTCCTTGAAATTATTGGAAAATCTCCGCAAAAAATATCCCATATTTGTTACCTTACTCCAGAAGTCGTGATGGAGTTTCCAAATAATAGTGACACCAAATATAAACAAATATTTTCATAAGGTAGTATGGGGAAAGTTGTGACCTGACCTCTAGTAACCTCCTTATGGAATACATCTCAAAGAGCCAGATTCAGTTTTTAAACTAGGAGTTTTGAACCAATTTAACACAGTCTTATGATCTGATTCAGGTGTGGCACTTCAGGGTACTAAACAAAAATTTTTGCTTATTTTACTTGATTTTTTTTTTTTTATTATTATTATTATTATTATTTTTTTTTTTTTATGAACAAACATAAAGTCTACAGAAGGATGCTTGAAAACATAACAGTAATACTCAGGCATCCTGTGGGAATATCAGTACAATATACCCTGTGCTCCAAGTGTGCTTAAATGTTGGATGCACATGCTTTAGGGATTTATTTATATGCGTTTATAAATGAAAAATACAGATAATAATAAATACTTATATGTTTTCAATTTCTTCATAGTAGTAAAACTAGAACTTTTTTTTTAACACATTAAGTAAATATCTTTTGTGATTTTTCCCCCCCCATTAACCATCCTTTTATCCATTGTTAAAGAATGTTGGCCTTCTTATTCTTCATTATTTACATGTTAAATCAGTGTTTATCTTTGACAGGAACTTGTGAATTTTGCACCAGAGTTCCCTGAAGTCCTAAAGAAGTTTGAGGAATGGTTGAAAGAGCACAACCTACTGCAAAAGTCAGGCAGATTTGCAGTGGTGACTGATGGACCCTGGGACATGGGGAGGTTTATGTATCTACAGTGCAAGGTGAGTTTGCAATTAGAAGAACCAGTTATTTTATTTCATATCTGCCAAGAAGCCATAGTGCAGAAGCTATAGAAGGGTTTATTTTCAGTGTTTTTGTAACTGATAACTAATTTACGAATGTTCACAGTTAGCAGTCAGACCTGGAGGGTAATGTTAGAACCTAAAAAAAATAAATGATTTTAAAGCATTAACACCATAAATGATGTTTAACAAGTTAAATACTCTGGATTGAAGTGGAGAGTAATGTAAATGAATGTAGAGATTTATTATATCTATTTTCTGGCAAAGTTAAATGATATAAACAGGAGAAGAAACAAAGCAAAATAGGCAGTAAAGTATGATTTGCGTAACCAAGGTATATATTGTATTGTTATATAATTGATAAAACTTCAAGCAATTTATGAGTTTACATAGGGCCATCTCTTAGATTCCTTTGTGGCTGGGCACTTGTAGAGCCAACTGTGTCTAAATATAATTAACAAAACAAAACCCCTATGGACAGTTCATATACTTGGTGGCAATGGGTGACTGCATGCAGAGAAGAGGTAAAATGCTCAAGAGAACAGTTACCTCATCAGTAGCAGTTAAATTAGTGTCATTATTAATTCCTTACACCATCCTATTTGCTTATAAATATTGAATCTATCTTTAATATCAGTAGAAAAGTACAAAAATGCCATCATAGCTACTTTTTCCTTTTACTTCCTTTTTGCATACAGTTTATAGATTTTATGCCTCTGGAATTCATAGTTTACTGTTTATTGGGCTGCATGTTGTCTGTTTTGTGTTTTATATTATATTTACAATAAAATTAAAGATTTAATTATATGCACGTGAAAGCAATATCTTGAACTTTTTAACCAGATGACAATATACTCTTTGACATTCTTAAACATCCTTTTAAAAAAATATTCATGCCTTGAAATCATGTAATCTTTGTTCGATCTTTTACAGTATTATGCAAAAGAATAGGTCTGATTGTAACTGCTATCCAGTTATCTTTTTAGCAATGCAGCTTCTTTTCAGATATGAAAGAAGGGGACTATTTCTCATCCAGTAAACTTTGCAAAGTTTTTTTTTTAGTATTGTAATTAAAAAATTGTATTGTTGGGTATGATATTTGGAAAGTTTCTGGATACTTTTAATGACATTTGAATATATAAAGTAATATAACTACTGTTAGACACTATCTTGATGTATTTTATCTCTTCCACAGACTTCTAATTTGCCATTTCCTAAATGGTGCCGACAGTGGATCAATATCAGGAAAACCTATAGCAATTTTTATAACTCCAAAAGAGTAAGGGTAATGTACTTGCTTGTTGTATTAGACACCTAAGCAAATAATAATAAGAAAAATAGATTTTCATATATTGTATATATTTTATATATTGTGTATAATATAAATTGGCTCGTTTATCACAGAATATTTTATGGAATTAATAATAGTGATAATATTTTACTTGGTGATTCTCATTTTAATAATTGCAGATATGCCTGAAGGACATGTTAAGTACATTGGGAATGAGATTTGAAGGCAAACCTCACTGTGGCCGTGATGATGCGTATAATATTGCTCGTATTGCTATGCGACTTTTGAGAGATGGGGCCAACATGAGACTGAATGAAGAAATTTCTATGAGTGAAAGATACAGTGATATACCAGGGTAAGAAAGGTTTTAAGTCTATTTACCTTGTACCATATTATAGAAGTATAACTGGTTATTACATTTAACCCATTGACAACATGCCGTTCGGAGTGTGAAACCCACATTTCTGGGCAGGGTCTATAACAGCATATATGCTCTCAACTTCTTTTATTTACAATGTGAGCCAAATTAATAAGTCCCGTAACTGTAATTGACACATAATGATTATATAATTGAAAATAATATTTAGCCATTTAGAAATATTTTTTGCCTGTTTATATATATTAATTTTCATTTTATAATTTATTGTGTCTATTAATTTTATTGATAATATAACCAAATCTACATAAATTAACTATAAATAAACATGTATTTGGTATAACTTATCAAGTATGAATAAATTTTAACAGGAAATTTCACACATTGCAGAATGACCATGGTGAGGAACATAACTCGGCAAAGCTTCTTGGCAAGGAGAAGTCCAAAGAAAACCAACGGAAATAAAATGAACATAAAAGAAGATAATGAAAATGAAGATTCACAAATGATTACTGACAATGAAATTTCAAAGGAGTTGAGACCTGCCACGGAAATTGACCACAGGAATGAAGACGAATTTCCCGATTTACTGAAAAGCAACACCTAACAGTTCTCCCTTATTTCCTCAAAGGTGTATGCATTTCAGCCATTTTGCAGGTGGTAAAAGTGGACTGCTCTTCATGGAATATATATTTTTGATATCAGTGCTTTCAGTTTTAAATCATACGTTGACAATTATAGCAATTTTGGGTATTACGTGATGCAACCTGAGTATATAATATCACTTGAACTTTACTCCCCTCTTCATTTTTTATTTACAAAGGTAATATTTTGTTAAATATCTCTGTTAATCTATTTATTCAAATGGACAAAGTTTATAATAATATATGGTTAGCCACTAAAATTAATGTATTAAGAATTTAGCAGTAAATTTTTGTTATACATCAAGGTCATTTCTTCACCATTTACAGACTTTTTGAAAACATAAAAATGTAAATATTTTCCAACAAAGATATAAAATAAAAATACTTGACGAAAAATTGAAGATTAATAAAATGCAAATATTCTCACCATTCCTGCAAACTGACTTCATAGTTCACTATAAGAATAATGCTTAATTATGGTGATAGTGAAAGATTTAAAGAAAGTATTGTAATTTACAAATATGTTTCCAGACTAGTAGATAATATATAATTAACTTACTTTAAAACTTTAATGGATTATTTTTCACTAAGCCATTCTACCAAGAAGTTTGAGGCACACCCATGCACACTCGCACACAGACACATTAGAAAGCTTGCCATCCCATCTTCTTCCATTACCATGTACACATTGTTATAGACATCATAGTTCTTTCACTGCATAGGCATAGGGGTCCTATTATCTTCCTCCTCCTCCTCCTCCTCTTACTTTTTAGGTCTTTGCAACTTGTAATAGCACTAGTAGACCCATTCATTGTTTGGGTGTAAAGGATTAGCAGGTCAATATGCAGAAAAATCACATGATTTCACTCAACATATTTCTACCACATATGTGCACACAAGCAATGCACACACGTACGCATGCACACACGCACACACACAAACACAGAAAGTAAAAATTACCAGTGTTTTAAGTGAAGAACTTCAACAAGTTATTTCTTGATTTTTCATTAAAGACAAATAAGTTTGTGATGCAGAAAGCCCAAAAGAAAAGAAAAGACAAAAAAAAAGAAAAAGAAAAAAGACATGCCTGAAAATAGAAAACTATGAACACATGTAGTTAGTAAACAGATGCAAACACAAACACACACACGCACACACACAGGATAAAAAAGGATATAGACAAACTGGAAAGAGTTCAAAGAGCTGCCACAAGAAGGGTACCTAATCTACTCTTAGACTACAGAAATCAGGACTTACTACTTTGGACGAAAAACAGAAAAGGAGGGCCATGGTTATGCTGTTCAACTGTATTATAGGAAGTGAAGTTAAAGATGACTTTAATCTTGAACACAAGAAGGATGAGAGGACAATAAAAAGTTGAAAGTAAAATGAGGCAATCAAGATGTCAAAACATTTTGTTTCCCAAACAGAACTATTGAAGCATGGAATAGGAAGAACAAAGAAAGAAAGAAAAACAAACACGCACGCGCGTGCACACACGCACACACACACACACAGTGTCTCAATCTTTATGATATAATCTAGCAAGTTACTTTCTGTGAAAACAAAATAAAAGAGATAAGTAGAAGTAATTTGCTGTGCTTTTAATATTTAAAAAAGTTATTTATTCTTTATGGACAAAATACAAAGGTCAATTCTAACTCCTATAAAAAACTTACTTGTAAATTAATATAAAAAGATATCCACAATTTGCCCAAGCAGTCCACAAATGATGGTAAATCTGGCAGTAAATGTATTCTGAAAACAAAGAGCACCTTGAAGATTAGCACAACTATCTTGACCAGCAATTACACTGTACATAAGAATAAGAAAAAAATAAAGCAGCTTTTCATTGGGAAACAAAGTCAATAGAATAAATGAAGGTGACTTTCAATCTACTAGTGAAGTAAATTATATGCTTCCCTTCTGTAAACATCAAAGAACATCAAAATGCATTTGTTAAATGTTTTATTAGTTTGTCTATACCAAAAGCATTGATATGTTCACATTATTGCATCACAGTCATGAGCAAGTGTGCATTAATGTAATCATATTGATGTAATGTTATATATGAAAGTTTAAATTAACAAACATTCCAATATTTGGCTTAAAATGTGGGGTAGTGGGCAAGAACTGACCAACATAATGTCCATTGCCTACAAAATGTGTATCATATGTAACTGCAAAATCCTTAGACTTAGGGGAACTATGATAAAGATTATTGGATTAAAAGCAAGTTACTGAAAGTGTTATATAGGGTGTGGTGGGGTATGTCTACCTTCCTCCTATAAACTTAGGAGTCAGCCAGGGCTGTTTTTTGCACTGCTTTTCAACATTTGTATGGAGTAGAAAATGGGTAGAGCTAGCAATCAGTCAATACATAGCATACTGGATAATATCAATACTGACCTTGATTTTCTTGTTGACATTTCTATCTTACCCGAGTCTCTGGAGATCCTACTGGCAGCTCTTGATGTACTTAAGGAGTCCAAATCCCTTGGGTCTAGAGGAGCAAAACCAAGATCCAGGTTTAGGGATCTGGTAAAAGGTCCTGTTCAATTGGCACATATGTGGCAAAGATGACAATAGAACTTTACATACCCAGATAGTGTAATTGATGACCCTGGGCAGCAGACCAGAACTTGCTTTATAGAACGACCAACCAAGCTATGTGTTTTCAAGGCCCTAATACTATCAATTTAGCTGAATGACAGTGACACTTGGTTTGTCCAGTGCCTTAGAGTCTTGTCTTTTCACCTTTTACTACACATGCTAGATCACAGGGTACAGTCAGCAAAACCAATGATAGCACTGTGAGACTTATGTAGGATCTTACTTGAACAATCCAGATCTCCAACCCCCAACTATATGGATAGTATTGATAACTGTATTTACACTACATGCTTCCACAAGTGCTCAGTCACCAAGCAGTATATTACTAGTCCTACTTACCTTGCCTTCAACCTTTTCCTTGATTTACAACAACATTGCTCTTTTATTGATTTATTGTCATAAATATTATTTATAACAATATCAATATTAATAGGATGAGAAAAAAAAAGCCCAAATGTTCAAGGAAAGGGAAATTCAGGCTGAGAACATGAGGAGCTACCTGTGTGTAAAGATAATCCCAAAAACAAAACTTCACAACAGTAATTGGAAAGAACAAAAAATATGGCCAAATATAAAACAATGGAAAAAGAGCTGGTAAAATCACTTTATGCATTGTTTCATCCCATTTAACCCCTTTGGATCCAGGTGACTTGATCATCATGCCATGATAAAAATTTAGATAAGGGGCAGGTGACATGAATATACTGCCAAGGAAACATTTGACTGAATGCTGGGGCATCACAAAAAATTTGGCTGAAGGCAGAGGTGACAGGAATGACTCACTGCAAGTTTACTAAGCTCTTGGAGGGTGATTATATACAGTGGACATTTTGGAAGGGGCTCTTGCATTAATTACCATTGGCAAATGAGTCTGGAATGTACCATCTATAAGCTACAAGTGGAAGAGTGCTGGCTCTAGGAATGACACTATTCCCATGCTCATTCCTGCCCACTGTGATGGTCAGTGCAGGGTTATTACAGAAATTTGTATATTACAAAAAATTGAAAAAATAACACAAATAACAAAACATTATCATTGTTATTGCACCAAATTATAGAGTATTTATAAAGATGGCATAAAATCTGTGCATCATGATACAGCATATCAAATAACACAGACCTTGGAAATGGTAACAAAATAAAAATGCTCATGCAGATAAATTGATGATAAGATTGCAAAGGGGAGGCAAGGAGTCTTGATACCATACATGTGTTGTGTGAGCCAGGCCTTCAAGCCAAATACTCAAGAGAGTTGTTACTCAAGTTAACTTATGGTCCAGATTTTGGACACATGCCGGTAGCAAGACTGACTGCAAAAATTGCCATATACTGTCTATTAGGAATTAATAACCTTTACATAGCTACTGAACTTACTGTTAAAATTATGTAAAGAAAGAGAAAGATTCATCTTCACAGCTTTTATTTTGTACTGAGCAAGCATGGACTTCTATAAACTGTCTTTAAATCTTGGGATGAGATTAAAATCAATCAAACTCTTAACAGACTGAAATGGGTCCTCTGAAAGCTGTAACAACATGTATACTCAACCAACATACATCTTTTATTGTAAATACATAACATGTTCTGAATGTCAAGAATAAAGGCCTATAAAAATACCAGCCTCCACCTGTGATAGTATTTAAGCATGGTAGTGAAGCATAATATAGACCATTAAGCAGTGGTAAGACTGCAAATTGTACTGAATATATGCCTGCTTATTAAGTATCTGAGCAACTGCTGAGTATAATGCACTGCTGTGCCAGATAATATAAACAATTATGAACTATGTGTCCCAGATATGGTACAAAATAAGCAATTAAATGCAAAATCAAAGGGATTCAACCCAGTAACGACGGGTGTCTTACATATGAGACATCCGAAAAAATAAACATTGCCGGGCATCCCGCCAGTGTGACGCTGTATCAGGGCTCGCGCTCCGAAGCAGCAATGGGCCACAGTCCGGGCCAACCCTGCGTACCGATTTTGTAGCCGCCCGGAATCTTTTATTTTCAGTTTCAAAATATACCGGCGGTAATGGGTTAAAGATCATTTTTTTTTTTTTTTTATAATATCAACATATCTTTTACTTCCCATTTCATAAGCTGAAATGTCTGACATGAAAATCACATATCACTTTAAATGCAGACTTTTCTAGTAACACAAATGGACTTTAGGTAATAGCTGTCCACATACAAGCATATTACCCACTCACTAACCACCTGGTTAGAAATGGTGCTCTGGATGTTAATGTTTCCAGGTACAAACTAATACTAAGCTAATACACCACAGGTGGACACTGATAGTATAAATAGACCTTAAAAACATAAAACACTTTTCTAACAGACGTGCCTAAAGCATTTAGTGAACTGTATTCATGTTAACAAATGTAGAAAAGCTATGAATGAGAATGAATATCTCTCATATTGTGAAGATGTTCATTCTCATTCATACCTTTTCTACAAAAGCATTTAGTCTCGTTTGTCAATATCTAGAAACTAATCACATTTTAAAATTCAATCATGCTGATGTCCTCAAAGAATAACCTTAAAAAAAATAAAGCTCTTCAAAAGCATTTCAAACATGAGTGGGGAACAAAGAGGGATTGTATAATAAACCTCAGTTTTACTAACAACAGTTCATTTGCTTTTTTGGTAGTAATACAAGATCATCTGAAATACAATTATGGTCACAAGACATGATGGTGAATGAGAAAATTCTTGCTACTGAAAGACAATGAATCCTTTTGAGCAACCTATAACCACACTGAGGACACGAGTAGTAAGGATATTGCACCCACTCTATTTTCTTCTCCATGTTCTGAGCACAATTCTTGATGCACTTAAAATACATTTTCGTCCTCAACGTCATTAGTAATACGTGATCTGTGATCCCAATCAGTCTTTAAAACATAGTATTAAAAACATATTGCAATGTATCGGTATTAGAGAGTAATATACAGTGTATTTCATTACAGGAAAAATATCCTTGTTTTACCTTTGCAACTTTCCATATTATGTTCCCTGTTTTTAATTTTGTGGCAATTACTCTTCATCAATCAATATTCATAGTAAATATACCATACAGGAAAAAATAGAGTAAATAAAATGATAAAAACTGACAAAATTAAATATACATGCATTTATTACACAACTTCATATATCTAACCCTTGTATCTAAATCTTATTACAGATGTAATAACAAAGCTCATACAAAAAAAATTATTAAACTTTAAATTGCACTTGAAGTAGATAATCATAAGTCACAGAAATTCTTTCAAAATTAGCTTTAATTTAAATAAAAGTCTTTGAGATTATTGATCAGCAAAAGTGCATGAGATTCTTATCTTTTAAAATTATACACTGAGGCACTAATCTCACTTCATGTACATGATTTTCTAACTTATGCTGAAATCAATTGAACTGCACATGTAATTTTAGGACCAATAAAATAAATAAATCAGTAAAAAATAAATAACAAAATGAAATAATATATGATGACAATAAATATACACATTTCTTTCTACTTTTTAAACAGCAGGTTAAAAAGGATGTAATATTAACTGATTTTCCTTGCACTAAAGTGACAAAATCTATCAATTTCTCTCCCATACTAGGCCTTAATTGTTAATGGTGATACAATATAATCAAATTTCTTAAGTAAACCAATAGTGTTGGGTCTGTATATCAACATCACAACTTAAAAATGAGTTTACCTTTTCTGTCTTTTAGTGGAAACAAGAGAGCACCATAAAATGTGTTACTTATTATTCCTCCTCACCTGGGCTCTAGTTTGCAGAACATGCTAACTCTAAATTTCACATACGCCAACAAGCAAACACAACCAAGGATGTACCATAAAAAATAAACTAGCTATCTGCACACGTCCAAAAAAGGGATGACAACTCCTACAAATCACAATAAAATTTGAGAAAAATAGATATATATTAAAAATATACCTCTATATACTTTCTGCCACCTGACTCATACACATTCCCTTTGTCTTATTAACTTTACAGTGACTAAAATATTAATTCATATCACCTCCAGTTATATTTTTGGCTATATATATATTAGTATTACTTTTATCAGTGCTAACTAGATTTATGTTTATTTTTCTGTCTGATCTTCCAGTTCTGAAGCTCCATACTGCACTGTCCCAAACAGAACATGAAGAAGAAGGTGCTGAGAGTGCATTCAGGAAACCCTGAAATTTCATAATGAATTGTGTAAGTTGGCGATGCACTAATACAAGTACTTTTGAAGACATAATGTATCTGCATTTTAGATTTATCTCTACACAACACAATTTTTTTTTATCAGTCATAAATATGAGAAAAACAAACTGCATTCATTAGGGCAGATAAAATTCTACAATAAGTTAAAGAAGACTTTTAAAAAATTCTGACATACTGATATTAAATACTCACATCTAATGAATAAATTATACTACCATACATAATCATAATTAACAATAACAGAAAGTAATAATAGTGTATTAATAATAATCCAAAAAATTAGTCTTGAAAAGGCAAGGGTTAAACAGGTTAGTAAACACTAAAGATATACTTTATCCAATACATCTAATACAAGTCAAGTGTGGCAAAATTAAAACAAAAAGGAAGAAGAAGAGAAGAAAACCTATATATTAAATCAGCATGCAAGTTCTACTGAAATAATTATCAGCTTACATAAGGCTCTAAAAAGAAGTATGAAAGTGAATTTATAAACTGCTATCCTTTGCAACAAACACAATAACAAAAAAATAAAAACATCCTTAAAACAAAATAAACAGCATAGACTTACCTGATATAAATATTCTTGTGGTAATAGCAAATGCATTTTCAAGATTGGAGAGAAATATAGTAAGAGCGGCAAGAGATGGCACGTAAAGGCACACAGCCACCAACCCATGCAGACGACGCTGCCACGAGCCTGGGAACCACCGACTCTGTGGATTCAAGAGACATTTTATAAATGCCAATAATCCTTTCTTTTGTATCACTATTATTAATGCCATTATTATACTGTTCATAATTCTTCCTACTCCTATCATACCAATCATTATCCCATCCTTTTCATCATTGTTATAACCATCATTTTTCATATCACTAATACCAACAGGACTATCATCTTTTAAACTTGGTGTCATTATCCTCTTCAGTACTACTGATATCACTCCCTCCGTTAAAAAAAAATATTTCATTCAAAATTTACTTTTTGACTATGAGTATCATCCAAAAGGATCTTAATGAATCTCATTGTTGGCCCAATATTCATTCTGAAGTGGGAAAAAGAGAAGAGTAAAGAGCATGAGAAAAAAGATAAGGAGGTGGAAGAAGAGGATAAGTAGAAGGAGGAAGAGCATGAACAAAAAAAAAGATGAAGAAGTAGAAGTAAAGGAAGACTAGAAAAAAATGGGGGGGTGGGTGCTATAAAAAAGAAACAAATGAGCACAAAGAAGAAATGCATACCTCCCAGGATTCATATGCTGGCATTCGGGAAATACTGTCTCCCAATTTTTCTGCAAATACCCCGAAGAAATTTATAGTCGCCCACCAGAAGACTTGCGTTGATACACCGTGCCAAACATACACAAATGTAAACACTAGTGCTGTCCCTTGTACTTGTCTGATTAAGCTGTTATCTGCTCCCACCCAAGGTATGTAGATGTGCCTGGAAAGAGGATTCCTTTGTGGTAGCACTGAAAGTTAACTTTTTATCATACCGCCTTTAACACTCCTCAGTGCATGTACTGTAAGCAGATGAAGTATTTGAATATACTTGAAGAGATAATATCAATAAATCTTGCATTATAGATTGGTAAAAAGAGATTATGATAGACAATTGATATCATTAACTCTAAAATAACCACATTTTTGTGATGCTCAAAATCAAAATGAAAAGAAAGTTTGGAGTGAACAACAATGGGCATACTTTAGCATAAAACGGTAAAGGCCATGGTCAAAATATCTCCAAATATCTGAGAATCTGTATGTCATGAGCGTACAACGGGGATGCCTGGGAGGGTCGTAGCCTTCCACACGAGCTATCACAGATGGCAGTCCATATAGCACTATAAGAGAAAAGAAAACATAAAAATATATATATACAGACATTTATGTTTTTCTTCACTAAAAAATTTAGTCACTTATTTGGCTTATAAATCACTTTATCCAGATATGGAGCTAAAAATCACAAAATTATATATATGATTTGGCACATATTTAGTAATTCCTTAGTTCAAGAACAATTCATAGACAATACTCACCCACATATTTCAGCTGCAGAAATGCAGTTAAAAAATACACAAAGCCTGCCATTGACCACGAAGTCATCTTCCTCACTAATTCCGGCGTGAAATGCAATGAACTGAAAAAAGTTAAAATTCATCACCAACCATAAATATGTAACTTTCTTCGCATATACAACTCAACCATTTCAAAATTCTATCCACAGTAATATTACTTGAAAATGATTTGTGATACGTACTGGGCATAGAAGTGGAACAACAAAGTCTGAGTGAAACCCATCCACCACAGAAATCTTATTATTTGAAGAGCCATACCGAGAACTCTCTTCAGTGTCCATTCTTTGTATGGAAGCAAGAGCTGAAAGAAGGAGAGAAAAATGTACAAAACTAGAGCCTTTTATAATAGTCCTTCAGAAAAAAATAAAAATACAAATAAAAAAAATAAAACAAAATAATAATAATATTTTTCTTAAATATATAAAATCATGAAACACTATTTAGTGATATAGCACCATCCTTTTTTTTATATACTATTATTCATTTACTTTTTTCAAGCAGATACGGCAAAAACATTTAGACACTCACTCCTGCTTGAAAGTCTGTAAAAGGCATGTATGGGCCAGTACACACAAATGGTAAATAGAGGCAATACCCCAAGAGTGTGGTAAGGAGGGGCAACGGACTCAGCACGCCTTCAGGGTCTGTGTCGCAAACTTCCAGACAAAAGCTCAAGCTGCGGAGGATGATCCAAGCAACCATGACCGAGACTTTGTAATCGCCTTCTGGAATGTCTTCTACCCACGATTCCTGAATTTCCAGAAAGGAGGATGAGACACTAACACTAATAAATATAGCCAAATAAAATAAGTCTTAATTCTGAATAAATATAAATCTAAATTTGTGGGAATAATCAATACAGAATGTATCTCTTTTAGTAAATGATGAACTTTTATTATTCATGGAACTAACATTTTTTTTTTTTTACATGCTACTAATACATTCCCTGTTCACTCTAATAGATTCTTTACTATAATGTTACAACAAAAATTATCACTACTACAACTATAACTGCCACTGCTTCTTGTATCACTCTAACTAATATTATTATCATTATACATAGTATTACTGTACTAATATTGACGATCATAGTAATGTAAAAATAATAGAGTAACTTACCAGATAGCTGATGAAAAACTGTGTATTGAAGAGGATTAATATCAGGCACCAGGTGAGCCATATGATCACCTTGCTCCTTGTAAGTAATACAACAAACATGACCGACGGCACAGCGAAACAGAGGCCTGTGCCGACTCTCCCTATCAACGGGATGATCATGTATACACTAAATACGATGTAGAAACGACAAAGATGCTGAAAAGACAGAGAAAGCTTTTATGCTTCCAACTTCCTTCTTATGTTTAGTATTCCTATGAAACAAATGCAGTAATATATATCAAATCCCGCTTTATCTAAATGTACACTAATCACTCTTGATAAATCAGTTAGATCCCTTTTCTCTGGAATAATGCAAACATAAACTGCACTTTTCAAGGCAATATTTCAGCAAATCTGATTCATATATACTAAAAATATACATATATACAAATATAATGTACTACCAAATAACAAGTACAAAATCTAAAATCAGTCCTAAAAGCCAAAAATTCTGTACAGTAAACAACAGCCACTCTTACCTGTGGGCAAAACCTCCTTATAAGTTGAGCTAATACAATGTGGAGAAATGCCCAAGGAGCATAACTGAGGATTATTGGCGGCCACACATACCACTCCAAGTCAGTCTGGTCTTGCCGACTGCCAAACCAACTGTCTTCTATGGGTGTAACGGGTAAATACTGGCCCCATCCTGTAATGTACATACCATCTTTAAAGCAGCAATATATAAATCTTTAGGTAAGGATTTCTTGTGGTTTAGTGGGTAAAGGCATACTGAGCACATCCTTATTCAACAGAATTTTAAGTTACAGTAGGATCGTACCGGACACACACATGAAAGTTTTATCATTATTACTGGTAGAAAAACCCACAATACACAAACTAGATTTATTGAAGTAAGTAATGTTTTTCCATTCATCATTATCATTATTACAAATACTATCATCATTATTATCATTATTCTTATTAGTCATTATTATAATCATTACCTATTTTTATTATCATTTATACGATCAATATCACCATTATCATCTTTTCAGTAATATCATTAATATCATTATTACTAATACTGTTATCATTATTATCATTATCATCACTATTATCATTATCATTAGTGTGATCATTATCATAACTATTATGACTATTATTAGTGTTATCATTATCATCACTATTATCATCATTATTACTGTTACCACTCAACTCACACACGCACACACACAAACGCACACACACACACACATACACACAAACACATGCACACACACATATGCAGGCACCCACACACCCACGCATGCACCCCACCCACATACGCCCCCCCTCCCATGCACACAAACATTCATTTATGTATATGTATATAGAACTGCTAGGATTACTGACCAAGGACATTAAGTGAAGCATTAAATGTTGGTAGTCATTATATCAAAACAGCAAAGGTTCAAGGTATTACAAAAATGGGAGACTAATTTTCCCTTCATCGACCGGGATGCAAAGAAAATCAAATCAGGAGCAAATGCTTCTCAAGATAAAAAGAATGAGCATAGTTGCTTCTAGATTTTGAAGAGGTTTTCTACCTTAATCAAATTATCAAAATTCCAACAAGAGAGAATAACATCCTTTTCCTTATTTTTGTTTGTATGGGAGAGGAGCTAAACATCATATCATTGTACTATCCAGTTCAGTCAGACCCCAACATCATTGCAGTTACATTCGATAAGATAGGAAAACATGGACGTAAGGAAAACAAAGTAGGAGAGGCAGGTAACAGTCTTAAATCACTGGACTTCAACCAAATAGACTGGGAAATGACATATAAATCATTACATGAAGCACAAAAATGTAATGAAACTCTACAAACACCTGATGATATGCTGATGAACCTGTATGATGCCTGTAGAAATGTTTGTAAGTGATGGTTGCCCCCCCAAAAAAAAGACAAAAATCTTATACCATGACATTGAGAAGTACTGTTGAGGAAAAAGAAGAATACAGTAAGAAAACTAAATATGACAAATGATCTTGACATAAAAGGTAGGATTATATCTGACATAAAGGAAATAGAATATTGGTTAGAAGTAGTTTAAAGCTATTAAAAAAAGGCAAAGTATTTCTACTCTAATGCTAACAACATATTAAAGAAGTGAGTCGACATTAGACCACTTGAAAATGATGGTACCTTAGTAAATGGCTTGAAGAAAATGGCTGGACTGAAAGAGCAATATGAATATGTTTTTAGTGCACCTAAATTACAGACCCTGACCAACATTTCAGAGCTAATAAGAATGAAACATGTCTGTTATATACCGTTCAACAAAAAGTATACTATTGAAGCAATAAAAGACATTGCAAACAACTGGACCTGATAACATACCTGGAAAAAAAAAAATTATAATGTAAAGAAACTATAGCAAAGCCCCTGGTAACTCTATGGAGGTACTCCACAGCTATGGAAATAATCCCATGCCCACTGAAGGAGGGATGTATAATTGTTATCTACAATGGGGTACACAAAGTTCAAGCTAAGAATTAAAGACCAGTGGCACTAACATCTCCCATAATGAAAATATTTGAAAGGGTAATGAGAAAAAAAAAGTCAAGTATCTATAATAAGAAAACAAAATAAACCCTGGACAGCATGGCTTTAAAAAGGACAGATCTATGGACATCAAATGGTGTGTGTATCACTGGGGTCAAACTAGGTATGGATATCAATCAACCTCTGTATCAATCAACGGGTTAAATAGTTTCCTCACATGCACATAGATAAACATAAATAAGCATTTTAAATATCATTAACATTCCTACCAACATGAAAGTCCCTTAAACTTACTTTGAGAAGTTCGATAAAATCTATAAAGACTGTAAAAACATCCACACCAAAATGAAACAAAATAAAACAGGAGTTCAATCCATGGAATTGACGGAAACAGCTGCTCTGACTTGCGTGTATGCTGCCACCTCTGTCTATCGGGTTCTAGGACAGGAGGCGGCATCCCCTGTTGGAAAAAATAACTGACATGAAAATGTGCAATAGACTACAACTCAGCACAGATTCACAGCAACACAGGCATAAAAAAATCCTATCTAGATCTAACATATTCAAAACATGCTACAAGCAATAATAGCCATATAAAAACCCAAGGGGGCTCACCACACAAATATTTGGTCAAGAAATGAGCTTTGAGCCAGAAGATGCTTATTGGAGTTTTGAATAAATCATGAGGTAGAAGAATCATTATAGATATACATACATACATATATATATATATATATATATATATATATATATATATATATATATATATATATATATATATGTATATGTATATATACATAACATATATAATCTATATATAATAAACACATATTATAAACTTATACAGTATACATACTTGTAGTATACATATACATGTAGTATACATACATACATACATACATATAAATATATATATATATATATATATATATATATATATATATATATATATATATTTATATATATAATATATAATATATATAACATATAATATATAATATATAATATATATATAATATATATATAATATATATATATATATATATATATATATATATATATATATATATATATATATATATATATATATATATATATATATATATATATATGTATATGTATATGTATGTGTATGTGTATGTGTATATGTATATGTATGTGTATGTGTATATATATGTATATGTATATGTATGTATATGTATGTGTATATGTATATATATATGTATATATATATATACATATATATATACATATATATATATATATATATATATATATATATATATATATATGTATAATTCATACATATATATATATATATATAATAAACACATATTATAAACATACAGTATACATAAATAAAGTATACATACTTGTAGTATACAAATATATATATATATATATATATATATATATATATATATATATTATATTATATTATATATTATATATATACATATATCATATATTATATATTATGTATTATATATTATATATCATATATTATACATATTATATATATATTATATATTATCATATATATATTATATATTATCATATATATATATATATATATATATATATATATATATATATATATATATATATATATGTATACTACATGTATATGTATACTACATGTATATGTATACTACATGTATGTATACTTTATTTATGTAAACTGTATATGTTTACAATATGTTTATCATATATAGATTATATATGTTATGTATGTATATATATATGTTATGTATATATATATATATATATATATATATATATATATATATATATATATATATATATATATATATATATATATATATATATACATATCAATATGCATATATACATACATATTTAAAATATAGCATAATTTTGAAACATTTCCCTAAAAATATGGTACTAAACATATCTTACAAAAATACACAAATTTCTGCTTAAACAAATGAATCAAATGAAAAACATCCTATAATAACATGACAAGAGTAAGAGAAAAATTAATAAACATTAAATAGCTGAGGAGTGTTGCATTACAGCCTTTCAAATGAACTGAAATTAAAGCTTTAGTTTGAGATATCATGTGCACGAGAATAAATGGGTGCAAGCCACAAGTTTCTAGTTAAAAAAGAAGAAAATTCTGCCTGAGAAAAGAAGTCATGTAACTGGCATGGCCTCAGTCCCTTTGGCACTTCAGCAAAAGCCAATTAACCTCCATCACATCTAGTCAGCAAGATATCACTCTGGAATTGGTGATTCCTGTCTGCCAGAGATGTATGTCAAAACCAATTTTGATATAAGCCAAGTCAGTTTTTCAAGTGCTGAATACCTATAGTCTAAAAAACACCAGTGATGTTAATGACTTGAAATAAACACCAGTGTACAAAATTTTTATTTTGAAAGAGCAGTCCGGCAAAAATCTTTGGCCGAAAGGGCCTTAATTCCAGATTGGGCAAAATAGAACCTGGACTAACTTCTTGTTAAATAGTTTGAGAGAAAATCAAGGTGGTTCTGTAAGCTCAATCTTGCTAATGCATGTTGGATATCTATTGTCCTTTTAACTGAATGGTTCAAGTATAGAAGCCATGGCATGTGCTTGAGTCACATCTTGTCTATCTTTGACATTCAATTATTGGGTTATCTTAACTCTGGGGGATTATTTCCTAAAGTTAACTGTGTTCTTCAACAGTACGATCTTTATCTTTATCTATCTCCGTGTAGAGATCCTTTGGTAAATTCATTTCGGGCTCTGAGACACTTGCTTGTCCAAAAACTTCGTAAATTTTAAGTTATGATTGAAGTATATAGAAGATGAGTCTCTTAGAATCCCTCGCCGTTTCGTTTGCATACATTGTTTTTCATCCAAAAGAAGACAGGCAGAAAATTGACCTGTAACAATCCTTTCATCGAGGTACCAATTCATCATACGTTTTACACCCAAAGCCTGACTGTCAATTAAGAAAAGCATTAATAATTATCATTAGAATATATTGGTTCTACTTCTCCATGATCACTATATGCACTATCCTCTGAAAATAAATATGACATATAACGTAACTAACTGACACATAACTGTCATTGTTCATTAATCATTTCGCTTTTCATCTGTATTCAATTCACTGATAAAGTAACCACAGTATCAATAAAGATCCTACAATCACACGGTAAATGCCGCATATAAAGAATCGCTTTTTCAAATTATGACTAGTCTTCGGTCTTCATTAGCATGAATAACTTTTGTTTTTACCAAAATCGCTTGCCACTATCAAGAACTTTATAAACAGAGCCTGTATGATAGATTCCATGTCTATCTAGAGGCCATAATAACATGAAATAACTCACTCATAAGCGAGTGTGATAGAACGAGTATCCTTTCCTTGTTTACACTCAAGGCAAACTAGGAGGCATGTCTCTGTCGTTGGTTACACCTGTTGGCTCGGTTTCCCTTTCCGCTTAATTTTCGAATTCAATAACTGTTAGTTCTAGATTTTTTAAAGTAATGATTTTGTAAGCTTTGTGAACTGGAGAATTCTATGGGCTTTGAATGTGAGTATACATATGAAATGATTAATGTAAGATGCATTTGTTAGGAAATAAAAAATACAGAAAGAAATTTACCATCGCTCTTTGAACAGATAAATTCAATTTTAGAAACAACGGAATCAACCTGATTCAATTTCTTTACTAAATATTATCAATTATTATTTTAAAAATTGCCTCGTCCTCGCACCTCGTTTTCTGTGGCAATGCGTGGTGCCTCCTGCGAGTGCCACGTCGAGTTACCACAGTTGCCAACGGAGGGCACAAAGGGGGGTGGGGAGGGCCACTGCCTCTTCCCGCCATGTGTACATTGCTACACCTGTAGACACTGTCAAGCGAGCCACTAGATTAATAGGACATTTATTTTCCTGTCTGAATGGGCGTGACTGGATTACAGCCATAAATGTTTCTCATAAAGACGCTTTTGGACGTTTCATGCTGGAGGTGACATCATATTTTCATATCGCGGTCTGCACCCAATAAAAGATAGCGTTCCAATATCTGCGCGTACAAGTGTTTGGTGAACATCTGTGCCCATTGTTCTTCATCCTGTATACGTGTTTATGCATGTGTTCGACTATATTTTAGATGCCAGACTGATGATCAATAACAGAATATCACGCTATTTTATTATTTAGTAGACATAAATGCATACACAATTGGACTCACATATGTAGCTAAATATAGGTAATATGAAATATAAGATGGAATATATATATATTTTTTTACTTTGCTATTAAATATATCTAATAATTCTGCGTGATCATCTAGAATTTGAATTTCGTTTTTTTATTAATCGGTAGAAGATTTGCTGATGTAAAAGAAACTGGGACTCACTATCGGGAAAGATAAATACAGAAAGAAAGCAACCAATTAAAAATAAACGGGCAAAATGAAGGTACAGGAAATGAAGAGATAAGATGTGAACAGTACACAATAGTCTCCCTTAGAACCATCTCCCACACGTTTTCTGTAACCGACATGAAAGTAGGCATGGCAAATTCTGAACATATTTACTCTTTTCAATAACCCTTTAACTACTTTCACTGAAAATGACTCATTTAGTCTGTGAAGAGTTTGGTTTGAGATACGAAAATATAATATATGTTACGGTAAAGAATTAACAATAATATTCAACGTCATCACTACCATTAAAACCATAATTACTGGCGTGCAAGATAAAGATAGTGATAATGATAATGATAATAATAATTGCTATTAATAATTATCATAATGCTAACAATGATATGATAATGATAACAACAGAAAATAATGATAATGATGAGAAAAAAAAATAATGATAATGATAACAATGATATGATAATGATAACAATAATAATAACAAAAATAATAATAATAACGTTTATAGTAACAAAAATATCAAACTAATAATCTTCATAATATTAATGCTATTGATAAAATAATAATAATAAAAATAGTAACAACCATAATAATAACAACAATAATATAATGATAATAATGTTGTTACAAAAATACTATAAAGCACAAGAAATATAACTAAACATATACAAAAGATAACTGGTAAAAGAATATATACTAAAATAATTACAAATTTGTTTTAACTACCTACCTGTCTTGGGTCCCTTCAGATCCGACAGTGACACCCATTGCACTGTTACAAGGCACACAATGATCGTACATATCTACAAAAGCTGCATGTATATGTGTATATATACATAAACATGTGTGTGATTATAATATATATATATATATATATATATATATATATATATATATATATATATATATATATATATATATGATATTGTACATACTTACATATATATATATATATATATATATATATATATATATATATATATATATATGTATATACATACATAGAGACACACATACATGTATATATATATATATATATATATATATATATGTATATACAATATATATATATATATACACACACACACATATATATATATATATACATACATACATAAATGTGTGTGTACAATATATATATATACATATATATATATATATATATATATATATATATATATATATATATATATATATATATATATATATATATATATATATATATGTAAATACAATAGATAAATAATATATATATATTTATATATATATATATATATATATATATATAAATATATATATATATATATATATATGTATATATTCATATATATATACATATCATATATAAATATATATATATATATATATATAGATATATATGTATATATATACATATCATATATATATATATATATATATATATATATATATATATATATATATATATATATATATATATAATATGTATTTATATATTCATATGCACGCACCCTCACACATGGAAAACATTAAGGGACTTGTTAGCTTACTATATGTGAGTGAAATTATAACAAGGTAAAAATATACCTTTATAAATAAGCAATACTTTGACATATATGGCACCTTCACATTTGTTTTAATTGTTAAAATTCAAATGTTTTATCCCATGTCAACTATACCTGTAAGCAAAGGCACTGTGTTTCAGCTATATTATCCTCAGACACTAATTCATCCATTCCATCATTTTTCTTTATATTAACTTCCATTTATTCCTGGACATCATACTTTCGACCTGTAATCTAATGTTTTGGTAATAATAAAATTCACAAATACGTAGATATAAAATTTATATTTCCAATATATACATTTGTATATATATTCATATAGAGCTATGTTCATGATCTACACTAATCTTGTAAAGATTTTACATAATAGCATTTCTCTAGCTTTTAAAAAACTAAAGTGTATTCTACCTAATAAGTCACCTATTTTGCCACAGTATACTGTAGTGGAATACACCAAATACTCCTATGAATGTGATTCATATTCTGCTGTCTCTACACATAACTTTAGAAGTATAAAAAAAATATACATACAAAAAACTGAGAGAACTAGAAGTCTGTCCATTACGTCCTCTAAAATCTAATTGCACTATGTACAAAAACATAGACGAATATAATAATGATAATAAAAAAATGGTATGGAATACAATGGCAGTAAACAATTATAGCACATCTATAATATAGACTATAGCTATTGTAAGAATTGCACTAGTCATGCTCTGCTTTTCTGTGTTTCTTTAAGGATGAGCTTTTCCAAAACATGGACCCACAATCAGGACATTCACGAGGCTTTTTGCCAACGTGTGACTTTTTATGGGCCCACAAATAAGAACGTGCCCTAAAGGCTGCACTGCACTTGTCACACTTAAAAGGCCTTTCTCCAGTGTGTTTCCGTTTGTGAACAATAAGAGTTTGCTTCTGAGTGAAAGTGGCATCACACTCATCACATTTTAAGAGCCCCTCCCCTGTATGGATTTTCTCATGATTGCTGTACTGAAATTTGTAAGTGAAACTCTTGTCACAGTAGGTACACTGGTATGGTTTTTCTCCAGTATGGATACGCTTGTGGATCGTATACTGGCTGTTAGTTCTAAATTTCTTATCACAGAATTCACACTGGATGTTTTTTGAGCACTGATTATTTTGCACGTGATTTTTCAAAGCAGCCCTATTTGTAAACCTTGTCCCACATGCTGTGCAGGGATATGGCTTTCCAATGGCATTCATATGTAGTATTCTGTGTGTTATCAGAGCTTTCTTGTCTGTAAACTTTTTCTGACACACCTCACAATGGTAAAACTCTCCATCAAAGTGAATTGTCATATGGTTCTCCCAATTTGTTTTAGAGGTTAGCTGTTTTCCACAAATTGTGCATTCAAACACACCCTTTTCCTCACCCTCCTTTTTACCCCTATCCTCACTCTTAATGGAAATGAGACCTTCAATTGGGTTGTAGATTTTTACAAAAGGTTCATCCTTACAGGTTCTTCTGTACACATCAACTCCGCGGTAGCGAAAGAGATCTGTGATGAGAGTTGTTTGGAAAATATAAGGCAACATGCCTTTCTTGCGACGAGATGATTTCTTACTCTTCTTACTAGACTTGCTTCTGCTGTCACTCTCTTTGCTGTCCACATGATCACTGGTCTCCAAGGCACAGTCTGGCTCCAAGAACATATCACATTCTACACTGACGAACTCCATGGCATTGGGCATTTCATCCTTCTCATCAAGGCTAATATCTTGAGAATCCTGGGAATCCATGTCTCTTGTGTCGGACTGATCTTCTTCACCGGAAGTCACAGACCCATTACTTAACCAATGACTATTGTTGTTGTTCCTTTGGGACAATTGGATACTCTCCATTGCAAAGCATTATTTTAGTCTGTAAAAAAGAAACACAATATTAACTTTCAGAACAGAACATTCAGAGCAACCCTAGTAATGCAAAGATAAACAACACAATCAATCATAAATGCTGATATAATTTTACTTTATATAGAACTGTAGGTGAGATAATGGTGATAATGATGATACAAAAATGCTGAAATGCAAAACGATTCAAAATGTATGTAAAATGAATGCAGGACGCAGTAAAAACCTCAATCTTACTGTCATCCCTCTTGCTTTCAGCTGACAATTTGTTTAACTTTTATATATTTTCTTTTCATCTATTATCATTAGGACATCTCTATGGACATGCAGCTGACAAAAAAAAACAATCAGGCTAGTTCAACTTATCCCCACATCAAAACTTCTTCCCCCCTACCTCATCTCTATGTTCCTCCCTGCTGCCAGCTCATACATCACCACCAATACAATGACTACAAAATTGAAATCTTAAAAGATGCAACTTGGCACATGTTCAAAGACAACATTGGCCACAGGGAGATGATAGTCCCCTGCTTAATCCATTACTAGAGATATATTTTCTTGTCAAGGAGTGTATGAAAAGCATTTCATACACTCCTGGTCTACTCTTTAATTGACAAGAATATGTACAAATCAACGTTACTATATGCATATATATGCAGAAGTCTTTGTGAGTTTATGTGTATATATGCACAAGTCTATGTATGTATATGTATATATATGTATGTGTATGTGTGTATACATATATGTATATATATATATGAATATGTTTATGTATGTCTTTATATATGTAAATTTATGCCTGTGTATGTACTTATAAGCATATGTATTTGTATGTATATGCAAGTGGTTCATAACCTTTACTGTTTAGAGGAACACTAAAAATAATCTACAACTTGCAACACACTCTCTTAACACTGATAGTATTTACATACAAATGTATTAAAATATCTAGTCATTATATACTCTTGAAAATGTACAAACTACTGTAAATCACAACATAAAACTACTTATTTACTTGGAAACCTGATACACAAAGCTACTATAGAATAGGTAAGATGGTACAGATCATGCCTTACTTTTCTTATCAATATCATTATCTTTAACATCAATACTAAAATATATTTTCATCTATTAGGTCATGTTTTCAACCAGAAATGGTTAACATTTTCCTAGTTTTAGACTTCAAACATATTAAATTAAGAGGCAGGATATACATTCACAAAATACTATGTGGAGGGGAGTCACAGCGTAGAGGATGAGAACCATAGGTGTATGTGTATGTGTATATGTGTGCGTGTGTGTGTGTGTATGTGTGTGTGTGTATGTGTGTGAATGTGTGTGTGTGTGTGTGTGTGTGTGTGTGTGTGTGTGTGTGTGTGTGTGTGTGTGTGTGTGTGTGTGTGTGTGTGTGTGTGTGTGTGTGCGTATGTATTCATATATATGTATGTGCATGTGTGTATGCATGCTTGTGGGTGTGTCCGTTTTTGTGGGTGGGCGTGTCTGTGGGTGCGCGTGTTTGTGGGTGGGCGTCTCTGTGGGTGCGCATGTTTGTGGGTGGGCGTGTTTGTGTTTTTGTATGTGTGTGTGAGCAGGTGTGTGTGCTAGTGGGCATATGTGCAGGTGGGAGTGGGTGCAGGTGGGTGTGTACATTTATACAAACTGATATCCAATAAAATACGCATTAATTTGACAATGTCAAGAGGAGTACCTTCCCCTTTTCTCTCTCTCTCTCTTTTCTACAATCATATTTCTCACTACATGTCCTCTGTAACCATGTTAAAAATAACTAAATTGGACATTGAGTGACTTCAACCCATTAATGGAATCTATCCTATGTTCTTGAACAATTTTTAGGTATTATTTAGATAAATGCTTCAAGTAATTGTTATGTCTATATTTCTTGACTTCCTTGCACCAACTGAATGGGGTGTAAGAAAGGCTGGTTAAAACTTAATGAAGCCAGCTTGACCACCCAGTCTGAAGAATGTATAATCTATGAACCTGGTGCTGATGATCTTTGATATGTCGAAGGACTTTTCGCTGAATTGCTTCTTCAGGGTACAAAGAAGCAATGTAGCATAAAGCCTTTGATACATTCATGCATCTTTGTGTCAGAAAAAAAATTATCTCTTTTTCTTCCCTTTGTTCTATTTGCAATTATAGTGGTAAGTTTGTTATCCAGAAAATAGGTGTGTATTTATCGGTTTATAAAAGCTAAGAACCCCAGGGCTATGAGTTGTGTCAGGTTATGTTGTGATATGTCTGTTTTAGCTCATTTTCTTTTTTAATTTTACTGTATAACTTCAATTGCCTCTCACGGATCATCAAAGATTAAAATGTTAAATTTTTATTAATTAGCACTAATATGTACGTCACTTTCATCTCAGAAGACAACTAACATGATGCACACCAACAGTTTACCTTAATATCTATCGCTACACTAAAAAAAAAATCTAAGAATACCTATTAACATTTCTCCAAAGCCACAAGAATGAATATTGTTCAAGGTAGACAATGTTAAACGTCACCTTGACCTTGAAATTAATTGTACATCAAACTCTCCATAACATAACTTGACAAAATACAATTAATTAATAAGTGAAGGCCTGTGTTGAATTAAATCCTTGAATGTATCATAACAAGCCAGAAAAAGCTTGTAATTTCCTCGACAAAAGGAAAATAAATCAAAGGTTTTTACCTATGCGAACAGACGCCAGATGTCAACTTGGAGTATAGTTCCAGGTGTCAAAACGTATTTGGTATTTTGGCATTATTTAATCTTATAATCATATTTCGCAAAGAATATAGTTAGAAATAATAAAAATAGATTGAAAATTACGAAGTAAATACAAATAACTCTTCGAAAGACACTGGTGATTAAATATATTTAAAAAAATACTTTATGTAATACGGAATTATCATCGTATCTGATCATTCATTACTACTAAGATTTATTATAATGAATATTAATGAACGTTACTATTCAGTATGTTAACACTATTGGATCTATAACACATTTTTTAGATTAAAGTATTCACTCACACCTTTAACCTCCTTGTATTCCGCAACAAGAAAAGTAACTTTTTTCCTTTATGAAACAAAACGTGAACTTTGACATTACAACTGGCATGGGTACGTTCAATACTGTACCCATTATTATCGTAAATTGGGTACCGTAATCTTCGAAAATCTAAGGCAGTTTCTATCACAATCTACAAAATACCATTACAATATGACTGATGACCCAAGCTGGTCCTTTCCCGCAATATAAAAAGTTCTGATATATTAATAATATTATCATAGTTATTGTTTCTAATCATCATGCCAATGGCGGAAGACTGTATTAGTAATGAATATCAATCATACTGATCAGTATATTCATTGCAATAATTATGCATTATTATCATTCTCTTTGCCCTTGTAAGTGTCATTATCACTATTATAATAAATTCTATTGTTATTGCTGCTATCATTTGTTATTATTCCCCTTCTCATTATTATCATCAGCATTATATTATCATTATTATCAAATTCAACATCATTACCCTTTTCACAGTAAAGCAGTATTCTACCAGTGTTATCATTATCATTTATAATATCAATACTATTTTCATTATTGTTTCTACTATCATCACACTTTTCATCATTCTATCCTTATTTTTATTTGATATATGTTACTACTGATTATTATTTTTATCATCATCATCCTTTTTGTTATTACGTTCATTGCCATGATTATCTTTAAATCTTATCTTATCATTACTGTCACTGTTATTCTTATTATCTTGGTTACTCTCATTTTTACTATTGTTACTTTATTTTATCATCAGTCTTATTATGGCTATGTGCTATGGTCACATTTGTCATTTAGATTATCAATAACCTCGATTCATATAATTAGTTGTGGTATTTTCATTAACGTTATCAATATTTTTATTATCAAAAATATATATTTCATCTCTTCAGCATCATTTTCACCTCTATCTTCATCATTGTTACTAATGATATACTTTTTAGTGTAAGTTTCATTATCTCCATCATCATAATTGCCGTAATCAGTTTGTTACTTTCATAATTATGATTATTTTTGATGCTCTGCTCTTATTATCGTTATCATCATCACTATTACTATACTTATCGTTAGTAACTGTTTTCCATGGCTATCTGTGGTGTTAATGTCGCTATCTTTTACAGTTTACAATATAATGTACTTGACCCTTTTTCATTTAGTGGTGATAAATAAATCATTTTGTGGAATAACATGTATTGTGCTATGATGAGGACAAATACGTGACAAGACATAATTATATAAGAATGATTGATGTACATTAGTTTATATGATAAACCGTAACTCTTGTAATGATAATTTATTTATTTGTGTATTGAAAAAAATCTGCCACGTCATCAAAAATCATTGGCGGCGTGTCTAAAATATAGCGATATGCTAAGAATAGGTCACAACACACAATGATAATATACTGCGGCGAAAAGGGTTAAAAAAAATAAGTTTACGATTATGATAAGATACATTATATGTAAAAGGTTGTAAAGCGCTGTAGGTTAGCATGGAGAGCTAACGGACGGACACAGCGCCACCCTCTCATCCGGGTCTCATACCCTAGGAAGTGAACAGAAGAAGGGGATGAAGAAAATGAAAATGAAAGGGGGAAAAGAAAAGACCATGCTCGATTAATTGAGAGGAGGTCTGAGGTTTCTCAGTCCCCCCCCCTCCCCCCACCCATGACAACTACAAAGAAGGGGTTCTAGGGGGACAGTATGATAATGTCTTAGGTCTTTTTTCAGCCTTGGTGCTTATATTCTTGATCAGAATTATTATAGAATTATTATTATATAATTCTATAGCGTGTAGATCATTCCTGTAACATTGAGATATTCCGAGTATTTTTATTTATCATTATCACCGCATATTCCTTTCCAGTCTTTCTACCCTTATAGCGTGCAGATTATTTATTTAACATTGAAACATCATTTGTATTTGTCGCATTCAGTACATTATTATTTATCTAGTTGTACGTGAATTAGTGTTGGCTTGAGGGTATTTATTGCCTTTCACTAAATATCGTGCTAAAATCGCCGTCGGTCTGTTCTAAAACTTCATATTGTTTCGGTGCTAAGCGTTGATGTTCATTTATTGTGTAATCCTTTTTGAACAGATATAGATTTTTTTTTTTTTTTACTAAAATATTAGTCGTGAGTGTAATCCACTGTGCTGGAGTTTTTTATGTGATTTCTTTATCACTGAATAGGATAAGGAAGAGACACGAATGAAGATGCTACATAAAACACACTAGAAAAAGAAAACAAGAAAGACAACTCGCTAGTGACAAGAAAGTTACATCTCTTGCTAACTTATCAACCTAGCACATGGGTGGCATTTGACTGCGTCTCTGATAAGAGTATACAAAGGCTTAGCGCGTCCAAAGGTATTCTCAGACAAAACACAAGTAAACACTCTTTGTAGGGAATTGGTCTAAAAAATAATTTTGGACGCACATGCCTCTCGTTCATATAAGCAATCAACAACAACAACAAGAAAAACAACAACAAAAACAAATAAACAGACAACGCACAAATCAAAGGAAGTTCAGAAGTTCATAAGGTTCACGTCTTCGTCTGATAGTGCAATGAAGTATTACCTTTCGTTACCTGATAAAACGGAAAGCAATTTTGCCCCTTTTATATGTAAGCAAAACAGTTATATGAGAATTACAGGTGAGCTTACAGAAGCACTTAAGATATTCATTCTAAATCCATCATTAGATAAAGAAAAATTGCAATATATACCAACAAATAAACAGTTACGAAGTGTGATCTACTGTGTGACTTTAGCCACTGCCAACTCCACGCAGAAAGTTACGAGGGAGAGTGCCATGCCAGAGGCCCAGATGGCTAGCATTCCCTGGAAGATGAGAAGTTACATCATATTTATGAAGGTGGTTCCGTTAGTGTCGTTATACAGCAATTATGTGGTTACGTTGTTTTGCAAATATAACAACCAATATTACTGTCATTCTTAACTTTACTGTTATTCTATTATCGTTATTATCGTCAGTGTTGGTAGTAATAGCATTCCTTTTTTATCGACATCGTTATCCTTATCATCATTATTGTCATTCATATAACGCGCACAGACACATCTATATGTATATAACACTCACCCAGTGTGTATTATATATATACATGTATTAACCGATATATATTCTCAAACATATGATGCAGCCTCTTACCAGAGATACAAGAACGTACCGAGACTGCAGTAAATGAAAGGGGCTCCATCACAGTGATAGTAGACGGTGTGTTTTCGCAAACTGAAGCGTTGACAGTGCTTTGGCTCACCCAGTAGTCGAAGAGGCCGGCGTACACAACTCTACGGATTCTGCACATAACATTTGATTACATCTCCTGGCCTCAAATACTTGACAAACGCGTGGTTGATGTTGGAAATAATATTAGTGTATTCTTTTTAACTTGTAAAATAACGGGGCATGTTATAAATTTTGTATGAATAGGATTTCGATATGGATAAGTAAAGAGAGGATATAATGACTATAGCCATTATGTACAGTATATACATCTTTCTCTGATTTCTCTAGAACAAGTCTTTCTATGTTTTTTTCTAGTCTTCTACTAGGCGGAATGACAAATTTGATAAATCTGATAAAGGACTTAACCTCTGGCACAAAGGACAAAAATACTTTTCACTCAGGATGAATCTGACGCAGAGAAAATGAAAACATTTAACTTTAACGCAGTATAGGAAAATGTTTCATAACTGATTCATACATATTATCATTCAATCTTTTTATTTATTTATTCATTTATTCATTTATTTATTTACTTATTTATTTATTTATTTATTTATTTATTTATTTATTATTATTATTATCATTATTATTATTATTATTATTATTATCATTACTATCATTATCATTATTATCATTATTATTATCAATTTTATTATTATCATTATCATTATCATTATTATCATTATCATTATTATCATTATCATCATTGTTATCATTAGAAATCACACTGATGATGACAATAAAAAAACGCAATTTACCTGTAATTAACAGCTTCACGAATAGGAGTTCCCTTCTGCAAGACGATGCTGGTGGGTCCGGGCAAGAACGTCACTCTCGGAAGGTAAAAATCACAGCGACCTGTTAAGATCATAATACTTGTGAACTTCTTGCAACAGGAACAACGAAAGGAAGGGCAAGAAAACGCACGAATATGTCAAATTCGTGTGTTTTCTTGTCCTTCCCTGAGTTGTTCCTGTTGCAATCTGTTCATCATGAATTCCACACACTTGTTGACTTCTATATGCCTTATCGCGTGGTGTAAGATTAATCACGCTTTACGTAGCAATGTATGCTTGTAAAATGATTGAGATTGAATTATTGTTTTTTTTTATTGTCTTCGGTTTTGTATGTGTTTCTTGGTCGCTGACTGGTACTGTTTCTCTTCTCTATTATTTGGCTGAAATTGTCTTTGTTTTGATATCCGTGTCTACCTGGTGGTCTGCTTGTCTGTTTTTATTCTTTCTCCCGGTTCTTTCTCACTCTCCCCCTCCCCCCTCTCTCTCTCATTCTCTTTTTCAACTATCTTTCTTTTTTTCTTTCTAACACACACACTCTCTCTCTTTCTATATATATCTCCCTTTCTTTCTAACTCACTCTCTCTATCTCTCTCCCTTTCTTTCCAACTCACTCTCTCTCTCGCTCTCTTTCTTTCTAACTTTCTCTCTCTTTCTTTCAAACTCTTTCTTTCTAACTCTCTCTCTCTCTCTCTCTTTCCCTTCTCCCACTTCTGTCTCTCTCACTCAGTTCATCCGTCCCTTCCTATCCCCCACTTTCTCTATCTCCTTTTTCTTTCGTCAGTCTTATTAAATAACTTACATATTCAGTCATATTACACATAACTAATCTGGTTATACACGTTTTTTGTATGCATACATTCATGTATACGCACATCTAGAATATAAAGGAAAGTGAAATACTCAGCTTCTGTGCGTGCGTGTGCTTGTATGAATCTATAAATCTGTGCCCATACTTGTTTTAGTGAAGTTATGTGACACTTTATTTTTTAGATAATCATGTCATGAGTACAATATTAAGGGAAGTGATGCATTCAGCTTCCGTACGTGTATGTACTTATACGAATCCATGAATCTGTGCATCCATGATTGTTTCAGCGAAGGCTTCCGTAAGTGTGCTTGCTTGTACGAATCCATAAATATGTGCACCCATACCTGTGTTAGTGAAGGCTTCCGTAAGTGGGTATGCTTGAGCGAATCCATAAATCTGTGCTCCCATGATTGTTTTAGCGAAGGCTTCCATAAGTGTGTATGCTTGTGCGAATCCATAAATCTGTGCACCCATACCTGTTTCAGCGAAGGCTTGCGTAAGTGTGTATGTTTGTGCGAATCCATAAATCTGTGCACCCATACCTGTTTCAGTGAAGGCTTCCGTAAGTGTGTGCACTTGTACGAATCCATAAATCTGTGCACCCATACCTGTTTCAGTGAAGGCTTGCGTAAGCGTGTGCACTTGTACGAATCCATAAATCTGTGCACCCATACCTGTTTCAGTGAAGTAATCAGACACACTTTGTTTCGCAGATATGCCAAGTGTGAACTGGACGTGGTCGCCTTGTCGAGTAAGCTCCATTGATGTGTCTTTATCACCGTATTCGGAATAAACCCAACGATTTTTCTGTCTCAGATCGGACAGTTCCTTGAATATTCCCGATTCTGCATGCTGTTCGGGGAGAGACGAATAGATGTCACATCTGTCTTTAAAATATGGAAAGATAATCTATCCGTTAAAAAGAAAAAAACA
>NC_091549.1:8210414-8212914 GCF_042767895.1 Penaeus vannamei
TGCCATCATTAAAATCAATGTTATGTTACATCATTACGAAGTTGCCGTAAAACAATGTACTCATTACCTTCCCAAACATATAACTTTTTTATGATTATATAAGCATAGTTATTATCATATCCATCATCATTATCGTAATTATAATCAGTTTTAGTTATCTTATTATTGTAGCCATTGATATAATGAATTTTATCATTATTGCCTCAATTTCTTTTTATTTCGTGCGGTTGTCTTTATTATCAAGGTTGTCTTCATCATCCTTGGGATTATTCTCTATAATTAGTTGTCATCTTCGCCTTTTGTCTTTGTGATTGTCTGTCCCAATCACTGGCTTCTTAATTGTCTTCTAAATCACTGTTTTCTTTAATTGTCTTTCCCAATCACTGTCTTCCTAGTTCATTGTCTTCCCTATTGTCTCTCCCAATCACTGGCTTCTTAATTGTCTTCTAAATCACTGTTTTCTTTAATTGTCTCTCCCAATCCCTCTCTTCTTGATTGTAACAATTTTTATCAACACTATTGCCTCTTCAGATTCAGATTCCTCTTCCTCATCCTCCTCTTTTACCCCTCACCCCCTCCCACTCTCCTCCCAACACCCTTTCCCCCTCCCCCACTCATCCCCAACACCCTCCACCCACTCCTCCTCCACCCTGTTCTTATATAAGAAACGCCTCGAAACTCACGTACGCTCAGAGAGTTTTTTTTTACCTTTTTTTCCTGAAGATAAGAGCAAGTTTTTATGAAGCTTTGATGGTCAGAGTTGCAAGGGAGAGGGAGATGGGGAGGGGAGGGAGGGTAGCTCAGGATAGGCGTGTCCGCTCTTAAGCTCCGCCCTCTTTGAACCTATTTTTTGATGTAGGTAGATTTTATTTTATTGTGTAGCCCCGTAAATTGGTGAATTAGCGAATGATTATTGTCTCTTGGAAAATAAAACATCAGCTGCTTAACCTATTGTCTCTTCGGTTATGTTAAATATATCACCGTTTTTGTTTTATTATTCTTTTGTTCCTTAATAAAAAAACAAGGAGAGCTGCATTCCAGGATATGAGTTTTTAGGGGTCTGTTTCCAAATCATGGAAAAAATAAAAGGTATAATCCTTGGTCGATATTGAAACCGTCTCTACATCTGTAAACAAATAAATATCTCAATAAACACACACGTGCACTCATACACGCACACACGTACATATACACTAACACACGAACACACACACGTGTATGTATATGTATTTGATATGAATATATATACGTGTATATATATATGCATATATATATGTATATATATATATATATATATATATATATATATACATATACATATACATACATACATACATATATATATATATATATATATATATATATATATATATATATATATATATATATATATATATATATATATATATATATATATATATATATATATATATATATATATATATATATATATACACCACTTTATCCATCTAGCGAATGTCATTTCGTGACATCATATAAGTTGTTCTGACGTCACAGAAGAAATCTTATATTGAGAATGATTTTTAACTTTCCCTTTGTATTGGACAACTATTGTTTTTCATTTAATTGACTCGTTGTCTAAATTGAATATTAATTTAACAGACGGTATCAAGTAGGTAAGTAGTTCCAACTTGCTGTCTTTCTTTAATTCTTTAACTACTGCAGAATGCCACGTAGTTATCATAATTAATCATTATCCTATAATTCCAATCAAAACTAAACCTCTAGTTAGTCAAAATTAGACAAGCTCTGTCATGATTGGTTAATGTTCGTGTACAAGTTCAATGTAGACAGAAAAAACCTGCAGATGTATTCCTCCGCGTCAGAAAACACGCACACACACACACACATATATATACATATATATGTGTGTATGTGTGAAAATTGATTAACTTCGATCGTACATAATATAAAGAAAACTTTTTCTTCATTAGTTATCCAACCAAGACAGAAATAGTCTGAGCCGAGACGGAGAGATAGAGACGAGAGGGGAGAGAGGAGCATGGAGGCATAGCAGTGGGTTATCAAACAATTTACAATTAACCTTTTTTATCCAAGCTGGGTCGTCTGCCTTACAGTGACTAGGCATTTTGAGTACCTTTGACCATGGAGTCGCCTATTGTGTTCGACAGACATTACAATACGTACTCAGGTGTGTCTGAATGCGTGTATTATCTCCAATAGCTTGTGGTACAGAGTGTGATCTCATGTGCAGTTACTTTCCCTTTGGCAATTCTCATTATCTTTATTTGCATCATTCCCTTTGCTTTCGTCTCATAGTAGATTTTCATCACAGTGTTCTCATCAGTAATTATTATATATGAAGTCAATCCAGCGTTGCCCCACCATTATTATATCTTCCTACGCACCCATTGCGATATAAACCTGCCTGCTTTTTCTCCCCAAGCTCTTAGTCTGTGAGACGCAGAACCCCCCCCCCCAAAAAAAAAAAAAAAAAAAAAAAAAGGCTTCTATACGA
>NC_091549.1:8222914-8235414 GCF_042767895.1 Penaeus vannamei
TGCGCAAGTGTATACGTACGAATGTATTATACTGTACCTTTAGATAATTTTTCCAGTGAAGAATATAAACCCATACTAAAGGTGCTGTGCAAAACTAACTAAACTAACACACCAAATATCACAAAAATACTTGAATACTCGAAAAATAAGAAAAAGTCAAAAGTAAAAAATAAAAGTCTTCCCTCGTAATCAGCATAACAGTTGAATAACCACGTTTTCTTTGACGAAACTGCCGCGTCGGTCACACAGTCATTTTACTTTCCTCTTTATTATAAATCTCCTGAACCTTCAGTTTGTTCCTTCTGTGTTCTAGGAAATAGAAAGAAATTTGACACGTCAGGTATACCCAGAAGGAATTGCTCAGCGGAAATTGCGTGGTGGTATGACGCGGCTGAGGTCATGGCTACACTAGGAAATAGTGACGGTATCTTTAGGTGAAAATGGTGTAGATCCGAAGTGGTGTTGTTGTTGTTTATTTGGTGTAGATTCTAAGTGGCAGTGGTGTTTTTTTTATTTTTTATTTCTTTTATTTTCATATTTTATCTATTTTGTTTTAATTTACTTATATTTTTTATGTAGATTCAAAGTGGTGGTGGGGTTTTAATTCATATCTTTATTTATCTATTTATTTTTATTGATTTATAGTTCGATGTGGTGCTTTTTTATTTATTTTTTTTTTTTACTTTTGATTTATTTAATTATTCATGATTATTTTTGGGTGTAGATTTGAAGTAGTGGTGGTGTGTATTTTTATTTTTTTTTAATACTCTGTGAAATAAGGCCGATCGTGAACTCGACGCCACTTTCTACGAACTGTGAGGGTTGTCAAAAGGTCACATTTTTTTTTTTTTTTTATTATTCTACCCTCAGTGCCAGCCAGTCGTCTCCCATACATTCCCTTTTTTTCACAAATTTTGTATCTATAATTCTTCCCTTCTTTATCAGTTTTTCACTTTCTCAGTTTTAAAATTTTCTCCCATACATTCTCGTTTTTTTCACAAATTTTGTATCTTCAGTTCTTCCTCCCTTCATCAGGATTTCACTTTCTCCATTTTCTTTCACTCTTAACCTGTCTCATCGCTTTCCCTTTCCTATATTTCTTTCTTCGAAGTTCCCCCTACCACTTTTTCTCCTATTTACTCTCCCTCTCGTTCGTTCACAGAATCTGAAGCACAACCGATTTCACTCTCAGTTATTCCTTCCACGTCCTTGTTCGTTGGATTTTTTAGAATTTATTTATTTATTTTATTTTATTTTATTTTATTTATTTATTTTATTTTATTTTATTTTATTTATTTATCCTTAGTTCTCCATCACTTCAGCTTGATTTCACTTTCTCAAATTCTTCCTCTTTTATCATTTTTTCTACCTCCACCGCGTCCCTTTTCATTGAAAATATTCATCCCCGTTTTTCTTTTTCTTTATAATATCATCTAATATTAGTGTGTTTATTTATTTATTCATTTATACATTCAAATATTCAGCATTATTTCTGAATATGACGTGCGGCCACAGACTCCCCCCCTCCCTGCAAATTCCTTCGCCAAACACCACACCCTAAGGCCCCCATTAGCACCGAATTGTCCCTAAGTCGCCCTCCACGAACTCGTCTGGACTTCCCAAAGTTCTCCCACTGTTTGAACCCTTGTGGACAACAGCTGGGAAGGCATCATAGCTATAATCCTATTGGAATAATAGTTTTTTTTTCTATGTTTTTCTTGTAATGTTTTTGTTATTTGATGTTTTCGGTTGTTGCGGTTGTTGTCACTCGTTGTTGTGGTTGTGGTTGATATTGGTGATGAGGGTATTGATATTATTCTAGATATTTAGATTTTTGCGTTATTATGTTGAATCAAAGCAAATGAAACAGAAAAAAACAAAAGTAAGCATAGACACAATATCCATATGGAAAATATAACATGGTTACTCGATACATGAAATACATTGCAAAAAAAAATCTTACCAGTAACTCCTCAGTCAACTCTGTTTTATTATTCTCTACGTCCCTTCGCTGCCATAAACTAGTTTATGAACGGACTGTATTATCCTTTGCATATTCTTAAATATCCTTGTCGTTCCTACTCGTTAGTAGTATTAATAAGAGAATGAATATAAATTGAACTATTTCGAGTTTCATGGCTTAACTACAACAGCCTTCCTGTGTGTGGTTTTTCGCCTATCAGTGCTGTTGATAAAGTCGATAATATATAAAAGAACAGGTGAAAAATATAAACAAAGGATATCGCAATTATTCTTAGGCAACAATGTGTAATTAATGACTGTGCATAGTGAATAAAATGGAATATGATACAAGGTTTAGGATATATGATATGGGCGAATTCTCTTAACTAGATCTTCATCAGAAGAGGCTAAAGTTAGTTTAAGCCTAACTTGGAGGTAATCAGAAAGGCTCGTATCCCTCTGTCTTTCCCGAACTCCCTAGCAACAGCTGTGCACTTTTGCCTATGATTTTTTTTCTTTTTTTCTTTCTTTTTTTGCATCGATGTTTATTCTTCTCGTGTCCTGGCACATAAAAAAACAAGAAAAAAAAGTTTATATCATTCCTATCTATGAATCATATCATATCATATCATATCATACATCTATCTTTGTCTTGGTTCCTATTCTTCGTATCCATTCCTTTCCTACTACCCTTCCTTTCCTCCCTCCTGCCGCGTCCGCCTCGACCTCACTTGCCCCGAAGAAAACCCGACATGAAACCGAATAAGGAATTAACGTCTGTACATTGCACGGCAGGAAATGCCATTAAGTACAAGCATTTATGAGAATCCAGGTTCACTAAACTTAAGGAGGAAGGACTTCGTTGTAGGAAACATTAGCGTTGCTGCAGGAACTTCTTTTTAGATGAGATAGTGCTTGTTTAATGCGTCTACCCGGAGCTAAGGCTGCTAGGACGCGATATATATCTTGCAGTAAATCTTTAATCCCTTGTCTGGTATATATTATGCAAATCACATTCCAAGTTGACAATGCAAGCATATGAGAATTAGTTCATATGTTTATGTATGTATATGTATATATATATATATATATATATATATATATATATATATATATATATATATATGTATATATATATATATATATATATATATATATATATATATATATATTTAGATAGATATAGATTTATATACATATTTTTTTATACAAACACACACACACACAAACACATACACACAAAAAACACGCACACACACGCACACACACACACCCAAACCAAAAAACAAACACACACACACCCAAACCAAATAACAAACACACACACACCCAAACCAAAAAAAAAAAAACACACACACACCCAAACCAAAAAAAAAAAAAAACACACACACACCCAAACCAAAAAACAAACACACACACACCCAAACCAAAAACCAAACACACACACACCCAAACCAAAAACCAAACACACACACACGCACACACACACACCCAAACCAAATAACAAACACACACACACCCAAACCAAAAAACAAACACATACACACCCAAACCAAAAAACAAACACACACACACCCAAACCAAAAAAAAACACACACACACCCAAACCAAAAAACAAACCCACACAATCACACCCACAACCCACATAAAATTGATCATCCTTCCCCCAAAGCAACAGGACTCCATCAGCGTGTCCCGACGTGCAAGATAAAGCCGACGGCAGCTCCAAAGGAAAGCCGGTTCCGAGCCAAGACGTCTCTGACCTACGAATCGTCTTCCAGGGTATCCTTCAGGACTCCCAGGCGGCAGACAGACAGTCTAGGGAGGCGGAGGCGGGTTCGGCCAGACGCGAACGTAAGCGGGTATGGGGTAGGGGAGGGGGGAGGGGGGAGGGGGGGAAAGGTGAGGGGTGGGGGTAGGAGGGGAGACGGAGGGGGGGGGAAGGTGAGGGGTTGGGGTAGGAGGGGAGGGGGGTGGGGGGAATGGTGAGGGGGAGGGGGAGGGGGAGGGGAGGAAAAGGTAGGTGGGGGAGGGGGGGAGGGGGAGGAAAAGGTACGAGAGGGGTCATCGGACTTTCGTTTTCTTTTTCTTTTTTATTTATTTATTCATTTATTTTCTTTCTTGTTCCTTGATTTTTTCGTTTATCTATTTTTGTGTGCGCTTTATTGGGTGTATGGTTGTTTCTTGAAGTATTTTCATTGATAGGGTCGTATACATAATTTTTTTTGTCTTCATCATTGTTTTATGCATTTTTTTCTATTTGGTTATCAAATTCTTCTTCTTTACCCATCCTTTGATATCAATTTTTTATTATCCTAATTTTCCTTCTATTCCTTTCTTTTTTCCTTTTTACCTAACTGTTCTTTCAATTATTTCACTTTACCATCCCTCCCTCCTTTATTTTGTTTATATTCCCATTCTTATTCGTACATCGAGGTCTACAAGAAATAAATCCATTCTTATTCGCACATCAACTACGAACATATTCCCATTTTTATTCGCACATCGAGATCTACGAAACTGTTCCCATTCTTATTCGCACATCGAAGTCAATGAAAAATAATTTAATTCTACTTCGCACATCGACTACGAAAATATTCTCATTCTCATTCGCACATCGAGGTCTGCAAAACTATTCCCATTCTTATTCGCACATCGGTCTATGAAAAATAATTCCATTCTAATTCGCACATCGATTGCGAAAATATTTTCATTCTTATTCGCACATCGAGGTCTACGAGACATACAAGTAGCCTTTTTCGTAAAATAAGAAAATAGAAGACGAACTAAAAAGGTGGGGAGGGGAAGAATAGGGAAGGAAGAGGAGGAGGAGAGGAGGAGAAGGAGGGAGTGGGAGGAGGGAGAAAGATCTGGTATAATTAAGAAAAGAACGAAATTTCATCTTGTGGTTTACCGAGAGAGAGAAGCATCGATGTGTGATTTATCTATCAGTCTATCTATGGACATCAATTTATTCTTCACTTATTCCTCTTCCTCAATCCCTTGTCTCTATCTCTCTCTTTCTTTCTTTCATTTTTTTTCATTCTTTCTCTCTCTCTCTCCCTTTTTCTTTCCTTTTATTTTAATTCTCTCTCTCACCCTCTCTCTCTCTCCCATTCTTTCTGCCTCTGTCTCATAGTCTCTCTTTTTCTCACTGTCTCTTTCTTTCTTCTCTCTCTCTCTTTCCTTCCCTCCTTCCCTCCCTCCACCCTTCTCTCCTTCCCTCCCTCCACCCTTCTCTCCTTCCCTCCCTCCACCCTTCTCTCCTTCCCTCCCTCCACCCTTCTCTCCTTCCCTCCCTCAACCCTTCTCTCCTTCCCTCCCTCCACCCTTCTCTCCTTCCCTCCCTCCACCCTTCTCTCCTTCCCTCCCTCCTTCCCTCTCTCTCTCTCTCTTTCTCTCCCTCTTGTGATTAATGCTTTACGGGATTCCCCAACTGCAAGGATACATCTCTACACACATATACATGTCTTGTGATGGCGCACACACACTATAAGCACTATAGTTATGTACGTACTTCAAATACCTGCCTTCGTAACAACAGGACAAAGCAATCTGCATTTATTCTCATTGGCCTTCCCGGCACATACCAACCACGCACCAGGATCGATATGAATAGCCGCGACGTGGATGTGGATGACCTGTGCTGACCTCGCCTTTAATGAACCGCTATGTTCGCAAGGAGAGAGTGTATTTTCGTCTCCTATTACTGTAAGAACCAGTCTTGCCGAAGGAAGGACGATGACCCTCTGGGACAAGGAATAAAGGATATGTTGCTCAGCAGGGTGCTGTATTCGCTGACGTGGTGATGCGGCCTATCGGTAGGCTCGCTGCTTAACCCTTTAAACCTCTTCGTTTAATTCTTTATATGAATTGGCCAAGTCTAGTTGAAAACCCTACTATAATGACCGCCAGTTCTAAGGGAAGTCAACCTGAGATAAATCCTTTTCTGGATAAGAAACGCAAATATATTCTGGAGACTCATCAACCCTTGTACCCAAAGCAATCTGACCTTCACGTTGGTCGCTTGTTTGAGAGCTGCATGCTTTCTAATCTATCCTTCTAAAACCGAACGAAATACCCGTAAGAGGGCCAGCGGATTGCCCAAGGATGCCCGACGCATTCTATATAATAAGGGGTTTCCTGGATGCCCATATGCCCTGTTGAGAACCGGTTTGACCTTGAACTGGCCAGTCCTAACACTTGGGTGGTTGCAGGGGGAGGGGCGAGCGGGGTGAACGAGAGGAGGGAGGGGGGAGGAAGAGGAGAGAAGAGATGAGAGAGAGGAGGGAGGCGGGAGGGGAAGGAGAGAGGAGGAGGGAGGGATAAGGGACAGGAGGGAAAGGAGGAAGGAGGGAGAGGAGGGATGAATAGAGGACGGGGGGGAGAAGAGGAAGAGGAAGAAGGAGGGAGATGAGGAGTGAGGGAGAGGATGGATGAACAGAGGAGGGGAAGAAGAGGGAGAGTAGGGATGAACAGGGGAGGAGGAGAAGAGGGAGAGGAGGGACGACAGAAAGGATGGGGAGGGAGAGGAGGAAGGAGAGACATGAGGGGCTAGGGAGAGGAAGAATGAGGAAAAGGAGTGAGGGAGGGGAGGAGTCAGGGAGAAGAGGGATGAGGGAGAGTATGGAAGAGGAAGAGGAGGGACAGGGGTAAAGACCGGCAGGAGAAAGGCCAGGCGACAGAAAGAATTTTGAATGGGATAGAATATCACGGGAAGAGAGAGACAGAAAAAAAAAGTTGATTAATCTTGACCACAGAAAAAAAGGATATGTGTTGGTTAAGGTCAGTTAATCTTAAGTTGAAATCGCATGAGTGAAGTGAGTTGTTCATGAGAAAAGTGGAAAGTTACATCGACTCACGAAGGAATGGGTAAATTCCAAGACATGATGAAGAGAAGATGGAGGGAAGGAAGAGATGGAGAGAATGAGATGGAGGGAAGAAGGATTTAGAAAGAAGAAGGAGATGGAGAGAACAGGGAGATGAAGAGCAGGAAATGGAGAAGAAGGAGATGGAGAGAAAAAGGAGATGGAGAGAAGAAGGATATAGAGAGAACAGGGAGATGAAGAGAAGAAATAGATGGAAAGAAGAAAGAGATGGAGAAAAGAAGGAGATGGAGATAAAAAGGAGATGGAGAGAAGAAATAGATGGAGGAAAGAAGAAAGAGATAGAGAAAAGGAGATGAGGAGAAGAAAGTAGGTAGAGAGAAGGAGGTGATAGAAGTAGAAGGATTGGCTCGAAAGGTAATTGAGGTTTAGATCTTGATTAGGATGGATAGGAGGTAGAGAGGAGAGGACTGGAAGTGTGAAGGATGAGAGGGAGAAAAAATTTGGGGGAATAAGTTGAAAGAAAAAGTAGAAGAAGAAGAAGGTGAAAGATAGGAAAGGAAAGGATTGGATAAGAGGAAGGAAGAAGTGAAAGTATTAAAAAGAAAAGGGATGGAGGATGTGAACAGCAGGAAAAAGATGATAACTGGAAATTAAGAAGTAAGGAATGGGTGAATGTAAAAAAATGAATTCAACAAACGTAATACAATATTCATAAAAAGGGGGGGGGGGGAGGAGGAGAAGTACAAGGGGGAGGGAGGGAAGGGAGAGAAGAGAAAAGGGGAGAAAGGGAAGTACAAGGGGAAAGGAAGGGAGAAAGGGAGGGAGGGGAGGGGAAGAAGTACAAGAGGGAGGAGAGAGAGAAAGGGAGGGGAATACTAGGGGAGGGAGGAGAGGAACACGGGGCATGGGTTTGGTCGCGTAAAATACAGCAAAAAAAAAAGACTTAGTACACTCTGAAATTACTACATGAGGATTCGTTCATCCTCTTACTTTCAGCGTGACCTTCGTTCAGGCATTTCGCAAATAAAAGTCGCTTTTTTTCTTCTCTCTTTTCCTTTCATTTTGTAATCGAGTGCAGCGAGAAAGAGAGAAGGGAAGGAAGGAGGGAGGGTGGGAAGGAGGGAAAGAGGGAGGGAGGGAGGGAGAGAGAGAGGGAGGGAGAGAGGGAGAGAGAGAAAGAGAGAGAGAGAGAAAGAGAGAGAGAGAGAGAGAGAGAGAGGGAGAGAGAAAGAGAGAGAGAGAGAGAGAGAGAGAGAGAGAGAGAGAGAGTCAAACAGAGAAACGAATGAATGAGAGGAGAGTAGGGTAGTGAAATGAAATGAGACCCAAATATGAGATAGACAAAAAAAAAGCTCCCCCAAAAAAGAAAAGCAAAAGTAAAAAAAAAGAAGAAAAAAAAGTCAAAACCAACCACGTATTATATGTCCATCCATCCGCTAGTCTCAGGCCTTGGGCACGGGGTCCAGGTGTCAGTTCCTATGTGCAGTGACAGGTCCTTTTCACAAGACTGACCTTCAACTTACCTGCCCCCTTCCCCTACAACAGCTATGGGGAGGAAAAGAAGGGGTGTGTGGGGTGAAGGGTAAAATGAGGGGGAGGGAAAGGACGGAAGGGAAAGGGAGAGAGGGAGTTAGGGAGGTAGGGAGAGAAAGGGAGTGAGGGAGTTAAGGAGATAGGGAGGTAAGGAAGTAGGGAGAGGGAGAGAGAGAGGTGGAGAAAGAGAGAAAGAGAGAGAGAGAGAGCGCGAGAGTGGGAGGTTGTGGCTTCTACCCATCTCTGCAAAACCAGTTCTAGATTCTTTTTGTTGTCGCCATTGGTTTGTGTAAAGAAAGGGAAGCGCGTGGAAGATGACGGACTAAGAAAAGAGGGAGAAAATGTTCTACAGGTTGATGACAAAACGTTGCAATCTCACTCAGGAAATGGCGCAGTATCTAGCACCTGAAGCAGTATGACGTATGTTAAGAATTTCGCACACGTCCGATGAATTTCATGTGTCAGGGTTCATCACTGTGTATAGGGATTTTTCACAATCACCAGACGGCATTGCATAAAGGGAATGCTGATTCAGTGGATGCATCCAGATACAACCACATGTTCCCAAACTCCTTTAAAAGCTTTGACACATTCACTGCTACATGGATAGAGAAAGAGAGAGAGAGGGAAGGAGTGGGGGAAAGGAAGGGAGGGGAGGGAGGAAGGGAGGGAGGGAGGGAGGTAGGGAGGGAGAGAGGGAGGGAGGGAGGGAGGGAGGATGGGAAGGGAGGGAGGTAGGGAGGGAGAGAGAGAGAGACAGAGAGACAGAGAAAGGAAGAGAGAGAGAGAAAGAGAGATACAGAGAAAGAGAGAAAGAAAGAAAGAAAGAGAGAGAGAGAGAGAGAGAAGAAAAAAAATATATATATATATCGTTATAATTGATGAATGAAAAATTCACGCAACAGGGCCTCGGAAACAAACGAAATCACACGAGGACAAACAACAACACCTCCTTAGACGTGTTAAGCAAATAACATACACATATATAAGTACAACTGTTACCTATGAAGCAATGAAGTCACACCAATGCCAATTCATGTGCAGAAATAGAAAGCTTCTCGACGTGATTCACTAATTAAAATGCGAAGAGTATCTAAAGAGTGGCCGTGCTTGGTACAGCAGTACACCAGCTTCCAGAAGTTGGTTGCTTGAACTAGTCTCGTCCAGTTGCTTGAACTAGTGTCGTCTGAGACTTGCAAGTTGATATAAATAAAAGGGAATAAGAAATAAAATAGATCGTATGATTATGCATAAAGACAAGTCTGTATACACTCTCTTCCTTATCAATTTCTCTCTCTGGATCCGTATCTGTTTCTATCTCCTCCGCTATCTCTCTCTCTCTCTCTGTCTATCTGTCTCTCTATATCTCTCTCTTCCCCTCTCCTTCTCTCTGTCTCTGTCTATTTTTTCTCTCTCCCCTTCTCTGTATGTCTGTCTGTCATCCTCCCCCTCACCTCTGTATCTTTGGGTGTGTGCGTTTATGTGTCTATGGCCTTCTCTGTCTCTTTCTCTCTCTCTCTATCTCCTTCTCTGTCTGTCTGTCTCTCTCTCCTCCCTATCACGTTCTCTCCCTTTGTCTCCCTACCCATCTCTCTTTTACCTCTTTTTCTCTCAGTGTGAATACACACACACACACATATGTGTGTGTACATATATATATCACATCAATATATATACATATATATATATGTGCAAACGCACACAGACACACATAGACATATATACATACATACATACATACATATATATATATATATATATATATATATATATATATATATATATATATATATGCATATATATATATATATATATATATATATATATATATATATATATATATATATATATATATACATATATGCTGACTGTAAAAACCCGAATATTGGGCCCTCCAAGAGTTTGGTAGATGGCAAGTTTAGGGTTGAAGATAAACAACCAAGTTGTCTTGACTCCTTTAATCAATAGTTATGTTGGAGTGCGGCTGTTCCTCGCAGGGAGTCTGCCTCATCTCCTATACAGTGGTCTAAATATCGCTTGTGACAACCGGTGACGACCAAGCAAGTGTTACATCAATACAAAGCTCTTGCAGAAGGGTTATGCAACATATAATTAGAATGTCTAGTCTGGTACGGGGAACTAAGCAGGTGAAGCAATGGCCAGGCATATATGTATATGTATGTGTGAAAATACGTATGTGACAATTATGTAAGATATAAATATGTAAAATATAGTAATTAGATGTAGATATAGCTTGGTTACACTGACTCACAATCAAACCCTAGTCCAGCAGTGGATGGTAACCCCAGCCATTCCTTGCACACAGGGGGTAATTTAGAAGTAAAGTAAAGAGACAGCATGTCACATCAAAAAATAGCCAACTGTAACAAATGAAACTGAACTGAATTATATTATATCATATATGTATATACATATATATATATATATATATAGTATTAGGCTTTTTCATATACAAATTAAGAATGAATTTCTACTAAATTCTGCTGTTGCCAATCTGTCTTAAGAAATTTTCAAAATCGTAGTTAAAGTAAACAATCCTTTCATATCTTTTATCCCACATGAACGAGAAACTTAATTAACATTACTAATCTCTGACAGGGTCACCATCACTAGGGATTTTGAGTTTAAATAGATTCCTACAAAAATCCAACTTTGATTTACCTAATTTTGATACGAGTAGCATGACTTTAACAGTCTTATGGTACACACTTAACCACAACAGTTATAGTAACATTTTTAACCAACATTTTTTTATTCTATAATAAGTCATAATAAAGATAATAAATAAGCTGCATATCACTAGTTAAATCTTAAGAATGAACAACGAAATATAAACATAATTTTCTCTCTCCTTGACTTAATTCGTCTAACTCTACTAACCCTCCCTTTGCCAACTAATTATAAATCTATAAAAACATGAGACAGCATCTTTCCGTCATTTACTTGTGCGTAAATTAATCTTTCCCTCCCTTCTAACTTCCAGAATTTCCTTTTTTCTGGTCCATTGTTCCCTTTATAATTCATAACTAGGTATAATCGGAATTCCGTTGTTATATTCACTGGCCATAAAAATAATAATTCCTAATAACAATGCATGTGTCATGGCATGTGGGGTTGCCTCATTTTATTAGCTGATCTCTCTATGTTCAGGAGAGCAGGGGCCGGATATTCAAAAGAAACCTTAAGCTTATGGTGCAGTAGGCCTTAACTGTACTGCGGCTACTTAAAGGGCTTATGTGAAGTATCAACTTAAAATTTTTAATAGTGAAAAATGGGCTCGCAAACCATCTCTCTAATATCAGTAAAAAAGGAAATCTGAAAATAATTCCCCAAAATTGAGAATTTATGGATTTATTTCGATTTTCCAAAGTCAAGGTATATTTTCCTGCTACTTCAATACATTGTACATGATGGACTCACTACAAGACTACAGTGACAGTGAAGTTTCATGGGATTATTCCGACGGGGAAATTGGTTCTTCAGCAGATGCCTACGTCTACGAAGAGTTGGAAGGAGAGGAATATCAAGGGTTGATGATTGATGGACCGTACATGTACGAGCCCGACGCTGTGGATGTCGCGGAAGTTGTGCCAAACCAGCCAGACAGGGAGTGGCGTCGAGACCCGAAGAGATTGAATGAATGGTGATTTTCTAAATATTTTTTTATGGTCGAACGTGTGATCCCGGTTCTACTTTATACAAAATTTCTGTAGCCTGAGCAATCTCTTGTCTGCACCCGTGGCGCAGGCCTACATCCATTCGCGAGTGGAGGGGCATCGGTATTTATTTGTGTAGTGCTTTTTGGTATTTACCTATCCTACCTCTGTGTAATAATACAACTGTACATCGCCATGTACATCAACCCATATTGGATCAGACACAAGCTGATGATAACGTTCTCGAGAGAGTAAAAAAAAAAGAGCATGTCCTTAATCATGTTTTGCTGATATGTGCCTGGTGGTAGGCCAGTCTGTCAGGCCTACCCAGCGCTTATCTTATTAATTGTTCATTAATGATTTGATATATATATTCATGTACTGATGACATCAAAATACACTTCTTCATCATTTTGTTATTATATACTTTATCTTCTCTGGGCAATTTATGATAACCATTGATGATAAAAACAGTTGAAGTTGTAGTAATAATTATGAT
>NC_091549.1:8260414-8262914 GCF_042767895.1 Penaeus vannamei
TTTATATTTCTAAACTATTCGTATAAAGGATTCGATCCCATTTACTCTTGGCAATACCCAGTACAGACACGTGATAGATAGTGAGAGAGAGAGATAAGAAATATCTGGACATGATCATTGCTGATAGTCTGGCAGTCTCTGAAAAATCTTGTTTGAATGTTTTATTTCTGCGTTTACTTTTCACCCCAAATCCGTCGGGAGAAGGAAATGTGATAGAAGTCTTGCTATGCACATTCCTCTCTTCACTGATCTTGAGAAATGTCCTTTATGCCGGGGGAGGATGACGATATCTTTGATGTTCTTGTTCTTATTGATTTTGCACCAAACTTATCTAAAAATCCTACTTTTTGTATCGAACTTTCCAAAAAAAAAAAGAAAAAAAAAATACATCATTTCACAGACCTTTCCTAAAACCCTACATCCTTGTACAGAACTTTTCTAAAATCCTACATTTTTGTACTGAGCTTTCCTTAAAAACCTACATTATCGACCTTCCCCGAAAAGACGATAAAAACAACCGTCTGCAAAGCGCCACGAAGGAGGTATCGCAACCCACATCCTGCTGGTGGATCAACCTACGTACTTACAAGGAGTAACAACGTTCTCCTTCGAGTCCTTGGCGCCCCAAGGGTTTTCCCTTCCAACAAATCCAGTCCCTCGTTCCCTTTGCGAATGCTCGGGATTTCATCACATACTGTAAAGCAGCAGGAAAAGGCCTTGGGAATCCCTCTCCCTTCCCCCTCTCTCTTGCATTTATGAGATCCTTAAATGACACTGACAAAAGAGCACGTGTCTTGTGATATTTGTTTTGTGTATTTTTTTAGTCTTTTCAAAGGATCACGTGTTTTGTGTCTTTTTTTAGTCTTTTCAAAGGATCACGTGTTTTGTGTCTTTTCTTTCTTTCTTTTCTTTTCTTTTCAGTTTTCACGATATGGGACACAAAACCTTGTAAATATAGATACTCGACATGGAAAATGTTTACGCAAATTTGAATCTCTTAAATGTACAACTCGACAATAATTAACCTGGAAATTACCAGTCAGGAAAACGGTATTTTCCCTACGAGTGGTACATTTCACCAGGACTTCCATGCCACTTACATATTCCGTATGACGAATCCGAGCATAAGATAAGGCATACTAAATTCCTCTCCTATCGTGTTGTAACCCTAATGATAAAAAAGTGCATCCATCAACCTAGCCTCACCTTAACGGTTTAATTAGTCAGATGATAAAGACACAGGGACTTCGGACGTATAACTAGTCGTCAATATCAGAAACTGTCCTGACTCCCGCTGAGCTTCCCAGTTCTGACTAAAATAGGAATACAAAGAAGGCAGCAAACAGGCCACATTCCCGTCTTGACCCAGAAGTTTCTTTTTTATCTATGCATGTGACATATTCATACGTGCGTAGCCCCACAAAAAAAAACAAATATGCCACAGTCATAATAAGAAGACCCAAACACCATTTCATATTTATCCATAATTCTGGTAGTTTTCTTGTTTCTTTTTCTCGTTATCGGATTTTTTTTCTTCCCCTGCGTCGGCGCATGGTGGGGGAGTGGTCAAGGTGAAAGAAAAATGTTCATCTTAAACGGATACCTGGCACTTACCTCAATCCCAGGCCGCCTCGGTGAGTCAGAGGTCAAATCTTCTTCCCACGTGCTGCTTACACAATGTACTGAGGTCAAGTATAGGGAGGGATAGAGAGAGATACATTGTTGCTGAACTTCCTTTGTTTATTGCAGTTGTTTTTATATTATCATTGATCATTGTGGCTAGATGCTCATTGATTGAATGGTTGATGAATACAGCTTTATTATTAGCACTGTGTTCATCTCCTAATAGATATTATTAATGTTATAATTTGTTTACCATTATTGTTTTTTTACCAATATTATCGTGATTAGGGATAATATTCTCAATGTTGTAACTATCACCATTGTCAACAAGTAAAAACTCCTTAGTGTTTTAATTTTACTACACGCCTATCTTTAGCGACCCTGGTGGTTTGCCTGTGATGACCATTTGATGATTATGGAGATGACAAGGTTGTAAAAAAGATATCTCGCAGCCATTAGAAAAAAAATCCTATACTGGCTAGTTGAGAGGCAGCGTGGAAAGGGTAATCCATATTATACTTTATTTACAGTCAAGAAATGTCAAGGGATGTGATGAAAAAATGTTTGCTTACGGTAGGTGCCAAAAATATAATAATGGGAAAGGTAAGTCAAAGGATAATAGATAAACATTTTATTTGATTTTTAAACATATACATGTATGTATACAAATGCATATATATCTACATATATGCATATGTGTGTGTTTAAACATATATGGATGTATATATATAAATATATATAATATATACATATTTATATGTAAATATGTTTTTTTTATATAAATACATATATACACATATGTATAATTGTTATTTTTGCCGTTATCATCATCATTATTATTCTAAAAATCATAATCATCACGATCACCATCACCTCC
>NC_091549.1:8272914-8275414 GCF_042767895.1 Penaeus vannamei
TTGTTCATGATTGTCAAGGTCGTTATGGTGAGGATGGTGTAGGATACGACTACGGTGTTGCCTCTTTATAGTGATTGTGAGGTGATTGTGGTGCATGGTGATTGTGAAGTGATTGTGGTGCATGGTGATTGTGAGGTGATTGTGGTGCATGGTGATTGTGAAGTGATTGTGGTGCATGGTGATTCTGAGGTGATTGTGGTGCATGGTGATTGTGAAGTGATTGTGGTGCATGGTGATTGTGGTGCATGGTGATTGTGAGATGATTGTGGTGCATGGTGATTCTGAGGTGATTGTGGTGCATGGTGATTGTGAAGTGATTGTGGTGCATGGTGATTGTGAGGTGATTGTGGTACGTGTTAATAATGAAGGTGATGATTATGATGAAGATCGTCACAGGGATGATGATGATAATTTTGTGATGGCTTTTATTGTGATTGTGATTAGGGAACATACCTAATAAGAACTGTTATGATAATTGATCAAAATCATAATAAATACTCTGATGGCCACTATCACGTACAGAATAACGACTGCATGAGCGTGACTGATAACCATAGTCTATAAAAAAGATACACTGCAGCATCTTTTACATTCAAGAACCTCAGAAAAAAATAGAAAAAAAAAAACATCAAACTAGGAAAAAAAAGTCCCTTTTTTATCATATCTGTTATATCCACCTTTTTTTCCTTTTTTTCTTGAGGTAAAAACCCGGGAACACTGAAAGAATCTTAAATAAGGTTATCTACCCTTCGGGAGTGGGAAAACCAACCGTGTGATGGAGCGAGAAGGAGAGGAGAGATGGGGGAGGAGGGAGAGGAGAGAGGAGGGAGGGGGTGGAGGGGTGGGAGGCGGGAGAGGAGGGAGGGGTGGGAGGCGGGATGAGGAGAGAGGATTGAGGGGGGTTAGGAGATGGGGGTGGAGTGGAGGGAGGAGAGGGGGTGGTGAGGGAAGAGGAGAGAGGAGGGAGGGGATGGGGGAGAGGAGGGAGGAGGGAGGGGATGGGGGGAGAGGAGAGATGGGGGAAGAGGGAGAGGAGGAGTGACGGGGAGGTAGGAGATGGGGGGGCGGAGTGAAGGAGAGGGGGAGCTGAGAGGGGAGGGAGGGGATGGCGGGGGAGGAGGGAGAGGAGAGACGAGGGAGGGGGTGGCGGGAGAGGAGAGAGGAGGGAGGAGAATGAGGTAGAGGAGAGAGGAGGGAGGGGATGGCGGGAGAGAAGGGAGGAGGGAGGAGAAGGGGGGTAGAGGAGAGAGGGGTGGGATAAAAAAAAATAGGATGGAGGAGATGTGAGAGAGGAAGTGGGAGATAGGAGATGAGAGAGGTGGAGATTGGAGGATGGAGAAAGAGAGAGAAGAAAGGCGGGAGGGTGAGGGAGAAAGAGGAGCGGATGAGTAGGAGGGATAAAACTAAGGAAAGGAATGACGCAGAAGAGAAGAAGAAGGAGAAATGGGAGAGTAAAAACAAAACGAAGGGAAAAGAGAAGTAGGCGAAGAAAAGAAAGCACGGAAAACCAATTAGGAGAGGAGAGTAGAAGGCCGAAACGAGGGGAAGGGAGGGAGGGAGGGGGGGGGGACGAAGCACAATAAACAACACGACGGCAGGAGAGAGTACGTGGGACAAATAAAAACAAGAGACGAACTACATCAATAGAAAGAGAAGGGAGTGGGCTTGACGGGGGCTGTGAATAATGAAGGGAGGAGGGGCATTGCCCGAGAGAGGGAAAGAGTGGAGGGAAGGAGGGTGGAAGGGAGGGGGTGGAGGAGGGAAGAGGGAAAAGGGGAAGGAAAAGGGTGGAGGGAAGGAGGGAGGAGGGAGGAGGGAGGGAGGGAAGGAGGGAAGGAGGGGGTGGGAAGGAGGAGGGACGGGGAAGGGGGTGGGAGGGAGGGAGGGAAAGGGAAAGGGGGGTAGAGAGAGGGATAGGAAAAAGGGAGGAGGGATAAGAAGGGAAAGGGGTAGAGGGAGGGAGAGGGAAATGGGTAGAGAGAGAGGGAGGAAAACGGAAAATGGGAGGGAGAGAGGGATAATAGAAGGGAAGAGGGAGGGAAAGGGAAAGGGTAGGAGGGAGAGGACGTCAAGGAGAGGGAAAAAAAAGGAAGGGAAATCCGTCTAGAAAAGAATAGGGAAAGTTTCGAGACGAAGAAGCAAATGAAAAACGAAGAAGACATAGAAGAGAAGAGGGAAGACGAAGAAAAAACAAAACAAAAAAGGGAGGCGATGCGCAGGTTGGACGGCGAGGAAATGCACTCGAAACGACCCATGATTCTACGTCACCACCCCCCCCCTCACACCACCCCTAACCCTTCCTCTCTCCCCCTTACCCCCACCCTTATCCCTCGGCTCCTCCTCCCCCCTCACCCCTTCCTTCCTTACCCATCCCCCTCACCCTATCCTACTTCAGCCCCTCCCTCTCCCCTCTCCCCTCACCCCATCCCCCTTCAATCCTTCCCCATCCCTCATCCCCTTTCCGCCCTCCCCCCACTCCCCCATCTCCCTTCAACTATCC
>NC_091549.1:8282914-8285414 GCF_042767895.1 Penaeus vannamei
TGTGTTATTTGTGGGTGGGTGATTTGTGGGTATGTGTGTATGTGTGTTTGTGTGTGTGGTGTATCTGTGTGCGTGTGTGTGCGTGTGTGTGTGTGCGTGTGTGTGTTGCGCTTGTGTGTGATTAGCAAATAAAAGACTAAAGAAAGGCCTTGAAAGGGAAAGTGAACTCAGCAGAGCCACGGAAATGTGTTTGCCATTTCGCCAAACAAGTGTGAAGATGTTGTGTTTTTATATGGATAAAAAATGATAGCATGATTCTGCAGTTGCGAAGTGTAAACATTTCAGATTGTCAACGGGAACAAGCTGAGATTGGGTCAACTGACATTTCCTTTTGTTTCCATCGAAAAGAAACTAGAACTCATTGTCAGCTTAGTTGCAGAGGAGATAAAATCACTAAAACGTGTTGCATTTGTTCCATTGCGACAGACGTATAGGACATGTTCCCCCCCCCTCCTTTATTTCCATTATCTTTATCACCAACATCTTTGTTTTCTTTCTTTGTTTTCATACTTTCTCTTTCTCAACTTGCCGTACTTACACATACGTACATGCACATATCCACCCTTATATATGATAAATGAATGTGAATATACTGATATACAGACAGATAAATAGACAGTACATACATAGATATATATATGCATGCATACATATAATGAAAATATATATACATAATCACCATATGTTCTGCCATACACTATTGATGTTTATATTTAGTTATCACAGGTCTTTTCATAAGATGTGGCGTCAATGAAATACTCGTTGCAATTTCTATTTAGCAAACTATGAACAGTACTCATGTTGACTAATGTGGAAAGGTGTGAATGAGAACGAATATCTTCACAATACAAGAGATGAAGATATAATCGAAACCGGTTACATACATCTCCTGTATTGTGAAAATATTCGTTCTCATTCATACTTTTCCACATTAGCAAACTATGATTACGTCACTAAATGGATTAATGTGTTGTGGTCTGGATTAATGTGTTACGTTACTCAAATCTTGCGCAGTTACGTTTTGGGAAACTGATGGCGCAGAGACAACACACATACCCACACTCGGTAACAGAGACCCCTAAGGCATGCTGACACTCGGTGCCCTCAGGGTTGCTGACCTGGCGCGACCCGGTCAGCCCATTCACGCGGTGCCTCTCATGCTGGACACGTGAACCGCACTTATTCATACACTCAGGCAGACTCTATACAGTTGGAACTTCTAGTCTCTCGTCATTTCATTTACACGTTTGTAATTATCTAAGACAAGGTTATGTTTTTTGGTGACGTTGGTTAGTTAATTTGTTTGTTTGGTTACTGGTTGGTTAGCAGGATAACTCAAAAGGTTATGAGCAGATATTTTAGCATTTTTTATCAGGGGTGTGACTTACTTAAATGCCATTAAATTTTGCTGGTTATCTGAATACAGCTTTTTTTTAAGATTGCATAGTTACCCCCTACTACCTTAGTAACAGGGGTAACTATTATTATTATTATCATTACCTTTATTACCTCAGCCAAGGTTTACTGACGTAACTCGTGTACTTGAGAAAGACGTGATTTTAATAATTCTTCAACTGTGGTTACTTTTATTGCATCAGTGACCCTATTTCCTTGGCGGAGGTATGCACTCTCTTTAGTGTTTCTAGTTATATATGTATGTCTGTGATCGTCTTTACTTGAGTTTGTTGGTTTTGCGAAAATATGCACGTACATACATACAAACGTACATGTATACATACACACAAACACACACACACACGTATACTTAGTTTTTCTCTTTTTTTTCTCCCATTTTAGTTTTTAATTTTTTTATCCTCCCTTTTTTAGTTTTTCATTCTTTTTTCTCTCCCTTTTTAGTTTTTCTTTTTTTATCTCTCCCTTTTTAGTTGTTTATTCTTTTTTTCTCTCCATTTTTAGTTTTTCGTTTTTTTCTCTCCCTTTTTAGTTTTTTTTTATTCTTTTTATCCTCCCTTTTTTAGTCTTTCATTCTTTTCTCTCCCTTTTTAGTTTTTCATTTTTTTCTCTCCCTTTTTAGTTTTTCATTTTTTCTCTCCCTTTTGTTTTTCTTTTTTATCTCCCTTTTTAGTTTTTATTTTTTTCTCTCCCTTTTTAATTTTTCTTTTTTTCTCTCTCCTTTTTTTACTTTTATTTTTTCTCTCCCTTTTTAGTTTTTCATTTTTCTCTCTCCCTTTTTAGTTTTTCATTTTTTTCTCTCCCTTTTTTAGTTTTTAGTTTTTCTCTCCCTTTTTAGCTTTTAATTTTTTTCTCCCTTTTTAGTTTTTCATTTTTTTCTCTCCCTTTTTTAGTTTTTAGTTTTTCTCTCCCTTTTTAGCTTTTAATTTTTTTCTCCCTTTTTAGTTTTTTTTTCTCCCTTTTTAGTTTTTCATTCTTTTTTCTCTGCTTTTTCAGTTTTTCATTTTTTCTCCCTTTTTAGGTTTTATTTTCTTTTTCCTCCCTTTTTAGTTTTCATTTTTTTCTCTCCCTTTTTAGTTTTTAATTT
>NC_091549.1:8305414-8327914 GCF_042767895.1 Penaeus vannamei
AGATGCTTGGGTATAAAAGCACCGACGAGCAGGTTTGAGTTCAGTCGAATGCGCTTTTCGGTCGAGGGTGTACGTCAGCTGAGGCAACGATGGCCAGGTACGTTGCAGTGCGGCCGATCCATGCATTTGGAGAGAGAGAACGCAAACTGATGATAAAGTTTGCCGAAGGGTAATGGAAGTTGATAATAAAGTTTGCTGAAAGGTAATGGAAAACTGATAATAAAGGTGGTGCTCTGCGGATGGAGATAGATGTGGATAACATTTTTTTTTTTTTTTTTTTTTTTTTTTTTACTTTTTTTTCTCTCTTTCTTTTACTGTGGTATTGTGTTGGGAGATCAGTTAATAAATGACAGTAAATGGTAATCAGATTCAATCTTATCTGACTTTCCAGCGAAATACCAGCCTTGAAGACAAGAAAAACACACATTTAGCACAAAGTATATATTTGATCAGAAACCCAATCATGAGACAAGATGTTATATGTAGTATGAAAGTCGTATATGATATGATTATCATTTATAATGCGAAGGGAAAATTATCTCTCAATTTATCAATTCTTAAATCAAGGAGGGGAATAGAGACGAGGCGAAGATGACGAATAGCAGACGCGATAACGATAGGGAAGAAAAAGTGAGAGTTGGAATAGCTAAGAAGCTGCGTGTTGAGGGAACAGATTTGTGCTTCTGAATAAGGAGAGGTCGAGGAGGGGAGGGGAAAGGGCAGGAGGGGCGGGGGGGGGGCTCCCGGTGGGGGTTTCTACTCTCGCGTGAGTCACCTTTGCATAATGGCGTTCGTTATAGGAAGGCCAGAGAGGCGATTCGTCTTCCTATATGGGACGGCCGGAGGGGGGAAGGGAGGGACCTTCTCCGTGAAAGATGCCGGCGTACTCACGATGGCTTACGGACACGCGGGTACCTCATGACGCGTACTGGACGTGCACACACACACACACACACACACACACACACACACACACACACACACACACACACACACACACACACACACACACACACACACAAACACACACACAAACACACACATATATATATATATATATATATATATATATATATATATATATATACATTGTATATATATCATATGTATACCTATTATATATTTATAATATATATTTATATATACACACATACATATATATTTATACATATATATATATATTATATATAACATATATATATATATATATATATATATATATATATATGTATTTATATACAGATTTGTATATATGTATATTATATATATATATATATATATATATATATATATATATATCTGTGTGTGTACAGACATTTATATAAATAGAAAGATAGATAGATAGACATATAATGTACACACAGTACACATAGTACGTGTCTATGATACATGATACTGCGGTGCAACTGCATTTCCACGCCTCCCTGTCGGCTCCGAGCACAAACATAAGCAAACACGTAAAGAAGCCTTCGGGTTCGTCCACGACATCGATCGGTTCTCACCCAAGTCTCCCTTTTGTAAAACGTTCCAGTTTTTGCGGCGCTTAGCAGACCCGCCGACGGAAACCCCTTTCTCTGAGGTGAATGTTTCGAGGAATGTCACATCTGTGGCGTTGTTTACCTCGTGTGTTTGTTGCGTGTCCGGCGGCTCCGCTTGGGCGCTGGGTGGGCGGCGGGGCGGCTCGGGAGCAAGCACATACCCTCTGCGCATTTCCCTTTTGTTCATTGGTATGGGCATTGCTGGTATTTTGGTCGTTGTGGTCTTTACTGCGACTGCGTCAGTGTTAGTTTTGTTGTCATTGGTGCTACTGTTATTGATATTGTGATGATTATTGCTATTATCTTTATTAGCATTATTACTGTTATCATTATAAACATTATTACTTTTACCATTATTAGCAGTATTGTTATTAATATCATCATTGAGTACTGATTATTACTGATAGTTGATAATCATTATTAACGTTATCAGAATCGCCATTGCTGAATATCCATATATCCATTTATCATTCCCCTCTAAGGACATGGCGATAAACAATAAGACCCAATAAGGAGAGGCGCCTTTTGCAAGAACATCCACGGACAGTCCCCAACAGGAGGCGTGAAGTCCTTGGCCTATGTCAGCCTCAGAGACATTGGTGTTAGAGAGTGGGCGGTGACCTCAGGTGACCGGAGTGTGACCTGTACATAGAGTCTGTGGGCAAAGTATAGAGCCAAAGAGTCTCGCCAAAAAGCGTTGATGAGGAGACGAAAGTAGAGTCAGATTGATGGATCAATTTTGTGTGGATGATGGAGATACTAGTACAGATGAATAAAAACTTATGCAATTACGTCTTGGAAATGGAGTATGATTTATTGAGAAGAAACGGCAGATAATAATTCATTTTACAATAATACAATGATGAAAGTTAACCTTCAAACCAAACGAGATATGAATCCATAAAGAGGAACACAAAACAGGAGGAATTACTTATGAAGTGAGAGATAGGATGAGGTCACGTGAACAGAAATACACCCAAGGGATATGGTATTATACGTAGTATGAAATTCACATCTGATATACCACATCTACTGCGAACGGAAAATGTAAATTAATTCTCTATTATCTTGAAGCAGTGTGAGGTCAAAGAGCAGCAACTATAATGACATTAGTATTCTGTGCACAAAGGAGAGAGAGAGAGAGAGAGAGGGAGGAGTGGCAAGGAGGGAGACGGAGAGAGAGTGAGAGGTCAGGGAAAGAGAAAAGGGAGCGAGAGTGGGAGACAGATGAAAAGGGAAAGGGGAAGAGAAAGGGAGCGGATAGAGTGCGCGAGAGAAAACAGACAGACAAAGACAGAGAGACAGGGACAGAGACAGAGAACCAAAACTCACCACCGCGTAAGCAAATCGAACCCCATTTTAGGCCTTCCATCTCACAACCAAAATCCAAGCCGACAGCCGCAGCCCCCAGAATCGGCCCGCCACCGCAGCTGATTTCACGCCCCGCCGTATTCCGAGCGCGGAAGTCGACGGCGAAGGCAGGAGCGGCGAGCGAGGGGCGGCGCGAAGAATCTGGGTCAGAGAAGGAAGAATGTATGGCAGCCAGGAGGAAGAGCCAGACAGGTGGACCCGCTGCCTCGGCTCCTTCGGCTCGCTAGTGGCTGCCGGTCGCCTCACTCACGCAAAAACTGGCGGCGTTCATGGTAGAAAGTCCCGCTTTTAGCACTAAAGAGGAGGAGGAGGAGGGGGATGGAAGGTAATGAAAAAAGAGGGTAAGGAGGAGGAGGAGGAGGATGTAGGGGAGAAGGATTGAAAAGGAACGAAAGAGAGGGTAAGGAGGAGGAGGAGAAGGATGGAAGGGAATAAAAAGAGGGGGAGGAAGAAGATGTAGAGAAGGATAAAAGGGAATAAAAAAAATTGTAAGGAGCTGGAGGAGAAGGAGAGGGAAGGGATGTTGGAGCTTATCAGAGATATAGATGCTCAGGTATGTGTTACGTTGGTAGATGGAGGAGGCGTTGTACGTGGAGTAATGTTACTTACTGTCGAATTCCCTTTAGAGATTCACGGATTCACGCAAGAACATACACATGGGTTTATTAACACGCATAATACCTCTTCATAAGTGGAAAGAACGACAGGACACGGCAATTCGTCCAAAATACTCCCTGGTGCAGCTCGCAGTGAACGGAACCCGAGGGAGCTCCACGGGGCAGCAGGTGGCGTGGGGCCCATCGTCAGGGCAGCGAGCACCTTGTACACTTTCTCTTTCTTCGGATCAAGTGGAAGTGGCTACGCAATGTGCCCCTCGGACGCGCCGTGCTTCGCCTATGCCGAGGAAACCTTTTAAGTTGTATAAGTGTCGCTCCGATGGCAAAGACGAAGAGGGAATGGCGGGTAATTCGAACAGGAGTATATAGTGATCCTGGCGAGGGTGAGCATGTGGGGAATGTGTGTGTGTGTGTGTGTCCGTTAAGAGATTGTAGCATGCTGTTTTAGGCAACGTAACGGGATGCCAGGCTGCCTCTACCAACTGAGATAAGAGTGAGTACCCGACACACACCGCCTCGAGTCCCCGATACCAAGAGCCAGGTCATTTAACACAACCCGTCGGAATGCGAGGCACGCGGTACAGCCACGCAAATGAAGGTGCGCGCAGGTTGCCGAAACGATGCGCGATACAGCTCTTGACACGGTGCGCACGGGGTAAGCTCTCTCACGTGGCTGCCTCGCATATACATGAGGCATTGACAGGGCTGAGGGATGATACAGGAAAGTGAAACGCCGGTGAAAGTGAGTTGAAATGCCGGCAGTCGGGGCGCCATTGACTGGCGTTATTCGATTCAGGAGACGCTGTTATGGCTGATGATCTCCGGGTTTCTTGTGCAATTACGCAGACATCATGCATCCATATATGCATACATATATACATGTATATATATGTGTGTGTATATATATATATATATATATATATATATATATATATATATATATATATATTGTGTGTGTGTGTGTATTGCCGTGTCTAGAATATCGTCTGGAAATATGAAAAGGTCTTAAGCAAAGACCTTTTTCTTCTCCGTGTAATTCGCAGACAAAAATAGCAACACCTCGAAAAGACAAGTAAATTATAATAGTTTGACTGATATCCGAAGGTCAGCAACCGCACATTCTCATGTTCGAACTGACCGGAATACGAGTGTGAATGACTTTATGTTTGAGAACATTCGTGACACTTTTTTACTATTAGAGAATTGTCTGAGATGTGAGTTCTAAGTGGCAGCCTTGATCTACACTGAAAGAGAGAGAAGGAGAGAGAGAGAGAGAGAGGAGAGAGAAGAAGGATAGCTAGAGAGAGAGAGAAAGAAGAAGAGAGAGAGAGAGGAGAGAAGAAGGATAGCTAGAGAGAGGAGTGGGGGGAAGAGATAGGCAGAGAGAAGAGAGATAGAAAGAGAAGAGAGACAGAGAGAGTTGACACCATCAGCGGGTTTGAACTGAAACTTTCTGGTTCTAATTTCATGATTTCTTCATATCATGTTGCAAATTCAGTGTGCCGTCGAATTATAGTCGTAATGAGGCCACTCGGTTCATCTACATGCATCGTCGTCGAACTTTTTTTTTTTTTTTTCAATCGATTTTATTTCACTTTCCTCACCGGAAGTGAAAATGGACCTCGTTTCAGTAAATGGCCTTTTGGTGTCAAGAGTTTTTTTCTTTTTTTTCGTGTGGGCGAGGAAATACGGGCGTGGTTATTCACTCCAGAAGATTGGCGTGGGTTGAAATTCCATTTTTAGCGTAAGGTTAAATTACCTCCCGAGTTATTGCTCCAACTGCTATTTTTAATATTATAAACATCACAACTATCATTATTTCGAGTCTAACCACCAACCACAAACTACTGCCTCTTCTGCTACTAGTAATCTTACACCAGTATACCAAGGACTAGTATTACAAATATTACTAGAACTACAACTGATTATATATACTAGTAAAACAAATAATGAATTACAACCATGCCTAATATGGAAAATAGGTCATGTTTGTATTTGTCAGATTCCACTGCCTTACGTCAAGATACTTTTAAGGATATATTTCAAGATAAAAACAAAAATAAAACAATTGAAAATGTAATTAATTTATATGGTTTACGACTTTCTAGCTCTGGTTTGGTAATAGAGGCGTTTTTCATGGAAAGTTGCCTTGAGGATGGTCCCTATTATCATAACCGCTTTTATGGTGGACATGAGAGAAGATTGCGTCATATAAACACGTGTTGGGAGGAGTTAATGGCCGGATAAGATATATAAATAAAAAAAGAAATAAAAGATAATTTGATTTGAAAGAGAGAAAGAACGATCATGAAAGAGAAGAAGAATATAGAAAAAATGAAAAGAAGCCAAAAACAAAACAGAGAAATGAAAAGAAACCAAATATATGGCTTCGATAATCCTAACCTAACCTAACCCCCCAAACAAACTCTTATTTTCGCGTCCTCGACTTTCGCGTAGCAGGCTTTTCACTTTTCCCATGGCTCGTTTTCCCTTCAGCCGCAGCCCATAGGTACTTAGGGTCGGCGTGTGACCAAAAGGCGAGCATTTCTACGCCTACAAGAAAGGAGAAGGGGGCGGGAGGGAGGGAGCGAAGGAGGGAGGGGAGGTAGGCGAAGGAGGGAGGGGGGAAGGGGATGGGAGGGAGGGGAGGAGAGAATGAGGGAGGGAAGGAAGGGAAAGTGAATGGAAAAGGAAAGGGAGGGGTAAAAAGGGGAAGTATGAGAAGTAGAAGCGAGAGAGAGAGAGGGAGAGAAGGGAAGGGAAGGACGAGGGAGGGAAGGCAGAAGTAGCATAAGGCGAAAAAGGGAAGCGACAGTGAAAATAAGGAGTAAGGGGGGAGAGGGAGGGGGAGGGGGTGTTTGGGTGAAGGTAATCCCTCCAACACCTTGTATTTGGGTGAGTGCTTGTCCGTGGAGGGAAAGCTCTTGACAGGATGTTTCGTGGTCAGAAATCCTCGGTGAATGGCTCTTCTAGGGACACGCGCGCGCACACATAGCCACTTGATGTACGTACATACATATACAAACCTGTGTGTGTGTGTGTGTGTGTAGGTTTGTGTGTGTGTGTGTAGATATAGATAGGGATATATAGATATTGACACAGATATAGGGAAAGATGTATAGATACGAGATGATGACTATGATGACTACACATACACGCACACACACGCACACACGCACACACAGACACACACACACACACACGCACACACGCACACACAGACACACACACACACACACACACATATATATATATGTATATATATACATTTATATACATATATATATATATATATATATATATATATATATATATATATATATATATATATATGCGTGTGCTGTATATACAGTAAATACAAATTGAATATAGGTAGACAGACAGACAGAGAGAAGAAAGAGAAAGGGAAAGTTGGACAGGTATAATAATGTGAAAGAGGGAGAGGGTAATGGCCATTAAAAGTCCACCTGTCCTGCGCCCCATGATTAGTCCGACATGACCTTGGAGGAAAGGCATTAAGTCCGGCGGCCGTTTGGAGAAAGAGAAATGGCGGGAAAATACAGAAGTCGTATAGCGACCCCGTGAAAATGCCGGAAAGGGGGAACGCATGTGGAGAACGATTAAATTTATATATTTCTTTCTTTATTACTTTCTCTCTCTCTCTCTCTCTCTCTCTCTCTCTCTCTCTCTCTCTCTCTCTCTCTCTCTCTCTCTCTCTCTCTCTCTCTCTCTCTCTCTCTCTCTCGCCCTCTCCCTGGCCCTCTTTCTCTCCATCTCGCTCTCCCTCCCTCCTTCCCGTCTCCTCTTTCTCTTTTTCATCATCTTTCTCCCAATTCCTATCTACTCATGGAACTGCTTAAATCAAAGAGTTATCTGCTGGCGAAAGCATCAACTCAGAACCTTTCTCCCAAGCGAAATGAAAAGTGAGAAAATCTACTATTTCTCTTTTCATTTAGTTTCCCTTTTATGGCTAGTAATAGATATATATTCTCCTGTTACTCCTAATTACGTTTTTATTCTTATTCTTATCAGCATTACGTGTCTGAATCGGATGTAGAGCGATGAGTCACCCGGTCTCTCCAAGGTTCAAGAACTTTCTCTGCGACCTTCCTGTCTAGACGTCCGTGGGATGGGACAGATGTACTCGATTTGTGGAGTTCTTTTCTTTCCTATTTCGGGTTTGTTGTTAAAAGGAGAGAGAGAGAGAGGGGTGGAGATGGAAGGAAGGAGAGGGAGGGAGGTTGGGAGAGAGGGACGGAGGGAGAGAGAGAGAGAGAGAGAGAGAGAGAGAGAGAGAGAGAGAGAGAGAGAGAGAGAGAGAGAGAGAGAGGGAGGGAGGGAGGGAGGGAGGGAGAAAAAGGCGGAGAGAGAGAGAGAGACAGGCAGACAGACAAACAGAGAAAGAAAGAAAGAAAGAGACAGACATGCAGACAGAAATATAGTTACACATACGTGAGAGAAGAGACACCAAATAGATGATGTGTTTCCTTACGTACTGAATAACCCTGTGATAAATGTTTCCCATACTTTACCTCAATGCGTGAGAGTTTTATAGAGAGCGCTGGGACATACACTTTTAGGTTAGGATCGAGTGAAAATCACAGCGAAACCGAACAGATATTTATAATATATATGATTTGCGGAGTTACTTCGTCATGTACTTGCTATAGTTAGAATACATGTCTTTTTGAAAGGAATGTTGGACCATCACGAATATATATAAACGAAAATGACGGAAAAAAGACATACGAGTTAGAATACAGGTCTTTTTGAAATGCATGTTGGACCGTTACGAATATATGTAAGAAAACCCCGATAAAAATATGTACCGGATAGAAATTTCGGATTGTGACGACACTACAGATGATGGTTTCCGGTTATTAAATCAAGATAGGATTGCATTATCGTTGTGTAAAAGATGTGCGGAGTGTCTGTCTTGGCTTCAGGGTGTATAGGAGAATTCTGGAAGTAACATAGATTTCAAAATATGTTTAGAGTGCTTGTGAATTCTTGGTAGTCTATTGCCACCTTTTCCAGCGGTTACAGAAAACGACAGGAACCGAGTTGCCAGATGCTTTCCTCCTATTTCGGATATTTCATGCACATTCGTACTTATCTATAACACCGCAATACCTACCATAAGATGCCAAAAGCCATCTTGGATATCATATTCCAAAATACTGAGTACCTGTTGGAAAAAAATGCCAGTACAGTAAAATAGCAAGCCGTCAACCGCGGCCATTCCCATTACGTCACAGAAATGGGCGGAGCTTAGAGGCCTGTCTCACCTCCGACCACGAGACAGCTTTGGGTGTCGCGTCGCGTCACGAGACACCCTAATTGACACCGGAAAAGATGGCATATATGTGGATCAGTCTATCTGTCTGTTTATCTATTTTTCTATCTATCTGTCTATCTATCTGTCAATCTATATAATATATCTGTCTGTCTATCTATCTATATATATACATATATATGTCTATCTATTTATATACATCTATCTATCTATCTATTTTTATACATCTATCTATCTGTCTATCTATCTATATACAAAGACATCTAAATATATATGAACCGCCTACGTCTTGACGAAGAAAGCCAGTCAAGAAAGACAACAAAACCCTCTGCCTGCATCCAAAGCAACTCCAGATTTCAGAAGAAAAAAAACGACCCACGTGGACAGGCGTCGATCGGTCCCGCCCATCAGTCAGACCTAAAACCGATTTTCAAGGTTTCCGAGCCTTGGGGACTTTCGGGTCCTGTCGGGGCTGCGAAAGAGGGCCGTGTCTGATGGCTGGGTTACCGTGGGACTCGATGACCACAGGACCCGCCGCGACGCAAGGGAAGGGAATAACAGTTTAATTACTAGGCCTTCTTTCGTTTCTACTTTATTTCTTTCTGGTGTTTATTTTTTTTCTGTTCTTTCTTCATTCTTGGGTCTGGATTTTTTTGTGTTTGTTTGTTTTTCTTTCTGTTTTTTTTTTCTGATACGATTTTTTTGGGGGGATGTATACCTAGCTTCCCTTCGTCTTTCATTTCAGTTTATTAACACCTCTTTCTCTCTCTCTCTCTCTCTCTCTCTCTCTCTCTCTCTCTCTCTCTCTCTCTCTCTCTCTCTCTCTCTCTCTCTCTCTCTCTCTCTCTCTCTCTCTCTCTCCCTTTCATTTTCGCTCACCCTCCCTCCCTCTCTCCTTCCCTCCCTTCCTCCCTCTCTCCCTCCCTCCCCGTCCCCTTCCTCTCTAATCTCCCATTCTTTGCCCTCCCCCTCTCCCTCTCTCTTTTAACTCTCTCTCTCTTCTCCCTTTTAACTCCCTCTCCTCTCCCTTTAGCCTCCCTTCCTTCACAATATAACGGCGACCTGCTTACACTCCCTCTCTGAGTTTCCACATGTCGCTTTTCAGTTAATATGAGACATCTGGTGTCGACAGGTGTGGCGAGGTGTGGGGGGTAGGGGAGGGGGGTGAAGGCGGGGGCTGGGGGAGGGGGTGTCATGGGGGGCGGGTGAGATAGATTTTCCTTTTGTTTGCGGGGGTTTTGTAAGGCGGTGCGAGTGTTGTGGGGGTTTTCACTTGGGATTTGCGATTGAGGTGTGAGAGATGGGGGGAGGGGGAGGGGAGGGTGGAAAAAGAAGGAGGGGGGGATATTGAAAAATGCTTTTGTATATTTTGTTGTTTTTTATGTCTATTTTAGTCTGATAGAATTCCTTCACATTTTTTGATGCAGAACTATCTTTATATCTGACTTGAACTAAAACATGCAAGCATATTGGTACAATCTACAAGTATTTTTTTTATTTTAATATGTACCAATACACAACAAATAAAAAGATACAGTTGCATTAATACCTAGCAGATGTATCCATATCCACGCAGCTAGGAATAACATCTTGCGCGGAAAATGGGCGAAGGAAATGGATGTTTTACGTCACTGGAATTTCCCTTTCCCGCTCGTCTTTTGTTTTTAGTTTCGGCCGACATCTTGACCCTCTTCGTCTTTGCTTTTGTTATCGTTTGCTTTATTCTCTTTTCGCGTTTTTATGACCTACATTTTTGGTGGATTTTCTCTTCTCTTGATTTGACTTTTCGGGCATTTCTTAATTTTCCCCAGAAAATAGATTTATAGATTTATGGAAATGTGTCAATACATAGATATCTACATACATATATACACATATGCATACATATGTACATACATACATACATACATACATGCATATATACAAACAGACAGGCATACATACATACGTGTATATATATATATATATATATATATATATATATATATATATATATATATATATATATATATATTTATATATGTATGTATGTATGTATATATATATATGTATATATATATATATATATATATATATATATATATATATATATATATATATATATATATATATATATATATATATACGTACTTACAGAGAGAGAAGGTTGTGGACAGGTGCCTGTCGTCTATTCCACTCGCATTTCGGTCCTTCAAATTAAATACACTCTACCCTTCACAAATGACACTCGCGATGCCTCATTACAGCATCAGCACATGAAGGTCTTGCCATGTTTTGCGTCCGAGAAATGTAGACCAACGAGAGACACGCACAACGCCCGCCAAATGCGTGTTTTTGCGAGACGCCCAAACAGCCGCCTGAAGGTGCGGTTCGGCGGCGCCCCTCCCTCAGACCTTCGCCCGTTCCCTGAGTCCATGGCAGCGTGCGTGCCCCTCGAATCAAAAGGCCATTACCTTGTCTGGGCCATTAATCTCTCGTGTCATTAGTGTATTGCTTAATAGACATTGCCTAATTCAGTCAGTCAGTGTCTCGTTCGGTCTTCGGATACGCGCACGTGCATACGAACACGTACACTGTCGCCGTTTGTTGATGTTTGTGTTCGTTCACATGCAGATGAATAGAATAGACAAACACATCGTTTTCTTTTCTTAATACTTCTTCAGAATCTTAGGCATGGGGCGTCTACCTGTACTGTACTACTTTTGCATCTACCTGTACTGTACTACCTGTGCGTCTACCTGTATTTACTTATTCTCACTCGCGCCCGTCGCGCACGTAGCTTAAAAGCGCCCCCACTTTTTTTTCTTTTTTTTTTTTTAGGTCATAAGGGCTATGGACAAGGCCTTTTTTTTTTACCTCGCCTGGGTCCGTCCTACCTGTTCTTGCGTCTCTGTTTTGTCTTGCCAAAATGCCCTTTCTGGTCCACCTGGTGATCCACAACACTGACCAAAATAACCCGGAAGGATAAATCTCCCCAAATATCCTGGAATATTCGCGAAGGCATTAGCATGGAAGGGCATTTGAAAGTATGGGATTAGAGGGAGGAGGATAGGGGGGAGGGGGGAGGGGGTAGTCAGGTAAGCAGGCGGGGTACCTGCTACAGATTCTCGCAGACAATGTAGGCCGAAGGAGGGGGGTAGGGGGAAGGGAGGGAGTGAGAAGGGGGGTGTTTAGGATGATGAGGGGGAGAGGGAGCTCAGATGTGTTGGAGGTGGTGTAGAGTAAAGGAATGAGGGGAGGTGTTGGAGGTGACGAGCAGTGGTGGTGAGGGACTAAAAGGTGTTGGAGGTGACGAGGGATGGTGGTGAGGGACCGATAGCCGTTGTAAAGCGAGGTGGAATCAAGGTGTTCTATAGGTGTTAGGGAGGGGGGAGGAGGGGGGTGAAATGTGGGGTAAGGAGGAGGAGAGGGGGGCATGTGGGGTAGGGGGAAGGAGGAGAGGGGGACATGTGGGGTAGGGGGGAGGAGGAGAGGGGGACATGTGGGGTAGGGGGGGAGGAGAGGGGGACATGTGGGGTAGGGGGGGAGGAGAGGGGGACATGTGGGGTAGGGGGAGGAGGAGAGGGGGACATGTGGGGTAGGGGGAAGGAGGAGAGGGGGACATGTGGGGTAGGGGGAGGAGGAGAGGGGGACATGTGGGGTAGGGGGGAGGAGAGGGGACATGTGGAGTAAGGGGGAGGAGTGGGGGACATGTGGGGTAGGGGGGAGGAGGAGAGGGGGACATGTGGGGTAGGGGGGAAGAGAGTGACATGTGGTTGCTGCAGTCTGTTTCCTAGGTACCTCACCACAAGGACGGCTGCTTGTCAGTTAGGTGAGTCGGGTGTTTTTTCAAATGAATTTATAATTGGTTGTTTCTTGCTTTATGGTACGTATGGTAATTAGTGCTGTCGTACACGGAATCTTATACCTATGTATATATTTGTCTACTCATCGGTTTGTAGGCCTGTCTGTGTCTACAAATATTTGTCTCTACATCTACATGTCTGTTGGTTTGCGTGTCCAAATATAGACAGCATTCTGGCTAACTGTGATTTTCCGTCTGTCTAATTACATAGCTGCTGCTTATCTGTCACTCTTTCTGAATATCTATATGTCTGTCTGTTTGTCTGCCTCTTTCTTTCTTTCTTTCTTTCTTTCTTTCTTTCTTTCTTTCTTTCTTTCTCTCTCTCTCTCTCTCTCTCTCTCTCTCTCTCTCTCTCTCTCTCTCTCTCTATATATATATATATATATATATATATATATATATATATATATATATATATATATGTATGTATGTATGTATATTGCATATATATAATATATATATATATGCATATATGCATACTATCTATTTATTCTTTTATCCATCCTTGTAACTATGAAACCGTGTAAATTCTGAAATCGTTCACCTTATCATTCTATACTAGTCTACGACTATGTTGCTGTTTGAAGAATATATACGAGAGAGAAGAAATTAAAATGTCGCATCAATCTTCACCGTTTCCGCTGACTTCGGGTCGTCTACGAAAGAAATGAATGGCGTTACTTACAGCATTCCTCTTTAGTCGACCTAGAACTTGAGAATTTCCGACCCGGAGAACATCAGCAGCAGAAGAGGGGGATATGGAGGGTGGGGGAGGGGAAGAGGGGGGTATGGAGGGTGGGGGAGAGGGAGAGGGGGATATGGAGGGTGGGGGGAGGGGAAGAGGGGGGTATGGAGGGTGGGGGAGGGGAAGAGGGGATGAAGAGAGAAAGAATAGGGAGAGTGGGAGGGAGGAGGGAAGGAAAAAAAAGGTAGAGAGAAGGTATAAGGAGACCGGGAGAGGGGGGGAGGGGAAAAGGAGAGAGGGAAGCGGAATGAGAAGTGGAGGAGGGAAGAGGGAAAGGAGAATAGAAAGATAGAGAGGGGGGAGGGAAGGACGCAATTTAAGAGGTCAGTGTAACTTCTTTTCATGGCGATGGATGACACGGCACTCACACTACATTATCTTTTTTTAAGTCTTCGCCTTAAGGAATGGAAAGGCGGAAGTGCGTCTGACAATTTTTAAAATGCATTTCACTCTTACATTTCCAAAATGGGTTAATAAAGTCTAAATCATCACATGCATTACGTATATAGGCCTACCATGATGGTGCATACATTTTGTAAAGTGATACTGATAGGAAAGCCCCAAATAAAGTATAATGATTGACGTGTTAACTTTATTTCTCATGTCTAGATCAAATGGAGTTAAATTTTGTGCTGTATTTCCCTTTTCACGCTTTCTACAGACAGATATATCTAAAGTTTCTCGTTTTCAAAGCTATTAGCAACGCCAACAACACACAAAAATACAAATACTAATTAATAACAACCATTATGAGCTTATACTTACAACTCTCTAAACGAACCTGTTAGATAAACCAACACAAATTCCTATTTAACCAGTAACAGTGTCCCAGTGTCCCTCATTTTAGCGTTTCAGGACTTCCTCAAAGATGGCAGCCAGATCACCCAGGCTTAAGGGTCCTCACTGATCTAAATACGGCACGAGGTAACGAGCGATAAGGAACCCCAGACAGGTCCCGTTATCCATGATTTTAATGATAGATTTGGTATCCCCGACTCGCGCAGAAACCAGGCCAAGGTGAATACCGTAATACCCCGTGGCTTGTAGGCCTACTTAAATGCGTCACGGCCTTGCCCCTTCCCCCTACCCCCTCCCCCCTCCCCTTCCCCCCTCTGGTTAAAGTCTACGTGGACTGAATGGAATGGCGGAAGTAGTTTGGTTTTCGCGAAAGATGAGTTAGTGTATTCGATTGCTTGCGGTTTGAATGTCTGTTCTATTTATCGCTCTGTCTGTTCTATCGGTTTATCGCTCTCTATTTATCTATCTGTCTATTTATCGCTCTTTTTTCTATGTATTTATCGCTCTATCTATTTATATATATATATATTTATCGCTCTATCTATCTATCAATTTATCGCTCTCTCTCTCTCTCTCTCTCTCTCTCTCTCTCTCTATATATATATATATATATATATATATATATATATATATATATATATATATATATATTTATTTATTTATTTATTTATTTATTTATTTATTTATTTATTTATTTATATTTATATTTATATTTATATTTATATTTTTCGCTTTCTGTTTTCTGTTTATCTCTCTCTCTCTCGGCGTGACCATGCAAGAACGAACGGTGAAGGAACCATGAAAGTGCTTTTGCTTCGGCGGGTGACGTCATCATTGCATAGGCGGGCTTGCGAACTCACTCTCAGAACACACAAGAGATGCCGTGTTTGGTCGCATTGCCTAACAAGATAATGTGTAAGTGCATAACAGTCTGTGACGCAAGCCATATGCAGGTTGGGAAGCACCGTGCTTTATAAACTTAAAACACACGTACACATGCACTCATATACATGCACGCACACACACACACACACACACATGCATACATACATACATACATACATACATACATACATACATACATACACACACACACACACACACACACACACACACACACACACACACACACACACACACACACACACACACACACATAGACACACACACACACACAATCACTCGCCCAATCTCTTATTGACAAGAGCTGTACAGTTGAAGATGTTTTTTGTATATTTTTTTCTCCGTCGTGACTCTTCAGTCTACCTTGCTTTTACTCTCCTAAATCTTGAATTAAAAGAAAAAAACGAAGGACATTATTATTAGAAGAAAAAAACATATATTTGTATAATTTTCTTCATGCAATGATCATGTCGATGATAACAAAATATCGTCAAAATTATGCATAATTTGAATTCGTGGTTCCAGTGTTGTAAGATTTTTTTTTAACCAATAATAGCATGATCCCACAGAAGTAGACATGATGAAATAAACCACAACAGAGGAGGTGAATAAGGAGGAAAAATGGTCACAGATATGATAATTTAGAGATAATTGTACCAAAAAATATTCGACAAATTGCGTACATAAATCAGCTTAGCAACTTCCTGAATCCACTTCTTTTTCTACATCGGCTCTACCTTTACCTACCCCATCAACAGAAGGCAAAGGACACAAGAGAAAAAAGGGAGAGAAGAAGAAGAAATAGGGAGATAAATAAATAAAAAACTAGTTCGCATTAATATAGGGTTTGCGTTACGAAGAGAAGGCAAAAAAAAACAGCCGTTCTTGCGGACATTTTTGCGAAATCTGGAAATCTCTTGTTACCTTCGCAAATTAATGTTTTTTCTTTCTTTGTTTTCTTTTTTTGGGGGTGATGGGTTGTGATGGGGGGAGAGGGAGTATATGGGCTTTGTGATTTAGTGGATATGAATGATAGAAAGAGGTTACAAGAGACATATCGACGATGATAAGGCTGACGTCATCTACCTTTTACCATAACGAATGCTTACACGCTTCACTATCATCTGCACAGTCATCACTGCTTTTTGTTCATCATCCACCATATCATCATTCGTTCTACATATTCATCATCGTTTTATCACTCCGTCCTGCTATCACTTCCATCATCATCTTGATCATCACCACCACCATCATCAATCATTATCATTTTCATTATCATTATCATTATCATAATCCTCAAACGCACCACCACCACCATGATCATCATCATCATCATCATCACCACCACCACCACCACCACCCCACCATTACCATCATCATCACAATCTTCATCTCCACCACCACCACCACCCCATCATTACCATCATCATCACAATCTTCATCTCCACCACCACCACCACCCCATCATTACCATCATCATCACAATCTTCATCTCTACCACCACCACCACCACCTTCTTCATCACCATCATCCTTCACCATCTTCATCACCATCATCCGTCATCATCCAGCATCACCATTCATCACCATCTATCACCACCCTCTCCCCTCCCCCCGCCCCCCCCTGACAGCGTCCATGGTACCGTTGCGTCGAGGCGAAGACCAGCGGGAATAATTCAAACGTAACGAGAATAACCGTTTTCCGCTGGTTTTGTGATACGGTCTTTTGGGCGCGTTGGCGTCTCCGGGTCGTGTGGGTGTGTTTTTTGTTTTGTTTTTTCTGTTGTTGTTGTTTTATGGTTTTCGGTATTTGTGATTTTTTAGTTCTTGTTTTTTTATGTTTTGTACTTATTTGTTATTTTTTAAGAATGTTGTGCTTTATTTTCTGTTTGGGTTGTTTATTCTCGATGGCTGTCTGTCTGTGTCACTCACCTTTTTTATCTCCATTATATCTGTATCTTACATCCATTTATCTATCATATTCTTTCTATTCTCCTTTTCATCCTCCTCTTCTTCTTCCTCCTCCTCCTCTTCCTCTTCTTCCTCTTCCTCCTCCTCCTCCTCCTTCACTTCCTCCTCCATCTCCTTCCTCCCCCACCCCACCCCCATCCTCCCTCCTTCCCCCCTCCACCCCTTCCTCCCCTCCACCCCTTCCTCCCCTCTCCACCCGCTCCTCTTCAACCCTAAAGTACGCGTGAGAGAGTCCGTGGAAAAGAAGGTTAAGCACGTGGTTCTCGTCCGTAGAAGTGACATTTGATATTTATTTATGGGTTTGTTTGGCTAAGGACGTTATCGATATGAAGGGGGAGGAAGGGGAGGGGAGAAAGAAGGAATTGGAAGAGGAAGGAAACAGAGTTAAGGAGGTTGGAGAAGATGGGCGGAAGGGGGGGGGAGAAAGAGTTGGAAGAGGAAGGAAAAAGAGAAGGAGATTGGAGAAGAAGGGAGGGAGGGGAGATTGAAATGGAAGAGGAGGAAACAGAGTTAAGTAAATTGGAAAAGAAGGGTGGAAGGGGGGAGAAGGAATTGGAAGAGGAGGAAAAAGAGTTAGGGAGATTGGAGAAGAAGGGCGGAAGGAAAGGAGTTGGATGAGGAGGGAAAGGAGAAGAGGAGGAGGGAAAGGAGAAAGAGATGGGGCATGAAGGGAGAAAGAAGAAGAGGGAAAGGAGGAAAAAAAGAAGAAAGAGGAGATGAGAATAGGGAGGAGCGGAAGGAGAAAAGGAAATAGGGAAATAACTAAAAACAGAAGAGAAGGAAGAGAAAAAGAAAATGAAAAGCAAGAACCAAAAGAGAAGAATTAGCATAGAACGAATAAAAATGGTGAAACAGAAAGAAGTAAATTAAAGATAGAGAAACAAAAAAAAAAAAAATAAGGATGAGAAGGAGAAGTAGAAGAGGAAGAGGAGAAAAAAAGAGAGGGAGTGCAAGAAGCGGATGGAAAGGAGAAGAAGGAGAAAACCAGAAGAGGGACCTTGGATCCAGCGGTCAATTCGGTCTCTTGAAATCGCTGACCCTGACCGCCGTCGTCAAGCTGGTCTCATGCATCATATCTGGTCTTTATCTGGTTTCTTGTCTTCCTAACTTCTATTTCTTTCTTCCTCTTTCTTTTCTCCTCCTTCTCCTGTTCCTTCTCTTTCTTTCCTTCTCCTTTTTCGTCTATTGCTTCTTCCTCTTTCTTTTCTCCTTCTCCTGTCCCTTCTCATTCTTTCCTTCTCCTTTTTCGTTCATTTCTACTTCTTTCTTTTCTCCTCCTTCTGCTGTCCTTTCTCCTCTTTTCTCTTCTATTTCTTTCTTCCTCTTTCTCTTCTCCATCTTCTCCTGTCCCTTCTCCTCCTTTCTCTTCTATTCCTTCTTCCTCTTTCTTTTCTTTCCATTAAGACCCTCATCAGTATAAGGAAATTTATTTATTTTACAAATTAATTGCGTCGCTAAAATTAGATACATGTAATTCACTCACCTAGTCATATAGCTTACTCATGGATTCCACTAGTAGCTTACTCATGGATTCCACTAGTAGCTTACTCATGGATTCCGCTAGTAGCTTACTCATGGATTCCACTAGTAGCTTTCTCATGGATTCCACTAGTAGCTTACTCATGGATTCCACTAGTAGCTTACTCATGGATTCCACTAGCAGCTTACTCATAATTCTACTTAAACATTTCACCATTCACTTACTTGGTATTTCATTCATTCATGTAGGTATTATTATAATTGTTTCCGTTGCTGTTTTCATTGTTACTATTGTTATAATTATTATATTTTTTCGATTGATTTCGTTGGTCATTCATCGTCATTCATTCACCGTTCATTCACAGTCACTGGCGACACATATGTTTATTCATATCTTTCTTCAGTCACTGACTCAGACAATTCCAAGATGACGTGAATGATTCTGTCTTTTCCTTTTACTTCTTGTTCTTGTTTCTTCTTTCTCTACTTCCCCTTCCTTCTCCTTTTCCTCTTTCTCCTTTTCTTTCTCTTCCGCTTTATCTTCTTCCTCTTCCTCGTCTTCCTCCTCTTCTTCCTCCTCCTTTTCCTCCTTCTCCTCCTCCTCCACCACCACCACTACTACCTCTTCTTCCTCCTCCTCCTCCTCCACCACCACCACTACTACCTCTTCCTCCTCCTCTTCCTCCACCACCTTCTCCTCCACCTCTTCCTCCTCCTCCTCCTCTTTCTCCTCCTTTTCCTCCTCCTCCTCCTCCTCCACCTCCACCACCACTACCACCTCTTCTTCCTCCTCCTCCACCACCACCACCACCACCTCTTTCTCCTCCTCCTCCTCCTCCTCCTCCTCTCCTTCCCTTTCTCCTCTTCCTCCTCCTCCTCCTCCTCCCATTATCTCTTCTCCATTCCTATTTCTCCTCCTTCCATCATCTCAGCCGTATTCACAAGAGCGAGTCATAAAAGCGGGTCCGTTAAACTCATGGTTACTCCGCTTCGATCCGTTGTTGTTCTGGAATGTGTATAATTGTGGAGGAAATAAGGGTTTGGGAGGGAAGCAGACAGTTAGGAGGAGAGAAAGAATAGGAGGGGGGGGGGGGAAGGAAGAAAAGGATGAGGAATCAGAAGAGGGGAATGGAGGAGATGGTTAGGAACGTGATGGATATTAGAGAATTTTTTTTAAGAAAGAAATGAAAATCTTGAGAAGAAGAAGAAGAAAAAAAATGTCCCACGAAAGTATTAAAGATGGAAAGCCTATAAAAATCCTAATGATGAAAGTCCTACGAAAATATATATAAGAATTGAAAGTCCTCCGAAAGTTCCAAAGGTGAAAATACTACAAAAATCCTAATGATGAAAGTCCTGCGAAAATCTGAAATATAAATATTGAAAATCTAACGAAAGTTCCAAAGGTGAAATTCCTACAAAAATCCTAAAGATGGAAGTCCTAAAATACTCCTAAAGATGGAAAACTTATGGAAATCCTAAGAAATTCTTAAATACCGAAAGTCCTACGGAAGTCACAAAGGTGAAAGTCCTTCGAAAGTCTTTGAAAGTCCTGTGACGACGATAGCTATAAGATGAAGAGCCTTTTAGTGGATAATGATAAGAAAGGACACGAGACAAACAGTCAAATGCCTATTATCTTCTTCTTGTCTTTTCTAAACCTCTATTTATTTACTTCCGTCTTTTTTCCTCCCTCCCTTCCTTCTTGTCTCTTCTAAACCTCTATTTATTTACTTCCATCTTTTTTCCTCTTTCCCTTCCTTCTTATCTCTTCTAAACCTCTATTTATTTACTTCCGTCTTTTTTCCTCCTTCCCTTCCTTCTTGTCTTTTCTAAACCTCTATTTATTTACTTCCGTCTTTTTCCTCCTTCCCTTCCTTCTTGTCTTTTCTAAACCTCTATTTATTTACTTCCGTTTTTTTATCTTTTTTCCTCCCTCCCTTCCATCTTGTCTCTTCTAAACCTCTATTTATTTACTTCCATCTTTTTATTTTTTTTCCTCCCTCCCTTCAATCTTGTCTCTTCTAAACCTCTATTTATTTACTTCCGTCTTTTCTCCTCCTTCCCTTCCTTCTTGTCTCTTCTAAACCTCTATTTATTTACTTCCGTTTTTTCTCCTCTTTCTCCCTCTAACATTTACATTCCCCTCGCGCAAAAATCCCTTTCGCACGCGCAATTTTATCAAAGGAAACTTGTATCTGATACCTTTTCGTTTCTCCTTTTAGATTCGTACCCGCTTCGCCCCTGATCGTCTCGGAACCCAAGCTACGAAGGGTCGCCAACGCCACAGATTCTTGGTAAGTCTTACGTTCCCTTTCACCGCTCTGTCTGTCTATCTGTTTACCTATTTATCTTTCGACCTCTTTGGGGGTTTTTCTCGTTTTTTTACTTCTTTTGTTGTGTCTTTCTTTTTGTTGTTTCTCTTTCTCTTTCTTGATTTATTTTTCATTCTTTCTTTTTTTGGTCTCTCTCTTTCTCTCTCTCTCTCTCTCTCTCTCTCTCTCTCTCTCTCTCTCTCTCTCTCTCTCTCTCTCTCTCTCTCTCTCTCTTTCTCTCTCTCTCTTGTCTCTCTCTCTTTCTCTCTCTCTTCTCTCTCTTTCTCTCTCTTTCTCTCTCTCTCCCTCCTTCTCTCTCTCTCCCTCCTCTCCTCTCTCTCTCTCTCTCTCTCTCTCTCTCTCTCTCTCTCTCTCTCTCTCTCTCTCTCTCTCTCTCTCCTCTCTCTCTCTCTCTCTCTCTCTCTCTCTCTCTCTCTCTCTCTCTCTTTCTCTCTCTCTCTCTCTCTCTCTCTCTCTCTTTCTCTCTCTCTCTCTCTCTCTCTCTCTCTCTCTCTCCCTCTCTATCTATCTATCTCCTCTCTCTCTCTTCCTCTCTATCTATCTATCTCCTCTCTCTCTCCTTCTCCCTCCCTCTCTCCCTCCCTCCTTCTCCCTCTCCTTCTCCCTCTCCTTCTCCCTCTCCTTGTACGCATGCATATTAGTCTGTTTATCTTTTTATATATATATACATTCACTTGTTCATTATTCTGTCAAGGAAAATATTATTTTTTTTTGGTCATTGGCCTTTATTTGGAACGGACATGAAGACGTAAAACTGGCTAGCATTTACGAGTGCCAAGTCCTTCGTGCACACTTGGCCCTTGCCTTAAGCCGTGTTGGCACTGCCACCGTAGGCGTGTCTGGATGTCGTAACCTCCGGTGTGGTGGGTTTTCATTTGGCACCACAGCGCCGCCCCAGATGATCATTTCTTTGTTATATATGCTATTGAAATCTGCGGTGACCATGTACTTCCTGAAAGAAAAAAAAAGGTATTTTCTTTTTCACTTTTTCTTCCTTTATATAACATGGTCAAAAGGCCACGCAGAGGGCGAGTTCCAAGCGCCAGAGAGTTTCGTCTTGAAGGTGAAAGTAAGGAGGGAATACTTTCTTGGTTGTTGTTGGTAAAAGACGTTGCTAGGAGATGAGAATGTCTTACGGCGTGGCATCTTGTGTTGTTTCCTTTGTTGCATTTTCGATATGAAGTTGTTGTTTTTTTGATGTGTCATTTGTGTTGTGTTCGTGGGTTTTTACTTTTCTTCTGTATTCCGTCACTCTTTCCCTCTCTCTCTCTCTCTCTCTATGTCTATCTATTTATCTATATCTCTCTCTATCTATCCATCTGTCTATCTCCTCTCTCTCTCTCTCTCTCTCTCCTCTCTTTTTCTTTCTCTCTCTCTCCTGTCTCTCTCTTTCTCTTTCTCTTCTCTTTCTCTTTCTCTTCTCTTTCTCTTTCTCTTTCTCTTTCTCTTTCTCTTTCTCTTCTCTTTCTCTTTCTCTCTCTCTCTCTCTCTCTCTCTCTCTCTCTCTCTCTCTCTCTCTCTCTCTCTCTCTCTCTCTCTCTCTCTCTCTCTCTCTCTCTCTCTCTCTCTCAGTCTGACTCCCTTTCCATTCAGCCTCTCCATG
>NC_091549.1:8332914-8337914 GCF_042767895.1 Penaeus vannamei
GTGTCTCTCTTTGGGTGTTTGCCGGTCTCCAGTTCTCTTGATCTGTCTGTCTCTGTTTCTCTCGTTCGGTCTTTATTTACGTTTGTCTGGGTCTGTTTCTTTTTGTCTGCCTGTCTGTCTTTCTCTTTCTCTTACTCTTACTCTCTCTCTCTCTCTCTCTCTCTCTCTCTCTCTCTCTCTCTCTCTCTCTCTCTCTCTCTCTCTCTCTCGCTCTCGCTCTCTCGCTCTCGCTGTCGCTCTCGCTCTCGCTCTCTCGCTCGCTCTCTCTCGGTCTCTCTCTCTCTCACTCCCTCTCTCTCTCTCTCTCTCTCTCTCTCTCTCTCTCTCTCTCTCTCTCTCTCTCTCTCTTTCTCGTTTCATCTTTCCCTCTCTCTCCTCTCCTCTCACTCCATCCTCTATCCATCCTCTTTAATCCCCATCCATGTATTTCCCTCTTTTTTTTCTCTCTCTCTTTCTCTCTATTCCAAACCCTCGACCTCGCTATGTATCATTTAATCTCAAATGCACGTACGAAAACATAAGAAGATCAAATAACGATGACTCGGCCGAACTGAAACCCGCTGTCCTTCGCAAAAAAGGATCTAATCCGCTCTTAGATCCTTCAAGCAGTTCCTTATACTTATTATCTTCGCTTTGCCTGCAGCTCAGGTCGAAAAAACAGCAGTTAGTCGTATTTTTTTATTCTTTTTGATTATGTGAGATTTATTTATCGTGGAATGACTATGATCTTTGTGGGATGTTGTTATCGTATGAAATATCCTTGGTTCTGTTTTTTTTATGGTAGGAAGGCGGTGGCAACACTGGCCTCGGCTCCGCGAATCATTGGCCTTTGTTTACTTTTTTCTCACCTGTTTACCTCATTTGTTTTGCTTGCCACGCGTCTCGAAACCCCCAGCAGCAGTGAGTGACATTGCGCGAAAGGACGGAGGAGGCTGCATGCATGGATATGCTCTTCCATTCTTGGAGTTTGTGTGTGTGTTTGTGTAGTGTGTGTGTGTGTGTGTGTGAGTGTGGTGTGTGTGTTTGTATATGTGTGTGTTTATGTGTGTGTGTTTGTATGTGTGTGTGTGTGTGTGTGTTGTGTCTGTGCGTGTGTGTGTGTGTGTGTAAGTGAGTGTATGTGTGTGTCTGTGTGAGTGAGTGAGCGTGTGTGTGTGTGTATGTGAGTGAGTGTATGTGTATGTGTGTGTGTGTGTGTGTGCGTAGCTTACATTCCGGCACAAGATTTCAAAAGACGGCGTTTTTATCCCCCATTTCCCCGGCGCCTCCCGCTGACCCGAGCTCGAGGCCGTGGCTAGAAGACCTCACAGTCCGAGGCGGTGACAGCCGGTGCAGTAATGTGACCGCAGGCCGTTGTTGCAATCTAGATATGTGTGTTAGTTGATCTGTCTCGATCTTAATTACTTCGTCACCTGTCGTGGCGAACGCAGCTCAAAGAGAGAGGGAGAGATAGATAGATAGATAGATAGAGAGAGAGAGAGAGAGAGAGAGAGAGAGAGAGAGAGAGAGAGAGAGAGAGAGAGAGAGAGAGAGAGAGAGAGAGAGAGAGAGAGAAAGGGCCGTCAAGTGTAAGGTGGTACTCTTTGTAATAACCATAACGAGGTCTTTGAAAATATCAGCTGTTTTGAGAAGCTGCATTGATACATAATTATCTTGGAATCTGGAATACTAAACACAGGATATTGTGCTACGAACTGACGTGAACTAATTGCTTCTCGATTCATTCATAATGAGGAAAATAGATCACCAAAATTCCAAAATCCAGTTTCTTAAGCATACATATTTTTTCATCAATCAAGTGACAAAGATTTAGAAGAAAAAGAACGCGTCCATGAATCCTCAGGTTCGAAAAGGTCGCGAAACTGTACGTGGAAGTGTCTCATCATGCATAAGATGTTGATAAGAAAAGTAATGATACATTTAAACGAGACCTGAAGTTGGCTGAGATATAGGCCTACAATTCTAAATTTTGCAACCTCGTGTATCTGCTGTTATATTTTCTTTCTTTCTTTAATTATTTTGATGTTATATCATTAGACATTCACTATGAGAATATAAATAGATTAACGTTATTTTTATTTTATTTTTTTTTTTGGTGGGGTTATATCTTTATACATTCACTATGAGAATATAAATAGGTTTATTTGTACGTATAATCATACACACTTATGTATTCTTACCCCAATCATGTTTTATGCAAATTCCATCAATCTATAATTACACAGTAAAGGTAAATATATATCGACTGTCTAATGTAGAAATACGATAATGCACGTATTGAAAATTATATCGAAACAAATTATCCACACGCAATCGCGAAACATGTATATATAATGGAAAATATTGAGACATAGGAGGGGGGTTGGCCAAGAAGACATGCGATATCAATTACTGGAAATATGTGCACCAGCGGCTATAGATACACTTATTAATTATTCACATTCCATGCTTGAGAACTTATGGGTACTATAGATTACCTTGGTGACTTTGGAATTTGGATTTTTTTTAACCTTGTATTCTTAATTATGGGATGGAAAGATGGCGGTGTGATGAGAGAGAGAGAGAGAGAGAGAGAGAGAGAGAGAGAGAGAGAGAGAGAGAGAGAGAGAGAGAGAGAGAGAGAGAGAGAGAGAGAGAGAGAGAGAGAGAGAGAGAGTGAGTGAGAGAGAGAGAGAGAGCAGACATCAGAGAGATCAAATAGAGAGACCAGAGATAGAGAGAGAGGACAGACAGAAAGAGAAAGAGAAAAAAAGAGAGATATCGAGAGAGACAAAGAGACAGAGAGACCAATAGCAGATAGCTAGAGAGAGAGAGAGAGAGAGAGAGAGAGAGAGAGAGAGAGAGAGAGAGAGAGAGAGAGAGAGAGAGAGAGAGCAGACATCAGAGAGATCAAATAGAGAGACCAGAGATAGAGAGAGAGGACAGACAGAAAGAGAACGAGAAAACCAGAGAGATATCGAGAGAGACAAAGTGACAGAGAGACCAATAGCAGATAGCTAAAGAGAGAGAGAAAGAGAGAAGAGAGAGAGAGAGAGAGAGAGAGAGAGAGAGAGAAAGAGAGAGAGAGAGAGAGAGAGAGAGAGAGAGAGAGAGAGAGAGAGAGAGAGAGAGAGAGAGAGAGAGACAGAGACAGAGACCGATAGCAGAGAGAGAGAGAGAGAGAGAGAGAGAGGCGAGTAGGTTAGAAGGAGGAGCCAGCTGGTGTCCCACATACTCGGGCCCCGCGTATGCCCCAACACAGCGATGCCCAAGGGGGTACATCGTCGGGGTCGACCTTGGTCGAAACGCCATCTGGTGATCCTCGAAGCATTGAACACGTCGGAGGGCGAGCCACCTCGAGGAGCACCGAGAGACCAAGAATCAGCATCAATCTCCATAAAATTGAAGTAACTGGCGATGTTATGAGCGAGGAAAAGAGGATAGACGCTAATATTTTCCTATTTTCTCTCTTTTTTTCGTGTGTTGGGGGCAGGGGGGGGGGAGTTCTCGCATATATGATCCTCGGAATTCCGAACCCAAGTTGGCCTCGACTGCCTGCTTCCGGTGACCCAAGCGAGAAGGAAGATTGGAAAGTGAGGGGTCACTTCTCATGCTTTATGTTTTTTTCTTTTTTTCTTCTTCTTTTTTAGTGTTATCTCTATTACTATTGTTATTCATTTTATAGTTATATAATGAACCATTTTATAATAGGTATTATCATTGTTATTGTGATTCTTATTACCATTCTTATTATTATTAGTTTGCGTGGGTGTGTACGTGCATAGACTAGTAATATGTTATTATCTTGGTCTCTATATACATACATACATACATGTATACAGACACATAATCGAAACTATTGTAAACTATTGTCCAATAAAGACAAAAAAAAAACAAAGAAAAAGAAAAGAAATCTCAAGCAGCTCTCACCGCCACTGCATCTGAAAGGAATACCACGATCGCGCCCTTTGTGAAAGTAACATAGCGTATTCAAGTCCAATGCTATTGCCAACCTATAGCAGAGGCGATTGGCGCGGCATAGTTATCGTTGCGGATGCGATTGCTTCCATGGCGACCGTTGCTTCTGGTCGTGGAGGAGAGAGGAAGTGGTTTGAAATTGATGTTTGTGTGTTTTTTTCTGATTTTTCTGGGTGGGGTGGGGGGGGATATGGGTCAAGTTGAGATATAGATTGGTTCAGTTTTAAGTAATTAGGTTTCTCACTTATCAGTACTGTTATTTTTACATCATCATTGTCATTATTTTCATCATTTGCCATGTAACATTCTAAGCATTAAGCACTTTCAAGGACGGTGTGCAAGCAATCTAGGTAAAAAAAGAAGAAAAACAAACAGTACTTCATTCAGCAAAAACAAACTAGGAGATTGCCACTTAATTGCCATACTGTTACCTTGTTCATAGTTCGTTATATTCACTTTTTCTTCCGCCAGAGCAAAATGCATAGAGCGACCAGAGAGCCATATGGCGACAGATTTTAGAACATTGTAATACGCACGAATTTGAATATTCAGAGATTGTGTAAGGTTTCCGTTCTTGTAAATATGAACTATCCGGTTTTTCAATAATAAAGGGCCGAAAAGTGCTTTTGGCGGCGTTAAAGAGCATTCTGAAGGAAAGGAAAGATATGAAGGAATGCTGCGGCACCCAGCATTCACCTTGCGTGGGCTGCCAGGTGCTGATTTACATGATATTTACTACTGCAACTTTCTCTAAGCGTATGATAATGATTGATATCAGGCAAGTTTACGATATACTTGTTAAAAGGAGTGAGATATTAAAAGAAATAAAATGCATATATACACTTGACGAGATATTGCTTTCACAAGAAGAGATTATCGCACCTCGACAACACAGCGAGTTATCAGCCAATAGGAAACCAGCTTCGTGTCACGGTATCGTCTGCACGTTGCATGTTTCCAGATGGTCGTATCTTCGAAAGCAATTTATCGATATTAATAACGGTATTTTACACAAACTGGGGTCTTTAGATAGGAAAAATAGC
>NC_091549.1:8342914-8355414 GCF_042767895.1 Penaeus vannamei
TTTATATCACTTCAAGACTTGTCACGTTCGTTCAACTAGGTTAACTACTTTTGCCCTTTCACCTTGAGATTTCGCTTGCGTTCCTAGGAAGTATTCTGTTGCGGGGGCTGCCTCGGGACGCGGAAGAGGAGGAAGGGGGAAGGGCAAGGTGGGCAAGGGGAAGAAGGAGGCAAGGGAAGGGGAAAGGGAGGGGAAGGAGTAAAAGGGGGTAAGGGAAAAGAAAGGGAAAGTAAGTGAAGGGGGTAAATGAAAGGGAAACGAGGAAAGAAAAGGGGTAGTGGAAAGGGAAAGTAGGAAAGAAAAGGGGTAGTGGAAAGGGAAAGTAGGAAAGAAAAGGGGTAGTGGAAAGGGAAAGGAGGAAAGAAAAGGGGTAGTGGAAAGGGAAAGGAGGAAAGAAAAGGGGTAGTGGAAAGGGAATGGAAAGGTGAGGGGGCGAGGGGAGGGCAAGGGCAAGAGAAGGCGAAGGGGAAGGAACCTGGAAACCCCGGCATATTTCTAGCAGGGAAGGACCTTGGGGATATTCCTTCGCGCGGCGGGTCTCCTTACACATCCTTCTTGACATAATTCGTCGGAATATACCGCAGTAACTTGATCGCTATCGGGGGGCAGGAGGAGGAGGCGGCAGGAAATAGTTTCCGACTGATTCAGGTCTTTGTTTGGCAGCTGGTTGACTCGCCAGGGGGGGGGGGGGCGAAGGGCACTAGGAACGCCCCTAGGCTCTTGATAGCACGTTCATGAAAGTACGGCAGCAGCGGTCCAGGAATCGGACGATGGCTCAAGCGGTGCTTCTGGACACTCGCCAGCCGGTGAAGGGGACCCCGCCAACCCCCGGCTTTTGCAACATCCTCATAGAAGAAATTGCAAGCCGCCTCGGTACACTGCAATATTGATGAACCGTTTTGATCGCTTCGCTTGTTCTCTAGACACGGTGTGGGAAAATACTTGGCGATCGATTTTTTTTATCGATTGCTGTCTGAAGTTCTGTTGTTTGTCTAGATGGAAAATATCATATTCTACTCAGGACATCCGGGCCACTGGCTTGTACCTTGGAAACCCCCGACCGCTTTTAATTTAGGGACATTATCATTTAAAATGAGGCTTCTTTTGCATTCTGCTTCCGTTTCGTCCTTCCTTTGTAAGCCTCCTGCACTCTCTTCTTCCTCGACGCGTTCACGGCAAAGGTTATCTCAGCTGCCTCGTGTCGTAACCTTTTACTTTCAGTCACACACACGCACTCTCTCTTTCGCTTCGTCTTTTTGCTTTCTCTCTCTCTCTCGCTCGCTCACTCATTCTCTCTCTCTCGCTCACTCACTCATTCTCTCTCTCTCTCTCTCTCTCTCTTTCTCTCTCTCTCTCTCTCTCTCTCTCTCTCTCTCTCTCTCTCTCTCTCTCTCTCTCTCTCTCTCTGTCTCTCTCTCTCTCTCTCTCTCTCTCTCTCTCTCTCGCTCACACGCACACGCACACGCACATACACACAGACACATACACACAGACACATACACACACACACACTCCATCTCACCCTCTCTCCTTCGTTTACTTTCTCCTTCCCTCCTTCCCTTGTCTTCTCTTTCTCTTTTCCTGTTTTCTTTCCCCCGCATTCTCAGCTGTTAACATCAGTTCGCTGTCCTGTTTCTGAACACCACACACTCATGCTGACACGTACATAGCTTATGCAATCAATAATGTGCATTACTGCATTATGAAATAACGTTCATGCAGATTTGTTTTGATGCGATGCGAAAACACGTGGGAGAGAGAGGGAGAAAATATGCAAGCATACATGTCTCAGAGGAACCAACAAGCATGAACAAGACATCAAGTCAGAAGAGTGGTGCCCGTTCATGTGCATGAGAGTCGTCCAATGCAGGCTTGGGTGACTTCAGCCGCTCTTTGATATAATCCTTGAGCTAAAATGTAAAATATGGCCGTTGCGAAAGATTGTTTTGTACAAGTTTTTGGAGAGATCCGATAGTGGTTAAGACGGTGTGTATGTGTGTGCACGTTATATGTAGTAAATCTGATTATTTGAAACTTGCAATGCACCTCTTGCATAATCGAGAATGGAAAGTGATACTTTCCAATTTAAAGGAGGAAATTTCTGGCAACTGGAAATCCCGAATGTCAGTTCGAAATCCTGTCCGGGTATTCCTACATTGGGGGGCGGAGTGTTCTTGGGCAGCGATAGGCAGCGGTTTAATCAGTTGTGCTTGCGCGTTTGCAAGCGCCGGTGCTCCCAGAAAGGCCTCTTGACATCCCATTTTCTTTGAGTGATTTTTTTTTACGTTTTCTTTTCGGGTTTCAGCTTGAACGATTACGATTTTGTTCCCGTTATGAGAAAACAATCAGATTAGAAGAACTGCGTGGAGTGTCGTTTGAGAACCTTCCGTTGGCTGGAAAAAAAGTGCTGAAAGAGGAAGAGAAAGCTTGATAAACTTCAGTGAAGTGTCTCTTTTTTCCCTCCGCGACAACCTTCAGAAAGATCGATCCAAAGGCCCCGCAAGAAACACATAATTCGGATAATTGCGTAGGAACGTAACAAGCACAAGAAAGTGAGAGTGAGCGAGGCGGGAGGCAAGCATGAGAAACGGATCGGGCCGCCATTCCTTCCCCCCCTCCTCCCTCCCCCCTGTCGACGCCATGGAAACCCAACGAGGCTTCTGTACCAAACACCAGCGCTATGATGGGTAAGGTTTTTTCTCTTATTAGGGTGACTCGTGTTGTATGTTGTATTTTATAGTGACGGATGTGATATTGTTGGTGATGTATTGATGTGTCCGTTTTTTTTTTTTTTTTTTTTTTTTTTTTTGTGGTGTTCGGATGGCTTCGTTCCGGTTTTGATGTTTCAAGTCCAACGTTCTTAGATTTAAGTTTTTTTTTCAAGAGTGATAAACCTGTCTTGTATGTTTAATAAGCATGCGTTGTTTGACTTCCATGAAATTTAATACATCAGCTTTCATCGTAGAGAAACAAGAAATGTATAGAAATAGAAAATAAATCCCATATCTAATATACACAGGTTTTCAAGAGAAGTTTGTAATGGCTAAATTCATAATTACCACTTCCAAACATTTGCCCTTCACATACGAAAATGCGTAAAAATAGAAAGTAAATCTTCCCCAAGGTACACATATCAGCATGTACATCGAGTCGGCCTGTATTACCATAAATCATTTACCAGAGGGAACGAGTCCACAGCCGCCATCTATCTATGCACCTAAAGAAATAACATTTATGTACTTCTCCCGCCACAATATTAATATTATCACATGTAGATTTCCCTCGCCGCAATTCTAACCGCCTCTATGATCTATGAGGCATGACTGTAGTATGGTGACTGTCCACATGTCGTAACAATCGTCAATATCCTTCAGGTGTGGCTACTATAGAAAGCTCAGTGGGGGAGCATTGTTCAGCGCCACCTCAGCACCATCTGCTGTTTGTGAATGACGTTTGTTTACTCGCTTGGTTATGCTCTCAAATGTCTCTTTTTATGGAGGGGGTAATTACGGTAAAATATATGTAAGGTGATGGTAGATTTTAATTGGGGGGGGGGGGGGGAGTTACGTCGAAATAGATGCATGGTGGTGATAGAATGGTGTTTGGATAGGGTGAGGATAGTGATCTGTGAAAGAAGGGTGTTGGTTGTATTACGATAAAGATAACTCACGTTTTAACAAAGCGAAGAACGGCCAAGACAAACAACTTTGGACCTTACATTGCTTGCTTAACTTGTGCGGTCCGGTTGAATGGCCTACGGTTTCTGTTTTATGAGTTTTTTTGCTTACACGCATACTCCACTAACTCTCCTTCTTCCATCTCCCTCTCAGCAAGATTAGTTCAAGAACTGTGTTTTTTTTTTTATAAAGTTGTAGGATGAAAAGGCATCCTTGTGGACCTTTCTGAATGCCTGATGTTTTTTTTTAATTGATTTTGTTTTATCCTTAAAAAACGCAAAGGGCATGATTGTCTTCAGTACAAAGGAAAAAGAAATAAAGAAAAAGGAAGAAATGGGACAGACAGATACAAAGAAGAGAAAAGGAGGGGAAAAGAAGCAAGGAAGAATATATATGACGGGAAAGGAAGCAAATAAGATTATACCGCAGGCTACGGACCCCCCAGTGTAGCAATAACTTCGTAGATTTTATCCAAATAGCACATCTTTTAGGGGACAAGGGACAGGTAGCGGACGGAGACTGCAAAGTGTGGTTAGTGGACAAAGAATTCATTGTCGACGCCCGCTCGCAGGTACCCATAGGGTCTCCCAGGGGAATTTCGGGGTTTATGCAGGGGTATCTAGGCCTATATCTGTGTTCCCTTTGCACCTGACCTGGATCTCTAAGTCCCGGCTTACCTTGATGCTTTCTTTGTTCTTCTTTTCTTCTGCTTTCGTTTTTTCTTTTTCTTTCTTAGTTCTTCAGGTCATATATTACCATATTTTCATGAATACGGATTTGCTTCGTTTATAAGTTTATGTTAAAATTGAAAAAAAGCGCATTTTTAAAATGAAGACGACATAGCAATAATAATAAAATAAAATTGTGTCTTAATGAGGAAATAGGAAATGAAAGTGTTCGAGCTCCCCTCAAGTAAACGAACACCTGGTGGCAACATTGTGTCGTCAGGCAGGAGGGGGTGATGACAAACTTTTCGTGTCTCTCTCCCTCTCTCTTAATCTCTCCCTCTCTCCCTCTCTCCCTCTCCCTCTCTCCCTCTCTCCCTCTCCCTCTCCCTCTCTCTCTCTCTCCTCCCTCTCTCCCTCTCTCTCCCTCTCTCCCTCTCTCCCTCTCTCCCTCTCCCTCTCTCCCTCTCCCTCTCCCTCTCTCTCTCTCTCTCTCTCTCTCTCTCTCTCTCTCTCTCTCTCTCTCTCTCTCTGCCTTTGGATTATGATGGGTATTGGGTCCGTGTTTATGGTGTTAATTACCTTCTTAAGTACATAAAGATGCATAGTGCGTGTTAGAGTGTGTGTGTGTGTGTGTCTGCCCATGTGTGTGGGCGTGCGTGCGTATGTTTGTCCATCTGTGTATGTGTGTTTGTGTCCGTCCATGTCTGTCCATCTGTATGTCTGTGTTCATGTGTTCTTATTTGCTTGCCTTATCAAATATCAAATAGCTGTCTATTAACTCTTGACTGGGCTTGCATGTGACAATCTACAGTGTAATGTCTATCACTGATTGCCTCACACATCAATTGCGATAACTCATTGATGATTTTCACCTTTGCAGACCATTGCCATTTATTATCGTGTCCCGTTAATCTTCAATCATCGACATATTTTTTCACAAGACATAAAAGCATAACTATCGGTCGTTTTTATCATAAAAGTGACATCACAGTTAAATGACGCGTGATGTGCATAACCTAAATAGAAGTCAAGAAAGACAATGAGCGTGTATTCCGTTTTCACATGCAATTAACCTACTTCAGAATGATTATTGCATAAGCATTCTCAGTTTTATATGATGGGGAGATGTAGGTTTAAAAGCGATGTGGTTTTGTTAAGAATATACATATTGTAAAGGAAAATGTGTATGTAGAAATAGCCATCAATTCATTTTTAGCGCTTTGAGAATTATCTTATGGGCATATTGAGAATAAAAAGAAGGAATAGATAAAAAATAAATAGACCAATATTACGGTTTTGCGGTCTGCTCTAGCTGAAGAAATTGTGTATATAGCGTTTACCAAGGACTTGGAGGAGTACTGTGGTCTGAGCTTTGCTTGAAGGCAGAAGAGCGTTCACCCTGACTGTTGCAAAAGCACAGTCGTTAAGAAAATTGAAAAAGAACATTTCACTTCATAATTCAAGATAAAACACGTAAGCAAACAACTTTGGCACGCTTCTCCCTGTCATAATCGTTCCGCGAAGAAGGCGGTGGAACTTTGAAGAAACCAGTGTCCTTGGCGAACGACACTGTAGAAATAAGAATGTTATTATCTCTGCTGCCGTGCTTTGAAGAAAAAAAAGCACGCATCGGTAAGACGATACAAATAAAAGCATTTATATGCCGTGCTTTAAAGAAACCAAAAATCACGTCGAAAAAAAAGACAGGAGAAATTTGAAAAATAATATTCCCTTCCGAAACAAAAATCTTGGAAACGAAAAAGACAGTAGAAATAATAATAATAATAATAAAAACAATATCCAACTGCTGTGCTTTGAAAAAAACAAAATCTTGTGACATGACGAAGCCCGAAGCCCAAAGCCATGCAGAGAGCGACATAAGGTGGGGTGTTAACCGCAGCTGCTAGGCCAACTACCGGATGTAAGAACTCTCGTAATTACAATTGGCTTCGTTTTCACCGTGTAGGCAGATAGATTTCTCTTATACGATACACAACAGACGTGTATATATATATATATATATATATATATATATATATATATATATATATATATATATATATGAGGCGGAGAGAGACAGGCAGGCAGGCAGACACGGATAGACTAAGAGGCGTATAATAAATACAAGAATGTGCAGTCTACAGATACACATATTCACTGTAAAGAGAGAAAAGTCTGAAAAATAGGTTGCAATTGCATTATCCTGATTAGATTAAATGCACATGCAATGATAAAACAACCAATTATAACGCTACAGTCTCCCTTCATAAACACTAATCTTCGAAAAACGGTTGTGAACTCATCTAAACAAACAGACAACCGATTTTCATACACAACACGACGAATTGTCTCGAATTGTGCCATTATCACCGTGTTTTAAGATGGCAATGATGGATTAAGTGATAGCTGGAATAAGAACTAGAAATAACTGGAATAGGAACTGGAAAGCCGGGTATGATTTTTGTCACAGCTCACAGCTCAATTTTCCTTGAGATGGGAAACTGCGGTGTTTGTTTATTTTTTATTTTTTGTTTTCTTTGGAATTATTACTTATTGATATTTGTATGTGTGTGTATGGCGAATGTGAAAATGTTGAACATGAATAGATGTTATGTTTGCACTCCTAAGAAAACGGAATCTACATTATGAATGGAATACTTGCTTCAGAATGTGTACTTGGCAGCGTGTAATTACTATCCGACATACATTGTAATGGTACGATGAGGTTCTTAAAACATAATTGGCATCGACTTGTATATTTGCATGGAAAGTAGGGGAAAAAATACGATTTGCATTGGTGCGCTGTATTCCGTCATATGAGTTGTCTGATATTCGAAGCAGAAATATCATTTACTTCCTGAACAACCAGCTGGTACAAAGTGCAAAGACTGACAAGGGTCGAAAAGTTATCGTTTTTTATTTTTTTTCGTTTTCTATTTTTATGTTTTATTATTGTTTACCAGTCTGCGATCGTCAGCTGTTTTAAACTCCAATATTTTGATTACGATCTTTCTTTTTATTTATTTTTTTAATCAGTATATTTATCTTATTTTTAGGACATGTTTACAAGAAAGTTCAAGGTTATTAATATTTCTCTCTCTCTCTCCAACAGGTATGTCCGCAAATACGTGTCACATGGTTTTCATAAGGTCGCAGAACCAGGTAAGTTTGAGAAGTGACCTAAGATGACTTGTAAAAACAACAACGAATATTTTTACTCAGCTTATCATTATATATTTCTTTATCATTTTTTAAATCTCTTCTATGCGTTTATATCTTGATCGCTTACGTCGCACAGGAAAGATAACGTAAAGTAAACGTCATATAAAATATCGTATTATCGAGAGGAATAAGATAGCGATTGCCCTTCGCAAGTCACTCTTACACCGACGCCCCTGCCCTTTGAAATGGTCCATCGAGTCCATATCCTATCAATGGTCTGGTGGACAGCGATGGCGCGCGGTGATGTAGGATTCGCATTCACAAATCCTGCTCTTTGTGGCGAGTCATTCTTCTTTTCATGGAGAGTGAGGATGGACTGTGAATCTGTCGTGATTAGTGTTTATGTCCTTTTACGTTTGCCCTTCGAGTTTGTAGAGGTTACAGTCATGGGACGCGGTAATTGTTTCTTTTTTCCTTTCTTTCTTTAACAGGAAGGACTTGGTTGTTTTGTTATTTTATGCGAAGTTGTTGGGAGGGAAGGCATGAATAGATTATTTGATATCTGTCTTTTCCGTGTCAACACATGGCGTTGACTGAGCTACGTGGTTCAGGTCTCCTGGAATGATTAGAGTGGATTCGAATATTCGCCGTCGAATTTCCCCTAAAAAATCATATCACCCAACGCGAAAAGAACCTTTTATTGTATGATATAACTTCGGCATTCGAACAGTCCCTGAAGCAGTGGCTATGACGCACATCCTGCGTTATACAAACCCTCCCTCACGCCTGCAGGATTGTCCTTTTTCGCCGATTGTTCCCGGAAGGCGAGCTTGTGTAAGTCCTCACGCCGGCCGCTCGGGGTAATCGCTCTTATACAAGCCCGATGACAGGCAGCGCGAATGAGATCGATGCGGTTTGTAGGGCTCTTTATCAACCCGGAATCTCGTTGGCGGATTTGCCGAATCAGTTCGTGTGGAATCTTTGGTATAACTAGTTGCTTAGATTGGTTAATAGATTTTGTTTAATTCAGTTTATATGGGATGTCAAACTCATTATACTTAGTTTTCTTGGTTGAAATGTGCTGTTTTCAGTGAAGTGTTTTCGACGATATCATTGAAAACGGGAAATCAAGGGTATGCATGTGTTAAACTCGGCTTACTCAGGCAGTCCGTGTTGACATTTCAGCGGTGACTTAAATATTCTTGCATTGAGTAATTTTCGCACCTTTAATTACTTTGGTTAAATTTCACGCTAATAATCCTCACTTATTTGAGGTGGAGATGGGTGGAATAAAAATGTGGAGAGAATGAGAGCACAAAAAGCGAGGTGGAGTAGATGTGTAGTAGAGAAGATAGTTAGAGAATTAACGAGAAAAGAAAAGAGATGACAGCGAGAAAGTGGAGAATAAGAGAGAGAGAAAGCGAGAAAGGAAATAAAGGAAGGTGTAGAAAGACAGGATAAATTAGACCTAACAGACACAGACAGATATAAAGAGATATTAGAAAGGCAATTGCAAGGATAAGTTTGTTAATATATCATAAAAAAGCTACTCTATTGTTGCATCACAAGAAAAAACACAGAAATATGGGTGCTTGGTGATAACTCAAGGAAATACCCGAGTAATGTATCCTTGCTGGTCAGAATATTCATTTGTTTTCATAAGCAGTCCTTACGCTTTGTTTTGGGAGCTCACTGCATTGGAAATAACGGAGGATGTGGTTATTATTAATTTTGTTTTGTTTTGTTTATCATTTTTCGTTTTCTTGTTTATTTAGTTTTATTGTTTTGTTTATCTTTTGGTTTTATTGTTTTTTTTATTACTTCATGTTATTGTTTATTTACTCATGTTTTGTTTATTTTTTTCATTTTATTGTTTATTTACTTTTTTGTTTTGTTTATATTTTGGTTTTATTGTTTATTTACTTTTTTGTTTTGTTTATCATCTCGTTTTATTGTTTATTTATTTTGTTTATTTATTCATTCTAGCTGTTGTTTATTTATTATTTTTATTTACTTTCAATTTATTGTATTTGTTTTCATTTACTTATTTATTTTAGCTGTTATTCATTTATTCAATCTTTTATGTACTATATTTTCATAGTATTTGCTTCCATTTATATATTTATTTTGCTAAAATTTACTTACGAAAGAGAATCTAGAAATAATGAGAAAAAAATGAGAAAAAAAAATTTACTTACGAAAGAGAATCTAGAAAAAATGAGAAAAAAATAGGCAACGGAAGTCTGCTTGTGGACATAACAAGAGGAAGGAGGAGGAACCGAAGGCAATTAGTGGAGTAGCAAGAACAGCGGATCTTTGGGCTTTGTCCTTGGGGAGAAGAGGCAGATTGAGAGGACTGAGAGGAAACGATGGATTGCAAACCGCGCGCGTGGGTTGTGAATCACTCTGCCAGATGCTTAAGGGAAATCCCCCTTCTCTTTGGCTTCTTCTTTCTCTCTTTGTCTTTCTCGATTCTTGTGTTCTCTTTCTCTTTCTTTCTCTTTTTTTCTTTTCAGTTTTTCTTAATTCTGTATTATTATTATTATTCTGTAGATTATTCAATTCTTTATTCTCTTCGTCTCCTCTCTCTCTTTTCTTCATTTTCTCCACTCCTGTAATCCACTTTCCTCTGTCTTTTCCCCCATCTTCCATACTTCTGTATCTTCCCACTCTTGTATTCTCCTTCTCCCTCTCCCTTCCAACATCTTTGCACTTCTTTTTCCCGTCACACCTCCTTCCCCCTCCCTCCCTCGTTAACCTCTTATTTGCTCCTCCTCACCTACTGTTTTCCTCCCCTTCCGTTTCAAGATCAAGGACACCATTAAATCTGTCTTTTATATAAGTTATATATATTTTTAAGCAGTCGTGATCGTCGTTACGTGCATTAATCAGTTTTTTTTGTTCTCGTGAGGGTATTTTTTGGCGCCATTTTGGTCAGCGTGGCGACGAATATTCTGCGGGAAATAATATTGCTGGAAACTGCGCGCGTGTTGCTGTCTAATGGGTTTTCCTAATTGTGAGTTATTGCTCTTTTTGTGAGCGATAAGAAACAAAGGTATAGTCTGTCCATTGTTTGTTTTTTGATTTTGTTTTTTTACTGTTTACGATTTTTTATATTATCAATCTGTTGTATATGTTTTTATTTCTTATTCTTATTATTTATTTTTTATTGTTATTTATTTTATTTTTTATCTCTTATGTAAATTTTCTATTTCTTATTTTTATTATTTCGTTTATTTTTTGCTGATTATTTTTATTATTTCGTTTATTTTTTACTTATTATTTTTATAACTTCTTTTATTTTCATTTTTAAACTTTATTTTATTATTATATATTTTTTTCTTTTTTTTTTTTTTTGGGGGGTAGGAGGGGGGGAGGGTAATACAGCCATTCCACCGACTATCCTTCCCCCCCCCCCCACCCCACCCCTTCCTCGCGGCAAAATTTCAAACGCAGATCACTCCAAGAGCATTCTGGGCCCGGATGCCCTTCCGTCGGCCGCCGCCATCTCCCCTGCACCGACGGCGATGCCCCACGAGACCCCCGGATCGAGGTCACAGGCTGGGCTAACCTACTGACCTCGGCTCCGACGGGCGCTCTCTAACTTCTTCTATTCTGCCCCGCCGACCCCCTCCCCCCCTTTCCCCCTCCCCCCTTTCTTAAGATTATTGGGGATATTTTTTTGTTCTTGTTTTTCTTCTTCTGTTTTTTGTCTTCTTCTTCTTCTATTTCATGTCTTCTTATTATTATTCTATTTCTTGTCTTTTTCTTATTATTATTCAATTTCTTGTCTTCTTCGTCTTCTTCTATTTCTTGTCTTCTTCTTCGTCTTCGTATATTTTTTGTCTTCTTCTATTTCTTCTTCTTCTATTTCTTGTGTTCTTCTCCTCCTCCTTCTATTTCCTGTTATTATTTTTCCATTTCTTGTTTTCTTCTTCTCCTTCTTTTATTTCTTCTTCTTCATGTCGATCTTCTGACGTGTCCCAAATGACACGAGACACTCCCCCCTTCCATGTTAGTTGCCCAGCCACGAATGTAAACAGGTGATTCCCGCACATATTTTCATTATATAAATCTGCACATTCACTCACCGGACGTGTGTACATGTACTTACGTTTATATAAGTCCGTAAGTACAAGTCCATAGAGTAACCTTGGCGGACGTGTGTGCAGTTTCTTAAAGCAGGTTCTTAAAGGCACATTTATATAAGTACAGTAACTTAGATGTTTTTTTTCCAGTACTTAAACCCGCACACGGTAGCGCACATACACTGAGTCACACACAAGCACTTATATAAACGCCTCTATGTTTTTCCGTTTCCAATTGGAAATATGTCGTTCACGTTCATTTTAAAACAAAATAGATAAATAAATAAGAAAGTTATATTTCAATAGAGAAAAAAAATCAGCTTTATATTCTAAAGTTGATATCAAAAGAAAGGTAATTGTTTGGTTGAAATGAATTATTCAGTCTACCCATTGTGACGTCACTACATACGCTGCACGCACTGTACGGAACGCACGCGAACGCCGGGAGAGTGTATGTAGAATGATCTATTTATTTTATTTGTATATCTATTTTATTTATTTATTTTTCATTCTTTATTATTAATATCTCGTTGTTTTGTATGTAGAATGATCTATTTATTTTATTTGTTTATCTATTTTATTTGTTTATTTTTTTCATTATTTATTTTTATTAATGTTGTTGTTGTTTTGTAGAGTGATCTGATTGACACATTCTTGAGTGGTTTTCTCGTTCTCTCGCTCTTGTGGAGATATTTCTGTCGGCAGCGTTGTAAAGTATAGAGGCATTCTTGTATTTGTATAGATTTTGTCAGTGAACCATGTTGGTATGTTGGGTACGGTATTTCGTCTCTCTGTCTCTGTCTGTTTATCTCTATGATCTCTTTCTCTTTCTTGTTTCGTATCAATATCTATCTAGCTCTCTTTCTATATTTGTCTCTCCCTCCCTCATTCATTCACAATCTTTG